>NW_021604613.1:10631352-10646035 GCF_004785775.1 Grammomys surdaster
TAAGATCTAAATGAAATTGTCAAATAATGGTAAACACAAAGCCCCAAGTTGGCATCTATTATCACAAATGAAATTTCCAGTACCAGGATTTAGTTACATCTAATTGAGTTTTGGCCAAGGGATCCCCTAAGATCTAAATGAAATTGTCAAATAATGGTAAACACAAAGCCCCAAGTTGGCATCTATTATCACAAATGAAATTTCCAGTACCAGGATTTAGTTACATCTAATTGAGTTTTGGCCAAGGGATCCCCTGGGAATCCCAAATAATGCAGGCTGTCATCAAATCTATAGGACGCTCTCTACCAACTGACTACATGTTCTGTTGCAGAAAACAAAACCTACACAACTCATTGAACACAGAGAATTCCAGACGGTGCCTACATAGAGCCTTCACCACTATGTTCTAGTATCTTTGTTACAGGCAGGTACACTGCATGTTACAAAAGAAAAATATAAATATCAAGTCAAGAAACCCTTTGATCTATAGTAGTATCCTGCCTGCAAGATACGCTAGTAGGAGTAACCAATCAGTAATTAATTTTCCTTAAGGTATATTCCACAAGATGTAATCAATACCCTATACAGCTTGGGTAAAAAGAACCTGAGAATAGAGAAAGCCCAGGAACATAGGGTAAAACTAAATACAACTATTATAAAACAATGTCAACAGCAGAAGTAATGTAACATGACTCCTAATGATACTCTGCTCTGCTCATAGATCAGTGCTGTTCTCAGCCATCATCAGAGAAGCTTCCTCCAACAGCAGTTGGAAAAAAATCAGAGACCCCCACCCAGACATTACAGATAGCAAGAGAGAAAGAGAGAAAAGAGAAGAAACAGACAGACAGAGAGGCAGACAGACAGACACAGAGACAGAGACATAGAGACAGACAGAGACAGACAGAGAGAGAGGCACAGAGACAGACAGACACAACTTGGAACACTAAACCCTAAGGAGTTGCTCCATCAAATCCCTCTCCTCAGGGCTCAGGGCTCAGGGAACCCTGTGGAAGAGGAGGCAGAAAAGGTGTAAGAGCCAGAGTATAGGGAGGACATTAAGGAAACAACCTCTATATCAGTGATTCTCAACCTCCCTAATGCAGTTTGCATGTTGTGCTGATCCCCTAACCATAAAATTATTTTCATTGCTTCTTCATAACTGTAATTTTTCTACTGATATGAATTGTAATCTAAATGTCTATGTTGTCTTATGGTCTTAAGTAACCCCTGTGAAAAGAGTACTCAATTCCCAAGGAGTCATGACCCATAGGTTGAAAATCACTGTTCAAAATTAGCATGATCAAAGCTCATAAGAACCCACAGACACTGAGGCATCATTCACAAGGGCCTGGGCAGGTTTGTACCAGAAGGAGCCTCTAGGGCTGAAAGAAGTGGGCACATTCCCTCATCCCTAACACAGAAGGGATCTCCAATTGATAACCACTTACAAGTAAAGATTTAGTTTCCTTGAGCAGAGTCTCACTGGGGGAAATAAATTATTTTCAGGGTAAGCTGCATGCCTAGCAGGAAATGACCAACAAAAAACAAACCAAATGGCATATTTGGAGGTTCCTTGTCTCACAGTATAGTATCAAGGCTTTTCCTTTTTTGTCCTAAACTTTATCTTATTATTCTTTCATTTTTATTTTATATTTTCCTCTCACTTTTAACCCTGCAAGTTCTTTGTGAATATATTATGGCTTCCAGTTTAGTGTTTTCATATGATTCCAGTGTGTGGTGGATGAATCTGTTTCTTGTGCCTTCTCTTTGTTTGTTTTATTCAATCCTGTGTGTTATTTTTTAACCCTATTTTATTATATTATAATCTTTAAAAAAAAGTTACCCATTCTTATTTATTCTTATTCTTTTTTGTTTTTCTTAAAAAGCCTTTTTCGCTACCAGAATTTTCCCCATATTCCATTTGTCAACAAAACCATGCTTACCTTTTATCTCTTTGAAGTTATGAAATCAAAAATGGAAGGCAGTGCATCATGTGATCGGTATTGAAAGGGGTGGTTCTGATGCTATGGTCCTGTTCCCCAATTGGTTCTTGATCTGTCAGTAAAGAAAGCTGGGAGCCAATAGAAGGTACAGGCGGGACTTCCGGGTCCCAGGAGGGAGAGGCAGATGCAAGGAAGGAGAGGAGAGGTTTTTGCCATGGTATGGAGGGAGGAGAACACAACAACCATGTGAGATCTGGGGGAAGCTTGGGCCTGTCGCCACTACAACAGGCAGGTGGCCAGGGATGTTTGACAGGGGCTAGGTGGAACTAGCCACTGAAGTTTAGAGCAGGTGGGGGGAGCAAAGATAAAAATATTAATAAGGGCACGCTTTTCCAGGAGAGAGACAGTAACACCCAACAATTGTGTCCTAAGGCAAGTTGAAAAGGAATAAACGGTGTGTATGTCTTTTGTCCAAGGATTCAAGGGAAGCCAGGTGGAGGCTGGTTTTGCAGCACAGTATGGCCAAACTGTGTAAAATAAACCCCCAAACGATGGACTTAGAACCTCAGAGTCTGTGTACACTCATTTGCTTGTGCTAACAGCATGGTGTATTAACTTCATGTTTTACTATAACAGTCTCTCTTCTCCCTCCCCCATCCTCTCTCCCTTTTTTATCTTCTCTTCCTCTTTCTTTAGGAGGTATATGTTGCTGCTTCTCCTGATGTGTAAAATTTTCCACAGCTGTACATTAGACATTTATATAACTTAAGAGCTTTGTCTACCCTTTAGAACTACAGTAAGAAGAAAGAACAAACCGCACCCAGACTTCCTTGCTCTCTCACAATGTTACAAATTCCATAATCTCACTGGTAGACTGCCATTTGCCTCCAAGAACCCCTGAAAGGCAAATATTAAAGACTGAGAAAATTTATAGTGATATAATAATCATAATTGGTCATTATGATTTTTTAAAGTATTAAATGAGGTTAGACACACTGTTATTTACTAATAATTTCAGTACCCAGGAAGCTAAGGCAGAAGTATGATTTACAGGCCAGTATAGCCCGGGCTACATAGCTAGATCCTGTCTCAAAAATAAAAACAATATTAAATGATGTGTTCTGTTGAAATTGATTTGTAATGCCAAGTAGTTATGCTTTTAGGCCAATTCATATTACAAGTATATGAAATATTCTGAGAACTTTAGAAGAAATGGTAGATATATATTTTTAAAGAATTGTATCATTTTTAGTTGTGTTACTTTGTAAAAATGTGTGAATTAATGAGATTTTTTTTTCATGTTAAATATCTTAACCAACTAGGCCTTAACTTCCCCCAAAGAACTATTACATCTTCCAGAAATGTAATCAACCTCCACATTTGTGCCATCAACCAAGGATTAGTAGGAGTTAAGAATGACTTCCATACACAAACACAACCTAGTAAGTATCGTTGTATTAATTTCTCATGACAAGCTCTTAGTCACATGACAATTATATTCTATAACTTCAAAGATGAGTCTACCTATAAGTGCTAAACTTACCTTAACTACTTCTGGATCTGGCTCATGAAATAACTGATGCTTTGAATATGTTTATTTACATTTAACAAAATTTTATCTACCTATACTGATTTTAAGATATGTCATATTCTGCTATTTCAATCAATGATAGCTTCAGGCTCTTCTCTCTTATTTGAAATGGAGATAAAATAAGAATCCACTATAGGAAATTGATTGAGTAGTGAGAAGCTTGACCTTAGCAGAGGTCACCAGGAAGTTCTTTACACTGAATACAGTGGTAACTATGTTCTTATGTCAATGTGACACAAACTAGAGTCATTTGGAGGAGGAAACTTCAATCAAGAAAAGACCCCTATGTTCCCTGCCTGCATTTTCTTGTTTGATGATTGATGTGGGAAGTCTCAGCCCATTGCAGGTTTTATAAGAAAGCAAGCTAAGTAAGACATGAAAAGCAAGCAAGTGCTGGGCGGTGGTGGCGCACGCCTTTAATCCCAGCACTTGGGAGGCAGAGTCAGGCGGATTTCTGAGTTCGAGGCCAGCCTGGTCTACAGAGTGAGTTCCAGGACAGCCAGAACTACACAGAGAAACCCTGTCTCGAAACAAATAAACAAACAAAAAAACAAAAAAACAAAAAAAAAAAAGAAAGAAAAGCAAGCAAGTAAGCAGCACCCCTCCATAGCTTCTGCATCAGCCCCTACCTCCAAGTTCCTACCCTGTTCTAGTTCCTGTCTTGAATTCATTCCATGATAGTTTGAACATGAAACTATGAGTTGAAATAAACCCTTTCCTCTCCAAGCTGTTTTTGGTCATGTTGTTCTACCATAGCAATAGAAACCCTAAGACGTATTTTAACTGAGATGATAGGGTGGGGCCAAGGTTGCCCCTAGACACCATGCACTTCAGAAACAGAGCCCTGAAACAACACCCCCCCCCAGATGCAACTGACTTTAATGCACATTGCCTAAATGATTAACTTTAAGATACCAAAAGGCTCTAGGAAGATAATTCAGTCACACTTCACATGCAAGGAGGCTTGAAGGAATTTAAGTTGAGTGAGAGTTCTAATTTAAGCAGCTAAAAGAATGGAGTTGTTATTTTTTGGATTCAGAAAGACACTGGGAGGAATGGGTTCCAGAGACTGTATATTTATTTTTAAACATGTTTAAGATATCAAAATAAATCTTTTAAGTAGACAACTGAGTCTGAGCAGTAATGTTCAATAGGTACTTGAAAGTATATTAAAATATCATAGCCAGCCAGGAAAATGGCTCTGTGAGTGTAAGCTCAAGATTGATGGTTTGATTTCAACTCCTGGGATTTAATAATGGTAAGATGTGGTGTTTGTGTTGGGGACCAACTGTGGTCCCTAGTTCTCTGTTTCTTCCCTCAGGGTGTCCAGGCATCTCTGACAGGCTGAAAGGATGAAGTAGAGTATAGAACGGGCAGGGAAGGCCTTCTCCAAGGATTTTAGTGTTACCACGATATTAAAATGGTATTCAATGAAACAGCTCTCTTAGACAATCTTTAATGAAACAGCTAGTTTGCATACAGTTTATTCCGGGTGACTGTGGGCTATATATCAACCTTGGAGAGTAGAAAAGAGTTTTTGGGTGAATGAAATCATTGGCTGGAGTTTAAAGTACTGTGAATGCCTCTTTGCATGGAGAGGCATTCCAGGAATCCAGGTACTTGCTTGGTGGGTTCTTGGAGTGGTAGAGATAGGAGATGTTGAACTTGTAGGTTTGCCCAAGGACTATGGGACATTCCTCAGGTTAAAAGATTGGGGCTTGGGCTCCCCAGATGAGGCTGAGAAGAGGAACCTCTGCTAAGAAAAGAGTTCTCCATTTTGCATCAAGCTCAGAAGAATGTGACCTTAAGTAGCAAGGTACAACAGTAGGAGAGGAATATCTCTTCAAGTTGACCTCTCCCTGTGTGCTGTGACATGCATACACCGCAAAAGCATGCAAACATACAGCGAATCGTGCACAAATAAACAAATTAATGCATGTTAAATTTACATATATATTGATATATATATCATTAATAAAGAAGATAGGATGTGCAGCTAGAATACTGCTTGGATTTGGAGAAGATAGATAAGTCTTACAGGAAGCCATATTTAGGAAGCCAGACCCATCTTCAAGCTGCATCTGCCTCTGGCTTGCTACATCTGCACTTGTATTTTCCCCTCAAAGTCTCTCCCCTTTCTTTCACCTCCTACTACTTTTGACTTTTCAATGGAAGTATTACAACTATTCTTTTAAGCAAGGATTTTCTTGCCCATTTTGGGTATCTAAAAGGGCCTGTGGTAATGGTCCTGAGCCAAGGAATTTTTCTAAGAAACAGAACCCAGCTTCCTTAGGCATGGAGTTAGCAGCTCCAGAGAAAGAAGCTTGCTCAAAGATAGTACAGATAAAAGCTCCCAGCATCTCTCCTGACAGAACATCTTCCTTTTCATCCTTCCTCACCACTCTGCACCTAATGCTTTCTCAAAGACAGTCTACTGGACAATGTCTGCAGGAAGCTCCGACTGCCTAATCTCTGCAAATCAGTGCACCCATGAGAAGACTGAGAGCTTGGACAAATGTTTATGTGCCCCAGCTTTGGCTCTTCGCCTCTGTAAAATACAGAACTAACTAGATCATTTCCAAGGACTTTGTCCAATTCTGCAGTCCTAATAACTACTAAATAAAATAAATGGCTCAAGAAATTTCCATGTTAATTTGAACCAAGTGCAGAATGAGGCATCATTTGAATCAAACTCTAGCTGTGACCATCTACAAGATGGACTGATTAGCCACCTGAAGTGTCTTGGTACTCTTGGCACCTGCAAGAGGTCGTCTTGTTAAGTGAGTTAAGTTAGATGCTTAAAGTCGAGCATTTCGTGTTTTCTCTCATCTGTGTAAACTATGTTGAACATTTAGAACAGTGTTACAATACACATAGGTATGTAGGTATTTCTGTTGCATGCTGACTTTGTTTCACTGAATATATAACCAGGAGTGAGATAAATGTTTCATATATGGCAGTTCTACTTTTAGTTTCTTGAGGAATCTCTACACTGCTTTCCACTGGAACTGTGCTAATTTACACACCCACCAAGAATGTATAAGGGTCCTTTGTCTGCCAGGGAGTCTTCTATAGTTTCTGTTTTTAAGTGCCTGACACAGCAAAGCACAGTAGAGCATCAGCACTGTGAATTATTACTTAGGATTTTAAAGCTGAATTTCCATCTGATTCACAGAATAAGTTCTGGATTCTTATTATGAAGAGCAAGCAAGGATGCCAAAATGCCTTGATCCCACACAGAGTTGCTTATTTTTTGAAAATTTAACATTCTATAAATATCAATCATTGAACCAACTTTTAAAAATAAACTAATTTATTCCAGCAGTGAGTAGAAATCATTTTTATTAATATTAAAATGACTCTTCTCCCATGATAATAGCTGTTAATATAATATACTAAGAATAACCTCATGTTTACTTGTACATGGGAATTTCTGAAAACTGTCAGAGTCACTGGGAAGGACCAGAAATACCCAGGAATAGAGGGAAAAGAAACCATTTTGAAAAACTTGGTTTTCTCATGTAGAATTAATTTTCAGATCCATATAATCCAATGAAACTAAACATCTTAGGGAGAGAATAGACTCTAACTGATATCTTAGATGTTCTGCTTCATGTTCCAAGAGAATCAATTTTTTGTACAGTTCTTTTCATACTCTTGGTGTGCACCTCTGATACACACAAAATAAACAGAAAATAGGGCAGAGTGAGACTGCATCAGACAACGCTTTCTTACAAAATGTAATCACTCATGTTTTTCTGCTTTGGGTTTCAGAGTTCGTGGAGGAAAAAAAAATTCACCTCTGTTATGTTTCTTTATAAATAAATTTACAAGTTAAATTCTCAACAAAAAAAGGAACTTTACACCAAATGAGAAACCTTCTTTGATCATGGGGCTAGCCACAGTTCTGTTAGGTTCTAAATTTTCATTCAATACACAGGTTGTCTTTTTATTAAAAATCTGTGTGTAGGTTATATTTGTGTAGGAAGGTATATGCTTGACTGTGAAAATCAAAGCAGAAGTAGCAGATGGTTTTGCATCAACCCAAGAGACCTCTTACTGAGCCAGCTCAGAGCAAAAACTTCCTTCATCTTGCATAGAGAAATGATATTTAGATCCTTGACTCTCTTTTCATTATCAAAACATGAGAGAATGAGAGCTGGATTTATATAAATTACATCCAATCACCAAGGTCCTAGCCTCTGTCCACTTATTTGTGCTGGATACAATCATGGTCAGATACACAAATAATCCGAAAGCAACAGTACCTGTTCCTCATGAGAAATAACAACTCCTTTGTACTCAAAGTTCTCTTTCATCCTAACAAGCTACGACCTGCTTTCACATTTTCAGAGTTTTACAGGAATGTCTTTGTTAAATGGCAAGAAAACTTGCTATTTAAATTAAAATTTGAAAAAATTTTGAAAAAAACTTCTCCAAATAGGAGAACTGCAAATTTTCAGATTGTAAAAATAGATTTGTATAACAGAAGAGATCATTTAAATGATATATTTGCAGTAGAAATAATGTATCAGCCTTAGGGGAAAAAACTATATCTCAGTTATCAAGTTTTTTATCAAAGAACAGCCTATGTAGACAAGAGAAGCAAACCAGAAGACATGAGTTTCTCCCTTGCCCTCTTGCCTTGTAGGTCTCTATTTTCATTCAAGTCACTATGGAAAAAATGATGGTGTGCTCTGATCTTGGTCTACCATGCAATGACCATGGTTTCATATAACAGACTTGAAGATTCACAATTTTTTCTTAAAAAAAAAAAAAAACACGGATAGGTACCTGACTTCTTTCTAAGATTAGCTAACATTTTTATTATTTAGGAGTAGTGTGGAGAATACATGCAAAGCTGAAGAACATAGTCTGTCTTCTAGAGAAATGCTACCTAGTTGTATATGAATCTTTTAGCAAACATTTATAACTAGGTGACAGTGGCAAATACCATCAAGGTTCCACCCATGTTCTGGTGTCTTCAGAAAGCTCATCAACTACAGTTCCACCTTCCCAGCTAACTCGCCTCCGTTCTTCTCCATCCTTTTGTCTGGCCACTCCTGCTGTCAGAATTCTCTTACATCTTTATGTACTGTGAGATAAGAGTACCAGGATTCATATCACTTCAGATAAATCACTAACGTAGATCAACTGTTGCAGGATAGTTGTCCAGTTCCCACACCCCTAATCAGGACACTTTGAAATATGTTCTATTTCTTGCAGGGGGCACACAGGGGTTAAGCTAGTTACCCTCTTTGAAACTAATTTAATACCAAAATTCTGTGGCCTTCATTTCCTTATTTCTTGCCTGTCCCATGCCCTTACCAGCTTTTCCAAAGAAGTCATTCCTATGTAGCTCTTTCATACATATCCCTCTTCCAAACAATGCAAAGACAGATAATACTAGCTATATACTCATAAGAAGTATCCTCTCTAGATGGAATCCTGAATAAAAGTTGACCATGAGCTGATCAGAAGCTGACAGGAATCCCGGTGATAAAGTCAATGGGCTCATAATAATCCTTACTGTGCTAGAATATGATGTTTAAAAAGAAAGATCTTTATCTGTGGGCCAGGATAAATATATGGTCATGAAAGATCCCCTCTGACATCCCCACTGACTACGAGGATAGAGTCTCAGTATGGCTCAAGTTGAAAGATGCAGAAATACAGAAGCTGAGGTTTTGTGCTTTCCACTTTTAACTCATATATTAAAGCTTAATCATGAATGTGCTAATATTTAGAAGTAAATATTTTGTAAAAGTAGAATGAATTACAATGGTAAGACCAAAACAGCGTGGGTCAGGAAGGACCATGAGGGTACTAAATAGAAGGTGGCAGACAGAATATACACTGGAAATGGAGACTGCATTGATAAGGAGGTTCTCTTTTATGACCTGGGACTCTAATATCCTGGCAAAAGCACCTGGATCTCATCCTAGTATAGTGATAAGTAGTTCCTAAAGACCGAGATGATGATGATGATGATGATGATGATGATGATGATGGTGACGACGACGACGACAATAACAACAACAACAACATGCCACCTTAACTCATCAAAATTAAAGTTGATAGGCTCACCAATTTGTAGAACATATTAATCCATCCATTGATCTGCAGTATAAAGATCACCATGGGAGAAGAGAGTCATTTCCTCATTACCTACTTCTCAACCTTGCTAAGATTGAAAATCAAAAACAACAACCTATTCAGATGGAATAAAAGGTACTAATATCATTCCAAATATTTAATAGATGCTGGGAAGGTATTTTCCATAACATTCCTTCTCAAACTACCTGGCTGGTACTCACAAAAAGCAAGTATATTATGCTATATGACGGGCACCACTAAAAATTTAACCAAATTTCAGTGACCATAATATATTTACTATAGCAGAGTATCATTGCCTCCAGTAGCTGGCATGCAGTTCCGCATCTGGCTAATGCATTATTTCCAACACTCATCTATAAGAAATGTTAGAAGCAATTTTTATTCACTTGGAATAAACAGCAGTGCACAACCATGATCTTATCCCAAGACTATATTAACTTTCATGCCCACTAATGGATTGCAGTGCACTTAGACAGAACTTAAAAATTTACCTGCAATTTAAGAAAGAAGTAGCTTGTGGTACACACACACACACACACACACACACACACACACAGGCTCCTGAGCAGTGGGAAATAGGTTGACTACTTAATCATAGACTACAAAAGAGATCAGAATACAGAGTAAGAGAAAACTTGTATGGGTGTATACATAGAATAGAATCAATAGAATATTTGATCCAGAGACTCTTCATGAACTCAATATCATGGATTCCATCCTCAAGAAGCTGAACTAGATACAGGGGCTGCAAATGTGTGGACAAAGGGGAAAATGAATGAGTCCTGGATATGTTGCCATCTTTTCAGGAATCTAACCAGCCTTTCCACGGTTCATCATAAAATTTTTCATTATACCAGGCCCCTTTCATTAGATCATTAGAAAGATTTGAGCAGACCAGGCTAATGAGATGGCTCAGAGAATGCAACTGTTTGCTTCCAAGCATCATGGATGACTGCATTTCATCCCAGAACCCACCTGGTAGAAGGAGAGAACTAACTGCAGAAAGATGCTCTCTGCCGTCCAAACATGCATCATGGCTCATGTACACACACATAAAAAGTAAATAAAATAAGTAAGTAAACATAACAAAAAAATTTCTCTGGACTGAGTGTAAGTCAGTGTTGTATTGCTGCAATAAGGAATGAAAGAAAAACTTAAAGCTTAAAAAAAAGAAGAGTTTGTTTTGCTTCTTGTTTTCAGAAGTCTTGGTACAGGGTCAGCTATACCCATTGCTTTGGGCTCAACCAAGACAGACTATCACAAAGAAGGGCCCACTGGAACAGCGCTGCTTACTCTATGGTAGTATGGTGACTCAGAAGCAGGGCCTTAGCAAATAAATCCTTCCCTTCACACTCCCAGTAACTTAGCCCCTCCACCAGGCCCCACCTCTTCATAATGACATCATAGGATAAATCTATCAGGGATTAGTGCATTGATAAGGAGATTGGATGAATATAATCTGGTTTAACAAAATCTACATTTAAAAAAGTCACTTTACCAAAATGCCCCACAGCAAAAAGAAGCATCAGATAAAAAGGGCATAAAAGAAAGTGACTGTAAAATACTGTTTGTAGTTACAGGACAGTTAATGGTTCCAAAGAGAAAACCTCAACCAGCAGTTTAAATGTTTAATTTTTGAGGTTTTTTGGTTCTTTTTCTATTAATATTCTGGCTTGTTAATTTTGTGAGTTAACACTTAATAAGAAGATATTAATAAATAACTATGAAGTGATACAAAGCAGAAAGTCCACTTTTTCTGTCTTTGAACATTAGGCCCACTAATCTCTGGTTTTCTCCCGGAGTCCTTCAACAGTGTCACCAGTTTAAAGGGTGAGTTGATAAACATCACAACGAAGGGATGCTTCTCACAGAAAGTCCAGACACCCGGAAGGAGTGCCTGACAACCAAGGTTATATTCCCACCTAGGCACTGTGTCAGAGCTTGACATCAGGGTCCGAGGTGAGTACTGCTCCTTAAGCAAAGGACAACTCAACGGGAGTGAGGAAGAGAAGTCAGCTGACAGTCAAGATGAATGTCAGACCACAAGTTGGGCTGTGTAAGAGACAGGACTATTCCCCTGTCCAGATTCTCTTGCTTTGTTTGGCAAGCTTTTCTCCTTGGCTTTAGGAACTTGAATGTCATTTTAATTGGTTTTCTCTTCTTCTTGACATCAGGCTAAGTTCAAGAAACTAATAAAATATCAGTCAGTTTGCTGAGAAGTGGAAGATGGGATGGTCGGTGCCTGTGACTTTAGTAGGCTTTGTTAAGAGCAACAGGAAGTGTCTAAAACATTACCTCATACCTAGGAATGCTGTTTAAATTAGTATGTAAGGGTAGTAAATTTTTCAAGTTGCTATTATCTCATCCCGTAGGTGACTATTAGAAAGTAAGTAATCCAAGCATCTGCTAACAAGAGTAGAAGGGACTGTGCATTGCTTTAGGAGAACAAAGCATACTTTTTTCAATCTATATTTTGATAAATATTCTAAATACCAATGAGTATGTAAAATCTAATTCCTGGAAATTATCTCAGCATGTATACATTTCCATAAGCATCAATAATCTAAAATTATTTATACTGGTGATCTTCAGTCAAGTCTCAACTGTATCTCATTTAATTATTAAACCATAAACTCACTCACAGTCTTTATACTCTGCTTTTTCTCATGACCATTCAGCATCCATAATAGACAATGCCTTTTAGTGCTAGTTAGATTCTCTCAGGGTTCATTTCCAGCTAATTGCATAACTCTGTACAAACTTGAACTAGAACATCACAAACTTGTCTTCCTAAGACTAGGATACTATTCCATTTCTCCTAGAAAGAAATTTCATAATAAACATACCCAAAGAAGAAAGAATATGTATATAGCAATCAGCAGTTAGTTGTGATCAGCTGTTGACCACTAACAGCGGCGTGGACATTCCCCATAAACTTAAATGATGATCTGTATAAGAAGCTTCCACCGTATCTCTGTTATTAGGATCCTTGAGGTTAGGGCCCCACACAACAGGCATCTCTTTGATTTTTCTCCTGAGCTAGTCCTGCCTCTCAGACCCTTGACAGAGGTTGAATTTAACAAAGAACTGTTCAAGACATCTCTTTTTGTTGATAGCATGAACTTCAGGTATCATCTAATTATGATAATTCCCAGTTTAATTGGATGGAAAGTCACCTGCTGAAGTGGGATAGGTTAGAATAAAAAAATAAAATTAAATTAAATAAAAGACAAAGAAAATTGTAATTCTACTTCCTGTTCTATTTTATCTATATCGTATTACCTGTAAAAACAGTATTTCATGTCTCTAGTCTTCTAACTCTTCCTACACATGACCTTTCTGCTCTCCCCTATTTTTAATACATGATATTGTGTTGCGGGAAATATTAAAAAAGATTGGCAAGTTCCCGCACTACTCAGGCACTGGTGGGCCACATGGCACCAGCCGGGTGTTCTCATCTTGGCAGCCCCTCTGGCTCGAACCTCCTGAAATCTCTCCACCAAGTTCACTAAGTTCCCACTGGAGGGTGGCTTCCATCCCAGCCTATGCTTCAAACCCCCCACGGCCTTCGTGGTGCACATCAGGCAAATCCATGCTTTGCCACAGTACCTCTCTCTCTTGAATCCAGATGAGCCACAGCGTGAAAGAAAACACACAAACTTAGTTCAGAAACAATGGTAACTCAATCTCTGGGTGCAACAAGCAGAATGCTAATCTTGTAAGACATATTAAATCTAAATCCTCTGGTGACAAATCCTGGCAGATTCACCATATAAGCTTGGAGACACTAGAAACTTCATTTTGCCCGCTCTCTATGCCATCCAAAAAGACCCTATCTCTCTCCTCTTCCTCTCTTTCCCTATCCAACCCAGAAGTTCCTCCTCGTCATCCAGTGATTGGCTCCTTTATTCATTAGGGGATCAATTCACAAAAAGTCACCGGAGTATGTGACTCACTCCTTGTCCAGCAGCCTCCTTGTCCAGCAGCCCCTCCCAGGAGAGCGGAATTAACCTCAAAATACAAACAGCACCAGGCCCATCCACAACAATACTGTCTACTAAGTAAGTGTCTGCTAAGATACTGAACGCAATACTATGGTGATATCTCTAGCCACTATTGTCTTCTGTGAGGGCCTTTTAACAATACTGTGTACATGTTCTACATACATTAATTTGTAATCGTTTCTACCAGGAAGAGTTACTGTGAGGCTAGATTTCTCTAAAAAACCTGACTGTCCCAGCTCACAATGCTCCTGTATGTGAAAGAATGTTCAAGGCCGTGTGTGCTGAACTTAAGCGGCTCTGAGCACTCCTTTCTAGGAAGAAGAGATGATGGTGTAAAAAGGAGGAAGAAATAATCCAGTTGTGAGGATTATTCTCCTCTCCAGAGATCTAACAACTTCCAACCTGAGACTGTCAGAAAAGGAAACACTAGGTAAATTACTCATCAGCTAATCAATTGGTTAGTCGATAATGGGAATTTGGTGATTTGGAACCTGTGCTAATTCCATCAAAGCCAAGGTCAGACTGTATATAGAACCCACAAAGCCAGAGGATGCTCTCCAGAAGTTCTCAGTGCCCAGCTTAAAATTCTAAAGAGGAAGGTTTATAGGACCCTAGCCTCCAAAATGCTGCTGATGTCACTGAGAGATGGTGCTCACTGACAGGCTAACGTGTAAGTACAGATGCGCTCTGGGCAAACCAGGCAGCATTTTAGAAAGAGAGGCAGGTCAGTTTCTAATTAAAATGTTCAATTCCAGTTTTAAAAATACTTTTGTACAATACAGAGTAAATATTCTACTTGATGCCATCGCAGAGCCAGGAATTCAGCGTGTTCCACAGCAGACAGCCAGAGAAATTGCTAGAAAGAATTTTAGTTTTACATTCTCCTCTTCTTTCTTCTCTCCTCTCCACTCCTTTATTTCTCTGCTATCGTTCTCTCTTCTCCCTTTCCCTTCTTCAGTCCTATTTCTACCCTTACCTTCTCTCTCTCTCTCTCTCTCTCTCTCTCTCTCTCTCTCTCTCTCTCT
>NW_021604613.1:10646045-10657245 GCF_004785775.1 Grammomys surdaster
TCTCTCTCTCTCTCTCTCTCTCTCTCTCTCTCTCTCTCTCTCTCTCTGTCTCTGTGTGTGTCTCTCCCCGTTCCCTTCTTCTTCTCCCTAGCCTCCCACCCTTGCCATAAAAAATACAAGGATAAAAATGTAAATGTAAGGAACTTGTTTTTATTCTCTGGGTTGGTAATTCTTTCCTGCATCTCTTCCCAGAATTGGCATGGGTTGCATAATAGTTTCATTAACAGTGCTCTTATTAGATTTTAGGGGTACCCCACCCAAAATGTGTAACGAGAGTCTGTGTATCTAAACCAATCTACACAAAGAACTCTGAAAATTATGAAATTTTTAATGCAATTAATCAATATTTGAAAATGGCAAGTCATTTATTAGGGTACAATTAAACTATGATGCAAGAACACAATTTGTAAATTAGGAACAACATGGGTTGATTCATTGCTTTAAAACTTAAATTGTGTTGTTTATCTGCTTTCCTCAACACTGGCATTGTGTAAAATTGGCACTAGGATTTAAACAGTCTCACATCCTCTTTCTGTATGTGTCCATTATGTTGCTCACAGTTCTATTAATACATATGACTGTTCTCATGTCTGCTAAACAACTTCCTATGTTTAATATCACAGAGTAGCCATATATTAAACTACAGTGTAGGTGATTTTATTAATTGCATTTAAGATACCAGCTAGCTTTTGTTTGGTGAATGAAGCTCCATCTACACAGCTTCTCTTGCACTATTTCATTCTTTGATACATTTTGTTTAGCTATAAACTACACACCTGAAGCCACAGAAAGCTGAGATATTTCAGTTTGTAAATCCCAAAGTCTGGAAGACAATCTGGCAGGGAGTCCAAGAGAACAAAAAAGCTAAAGAAACTTCAAAGAAGATATAAAATTTTTCAGTAGAAATGGGAAACTAATGAACTTGACATCATCAGGGAAGCGCAGTGGCCGTGCTCACTCACTCATGTGATGTGGAAACTCACAAACTACAGAGCCTGTTTTCTCCTGGAACAAGTACAAATCAGGGAATTACTTTGGCCATCATTCATAGCACCTATGAAGCAGAACTTCCAAGCATTATGCTATGACCTATATTCCAGTGCTTTAAAAGCTCCACAGCTGGGTACAGCTCAGAAATGTCCAGCTCAGCTCCACAGTGTGTGACGTCTTAGGGAAGACTGTCTTCTCCTCTAGGTCCACTGTGACAAACTTCTGTGGAGGTGTCCCACACTTGGAACTGGGAGCTTTGTTTAGTAACATTCTATTTGGAGAAACAGCATTACCTTGTCATGTAGGGTAAAGCCCTCTCATATTTTTTATTTAGGTTTTAAGTATGTCTCTCTTTATTTTTTTATATGCAGTTATTTTTATTAATCATTCTCCACCTTATTCATCTTCTAATCCCCTTTTCCAAGCCCTTCCACCTGCAGCATTTCCCCCTTTCCTTTTGCCTATGTTCTCCTATCCCTCTCTAAACTAACCTTCTGCATGTTCTTCTTCTAGTGCCCTGACTTTCATAGGTACTTCATGTTAAACGAATAGAACTGAGGAGTTGAGGCTAGAGTCTACATGTGAACATACACATGTAGTATTGTGCTTCTGGGCCTGGGTTATCTCACTTGGCATTTTTTCCCAGTTATATCTATTTATCTGCAATTTTTATAATTGTGTTTTTCTTTATAACTAAATAAAATTCCATTGTGCTCAGGCAACACAAATTCACTATCTACTTGTTGATGCTGAGTTTCTCCTCATGTCCATAAGCTCCCAAAATAAGGACTCTGAGATTTAAAAATATTTACAAATAATTAGGCCGTAAGCTTTGGCTGTTCTCCAATAAGATCATACTGAATATCCCAGTAATTCTAATATAAGTTCTGCCACGTGGCAGGTTACCTCTGCTCAGGTTCCATGTGTGTCCTCCTTCCTGTTCCCAGGGGCCTAGTCTTCCCACATATGGGGAATCTCAGAATGCTCTCTGCCTATTGGAACTCCCACCTCCTAATTTCCTGCCTCAGCTACAGGCCAATCAGCTTTAACTGGCAGGTGTTGTATCTATATAGTACACAAAAGATTTTCTCTACATCTACTAATTGACAACTAAACTTCCAGCACATAAGTAGTATAAATAGAGCAGGAATCAATACAGCTGTGCCAGTATATCCAAAGTATGATACATAGTCCTTTGGGTGGGTGCTCAGACATGGTATAGATAGGTCACATGATGGTTTTATTCCTAGCTTCTTTAAGGTTATTTCTTTTAATAAGAGAAGCTTCTCTTTGCAGTGAATAGTGATGAATTTGCAGATTCATAGCTTCCCTAAATGCTAAGGAGAAGTGATAGTCAACGGCTTAGCTATAATTTACACCACCACACCTAAGGCTCAGAAACATTGCCAGAGATAGCACAAGAAATATGTAAGAGTCACAAGATAGACTGAAAGATCAAGAAACACCATCCTCCAAATATATACAACCACTGCAACTATAAACACACAACAGCTGCAGATACATGTACTAGGCCTAGATATAACAGTTCCAGTTAACAATTATTCATGGAAAGAGGGGGGCTCTACTCATGGGACCCAAGTCCTTGCTGAACTATTAACTACTTATACATTCTGGGAGAGCAGAGCCATTTTCTTCAGTTGTACCCTCTGCTGTCACTACTAGGCTCCAAGAGATAACTCTAAACCCATAGTAACATAGACAGAACTAATTAAACCTGGTGGATCACAAAACAAAAAGTCATAAATGTGAGAACGGCATTTGAAGAGAGGGTAGATGGGTAGACAAGGGTAGCAGGAAGATGGAAGAGGGTGGGAGTGGCTATTACATATTCTGTACATGTGTAGAATCATCAAGCAACACATTTAATAAATATACATATATATTTTTGTTCTGTATAGGCTTTTCTTTATGTACCACTAAATGTTGACGTTGCTCAAGCCTTGTTCTAACCACTCATCTCTTCCTGAAATTTCCTCCTATTTGTTAATGTTAATTATTACCTGTGTGTGATGACTGACTCCCAAATCCAAATGTTTGTTACACTCAGTCCGCTGGGTTTGGCGTTCTCTCCATAGTACCTTATAGGTGGACATATCCTCCTGGACAGCCCTCATACCTTCCTTTTGAAGTCATCATATTCCTTCAGAAAACCTCAGGGCTTCTTCCCCTCCCTCTTCATTACCATTTCCGTTTCCTCAGACCAGATGTCTGCATATGCCTGAGTCCTTCCATCTGCCTCCTACTTACACCAGCATGCTTTTCAGTTTTTGTTTGTGAAGTAGTTTCTGCTACCCCTGAATTTCTCCTCTTGGGACTGGGCATTGCCTTGTCTCACTCCTGGAACCTAATCTTCCGTAGTTCTCTTTCCTTCAAATACTCAGCTCCTCGAACACATGAATATGATCATAATTTTTTTGATGACTCCTCCTGTTGTGTAAAGTAAAATCCTAACTTTTGTATCCAGCTCTAGCCCACTGTTAGATACCCAATTTCAAGAACCCAAGAGCTCCCAGATACCAAATTTCATGTCAACACAAGGGGAGAGGAACTGTGTACAATGGAGAGTCTTAAATAAGGATAACATGGGACAAGAAACCTTCATTCAAAATTCTCCAAGTGATCTGCATACTCCTGAAAGGACCTGCAGTTTGCTCATGGAACAGGGCTCTTTAGGATGTCTTCACATCAGTCAGTAAACAGCTTAAAGCTTCACACATATAACTTGGAGCTTCACAGTGTCCATGCTTTACGCCTTGGTCCTCGGTGCTTATAGTGTCTTTCCCCTTTCACTAGCTACATGATGCAATACATCTTTCAAGAAATACTTAAAGCAAGACTCAAAAAAAAAAAAAAAACCTGAAATACTTCTAATGCCAATCTCTGCATTTTGTTATTTGTCCATGCCATGCCACACTTAGATTCAAGAGGCAGAGTCACATCCTACACCTTCTGCCACAGTTTCTAATATCTTCTTCCTAATGCCCAGAACTTGCTAGGGATGACAGTATCTAAATGTAATGTCTTGCCCCTGGATTCATATACATAGAGAGAGTGCTCTCTGATTTCACTATAGAGAACCTTCCCGTCTACTGCAATCTTATGGGTCAAGTTGATCATATGCCTTGGGAAACTCTGGGGTCCCAATGCCTGGATTCTGGTCGTAAAAGGATAGTTAATGAACATGTTGCTGACACACATATCTGAAGTGAGGCATACTAGCACAGCATAAGAGGTATGTTCAGGACTCTGGGGCTCTGAGAGTCTGTCACTTGACTCCTATTGTGTGTGAAGGTTTTTTTGTTTTGTCTTTTGGGTTTTTTTTTTTTTTTTTTTTTTTTGCTTTGGTTTGATTTGGTTTGGGTTTTGTTTTTGTTTAGTTTGTTCCCTAACTGTGTTCTGACCATACCAGTGAATCTGGTCTGACACACAGCATTCTGAATAGAGAATGAAGGAATACATCTTTTCTTCTGTGTTCTCTCTCCCTCTCCATATTCAACAGAAGAAAGTCATTCTACCCCAAGACCTTCAGGGCAAGTGTCATATCATCCTCCCTGAGTGTCTAGATGCCTCACCTCTGGATCTTTTCATCTTTTTGTAATGTAAATAGCTTCTCCAAATCAACATTTCCCCTTCCCTCAGATCCCTAGTGTATGGGCACTATGGTCCTGTTAAGCATTCCGAATGAGCAAACTAAGGAATTGGTTTTCTTCATGCTAACAGGATCTCGCTTTCATACTTTCATTCTGACAACTGTCCCTCATTCCTCTTTTGCTTACTAGCCAAAGGTGGATATATGAAATCAATATTGACTGTAGTGTAAGTGTGTTGTGATTGTGGCCTAAAAGAAGACATATGAGGGCAGTGGACTTGCATTTAACAGGATCAAAAAATAATTTACCACTCACATTTTTCTAAAAACTAAGAAAGGTTTGAATTTCTCGTCATCATCAATGAATCACAGAAACTATGTTTGACCAGCGAGTATTCCCCAGTGACATAACAGATGAGGTAACATGGTGAGTGATTCCATACCTATCACTAAAGGCTTGGTTGGGACAAGAGAACTACAGAGCTCAGATACTGTTCCAATTCAAGTATGTTCCTAAAGTCCATGAAAGTGTACATTCTAACAACACAGATACATTTTCCTTGTGGTGAGACCATCAGCTCAATCAGATACAGTGCTATTGACAATAAAAGAACACGGAACAATGGACTGTGGACATTGAAAGGAATACGTAAGTACTTCTTCCCTTCAGTGTGCTACTCTTCATCAGGAAGTCAAATACTACATGTGGGACCATGATTCTGCAATACACATTTTAATCAAACAGTTTATGTAGATAAGATCCTTGAATAAATATTTTCCTGGGGTCCCAGGGTTTCTGGAATGGCCATAACTACCAATGTATGATCACTTCAGGGCACGAATGACAGTTTACTGACATGGTTCATCTGCCTGTCCCTCACTCCAAGTAACAGATTCTGAATGCCCAAAGGCAAAAGCAATTCTGCTTCTCCAGTACCAACAAGGTGTCCAGAGCATAAGGAGGGCTGAACGCAAGGCTCATGTTTCCCTGAAAAATGAGTATGTCTGCAGTTTTCAGAAGTGATTGATACTGATCCCCAGCCACTTGTTTTAAGCCAATATTCTCATCTCACCTGATCGCTTTGCAAGGGCAGGTTTGCCAGCCAGGGTACTCTTTGATCCTTATCCAGACCTGGGCCACCACCAAGTACAGCTAAGCAGGGAAGACAGTCAAGTCCTCTTGTTGACATTACAAACATTTCCATTCACCTAAAGCCAACAATCTGTACAATGAAGTCCAGACATTACAAAGGAAAAGACAGTGACCCAGGAAGAAAGGAGAGATGAAAAGGACACTTCACAGTTTGTCAACATGTGAATACTGGACCCTTCCTTTCTGACAGAACAAAATACTGCCAAGGACTCTCTTCAGAAGTAAAATGGCTGGCTCAGGCAAGGTACACAAGAAGTCCATTGACTCTTTGTGTTGTAAATGACCCCTGGCTTCCCTGTGCATTGTCAGAAGAAGGGATTTTAACACTTCCTCTTCTATAAAATCCACTCTATTCCACTAATACATTATGCACCAGACTCTAAACAGGCAAAGATTCCAACGGGAAGCCCACAGTCACACTGAGAAGCACGAAGAATTAGTTACTCAGGCAACTGAAGAAGAAGAAATACATGGGAGCTTGTTGGCCTTTCATCCTTGGTGACTGTCCATATGTTTAATTTTTCTGAGTTGATGTTCATGGCAAATTTGATTTAGTGATTTTATGTGCTCTTACCCACTAAAGTGATACATATTTTAAATCAACTGTCAGTAACCTTCAGAGTGAAGCACATAAATGAAAAGAATTTAATGAAATGCTACAATATGTATATTGCTGCCCCAAAACAATGCCATTTCACAAGGCTGTTTTCCCTTTGTTTGGAATACAGAATAAGGAATTACCTTCAATAATCACTTTATGTGTTTGCCTGTTAAGTGCTTCTGACCGAGAAGATATAAAACAAGACTTGGCACCAGGAAAGGGGTCTCCCCTGCTGACTTTTAAATAAACATTTTATGTTTTAAAAAGCCAAGATAGAAATGTGCCTGAGAATAGAAACTGCCCTCATTTGATTGATGCAGAAAAGCTTCCTGAATTCACTGGAGGGTCAACTGGGATATGGCACACACCCATCCGCTCTCTGCTTTCTTCTTTGCAGAATAATTGCCTGTAGCAAAGGTGTTCTAACTGAATTCCAGGGAGTCTGTTAATCTCGTCAAGCCACCTCCAGTCCAAAGGAGAAAGGAACTTGAGCAAGGATCCTGAGTGCCAAGCTTACCTGTGTACCCTCCCCCACATCCCACATGCTCTTTTCAGTTGCAACCAGAACCTTGCTTCTTCATATTTACAGAACAAATTAATATTTTCTTCATAAAGATATTTTTAGTCTTAAATACAAAATTTATAAACAACTCCAGCTTGACTGGAGAATTATTCACTTATATTTTTTAAAGCCTTGTACAAAGTGCTCAGTTCACTAAGGGGAATCCAGGAAGAGAGAATAAGAAGAAAGAGCAAAGAGGGTGAACAGAACATGGTAGGCATACCAGGCAACATGGAACAAGACTCTGCAGCCGGAAGGAGGTCGCTTGGAGTTGAAGGTACAAAGACTGTCACACACCCGAAGCCAAATAATAACATAAGAACTAAGAAAGCAGCTGGTACGTCAATAGTAGAAGCAATATGAACACAGTCAGTCAGTGTTCAGCCCGTATCATCGTTCACTGAACTCACAAACAGATGCTGATTATATTTTGAATATATGGTGTCAAATGCTAGACTAAAAAGAAAAATATTCATTCTTCTATGGACAGGGGGAAATGTCTAGGGATTTGAAATAAGATTACTGAAGGTAAGGTGAGGTTAGAAGGATAGCTGCTATTGGGTGGAAAGGTCTGGAATCACTTGGCTATTTTGATAAGTAATAAGAAATAACCCTTAGGTATTAGAAGAAGATATGGTAGATATGTTTTTGATACTAAAACAGCATTTGTGGCAGCCTGGAGAATCCATTAGACAAATTGGAGCTAGAAATATCAATTAAGAAGCCATGACTAATGGAAGAAAAATGTTGTTTTACCTTTTCCCTCTCAGTGATAATACCAAAGTCCCAAGGATTATTACTGACAGCTATTTAAGTCACAATACTATTTTGGGGACTACTTTCTACATTCCAATTTGTATGAAAAGTGTTCATTTTGAACCTCAGTAAGCTTCCTGGGATTTATTCTAGGCTATAATAATCCAATATACAATAACTAATAGTCATCCTCATTAGTATAGTGGTCATGCAGGAGATCAGGGTTCAATTCCCTGATAGAGAGACATGAGAATAACTAATAACTAAAAAATTAAGGATTGATATTATCTCTATAATTGTTTTTAAATCAGAAGGAAACTGACCTCCTGATAAATCGTTTTCATGTGATATTTTCAACTGTGATAGGCTCACCATAAAAACACCAGCTTACCTGTCTTCAAGACTGCTGGATCTGGACTGAGTCACAGCACTCCAGGGTATCCAGCTACAATTGTGATTTCTCGGTAACTATGACAATCATATAAGCTAGTTCCTCTGGTGAGTCTTCTTTCATCTATTCACCTATCTATCTATTACTTATCCATATGCCTTCTATTGACCCTATCTCTTTGGAGACCCTAACTTAATATAGTAAGAACACTAAAATAGCCATTTTGTTTAATGTTCAGAAGGACCTTCTGAACCCTACAAGATTCTACTAGTGTCCCTCTTCCCATAGCTAGATTTGATCAACCCAAGGAACCAGTTAATCCATATATTCTTGGGTGTGTAAGAGCTGAGTTTATTTGCAAATTTCACTCCCCCTTCTGGGAGGTAAAGAAGTGGAAATGAAAAGATTATTTTCTGCTTGGAAGGTCTTGTAAGAAGAACTTGCTGGTTTCACACAGAGGTACCCAATTCATAATCACCACACCTAACAATGAGCTGGCTGTTCCAGGCTGCTTTAAATTCAGATGAGGAGATTGACTCGCATCTCCAAAGCATTCCTCACCCCTAATCTCCTTTTAAAAAATAATTGTTTTCAAAGCCTTCCCTTATGTTTCTCTAGAAAACAGGTACACAAGATAAACAACGTGAGTCATCATCATACAGTACACATGCTCAGTGCATAGGACTGCATCAATAAAGCTACAGAATTAAAGAATTCCTTTATGAATAGTTCTAATACAAAATGCACAACAAGTAGTGATTATACTGTGCAACCCAAAAGGTTTCGAAGACGCACACATCATGAGATTTGGATTCTCATCCCAGGGTACTTTCCAACTTAAAATACAGGCATTCCACAACAGTCTGCACCCTACCCTTGTGTCATATATATCTTATACCATGTCATTTCTGATTACTCATGCAAGGTATAGCATAATAAATTGGAGAAATTTGATGAAAATTGAACATAATTGATACACAATTTCTTAATGAGCTTAAATGAAGAGAAAACTTCCTGATAACTCTCTTCTTTTGAAATAGGCAGTAAGAGAATTATATTTCTAATACATTCCAAATGAGGCATGTTATTACAGCTGGATTCTTGCAAGAGGCCACTTTGCATGTAGCCATGCTGATCTTAATGAACAAGGAGTCTCTAGCTTCCTAAGAAGTGCATGGAGGTCACATGTTTTCTTGTTTGTTACACAAGTTCTTGGATTATTTAATTTTAAGTGTCCTCTACACTTAATAGGTTGATGTCTTGGAACAATGCATTTTATGTTCTGTGGTAACTTAAAGGGGATAGGACAACTGAGAAATATAGAAAATGGAAATCATATTGCAGGTTTAACTTTTTGTGTCCTGGAACATACAAGCATGGTCACAAAAACGAGCATCATGTCAAAACCCTTTCCTGGCAACAGATAACTCCCCTGATCAGTCTCCTTGCTATTTGTCTGTTTATCTGTTTGTTACTTGTTTCTAGCTTTCTTTGGCTTCTTCTTGGTTTGTTTAGTTTTCATTTCCTCATTTCCCCTCATTGTGGACTTATGTTTTGAGGTTGTCTACCAGAGAATTTTCAAGCATTATATCCATCCATCAGCAAGTTGGAAATACTTTGAACCTCTTCACCTCACTTCATTTATTCATCATTTCCTTTGAGACCTATACCATTAGACAACCATCTACGATGTGACTGATATTCAGCTAAGTCCAGTTACTCTAATGACCCAACATACCTTCAGATGGCTGGGTAAAAGATGTAGTCCAAGTGCTTGATTCAAATATTCTAACCTTGGCTCCAGACACATTAGTGAATAAAAAAGATAGTCATTTATTAAATATAAAAAGAGGTTGGGGGAGAGATGGAAATCATGTGTGAGAGGCTGAGTTTGAGCTTAGCTGTATAAGACTAGGTCATATGAGCCATGCTATAATGGTACACACCTTTAGTCCCAGCACTTGGGAGGCAGAGGTGGGCAGATCTCTGTAAGTTTTAGGCCAGCCTGATCTGCAGAGTGAGATCCAGGACTGCCAAGGTTTACCTATCTCAGGGGGAAAAAAGAGTAGGTCCTATGGATATGTGGTGAAGAATGCCCAAAGACCATGACTAGTGCAAAATGTCAGAGGCTGGAGCAGTCTTGATGTGTGGGAAAAGCATGTATAAGCTCTAAGGACCAAGGTCTAACAAACAATGGAACCAGCTCTAATACTATAAGACTTTATGGGAATTCTATGTATGTCTTATGCAATGACGTTAGAGGGCTTCAATAAAGAAAGTCTTAGAAATAATCATATCACTGTTAGTAGTGTAGCTTTTAGAGCCTAAGATACAAATAAGATAGTCACAAAAGACTGCATCTTGGATTAATGCATTTATATGAATAGTCTTGGTGTATCTATAACTCAGAAGTAAATTAGTAGAAAGAGTAAGGAGAGAGACGTGAGAGAAGGACTGGGAAGAAAAGAGGAATGACTATTGGTGAATGTGGTATGGTTCCTTTTGTATTTGGGGTGGGATGTATTAATTAAAGTTCTTTAGAGAAACAGAGCTAAATAAATCCCATATATATGTTTTTATATATACATATATTGTAATCTGTAGATATATACAGAATATGTGTATATAGCTATATAAGAATATTTATGTTTATTCATTTATATATTTATATATTTTTATATGTTGTTATGTTTTATGTGTTGTGTTATGTTATCTATGTTATATGTTATATGTTATATTATATAAATATATTTGTTAATTTATATATAATTTATATATTTATTAATATATATTACTAGAGGGGTTTATTAGAATGGTTAACAGGCTGTAGTCTGGCTAGTCCATCAATGATTGCCTCCTAATGGAAAGGTCAAGAATCCAGTAGTTATTCAATTCATGAGGCTGAATGTCTCAGATGTTCTTCAGTCTATGTTGGCATCCCAAAGAAGTAGGTTCTAACACCAATGTAAGAATGCCTCTGCAGGTCCTGGTTAGTCAACAAAATGTTGGACTGAATATTAGGTCTATCTTGTACCTTACTGATACAAATTGGTATAGTTATTCTCTAACTGTATTTTGAGAGAAAAGTTTTATTTTAACAGGAAGGGTGATATGTAGGAGAAGCTAAGGTGGGAGGA
>NW_021604613.1:10657345-10657963 GCF_004785775.1 Grammomys surdaster
GGGGGTTGGGGGACATGGAGGTGGATGTTCGAGTGTCTCTGCCAGTGAAAGATAGTTGTTATATCTAGGTTGGGTATTGGGTTACGCTTCTGATTGTATGGGCATCTTGTTATTGAGTACTACCAAACTTATAAAGCCTTTGATTAACATTTTTTTTTAAAAAAATTACTAATAAAAAAAAAGGATGAGGAGGGAGGATGATGGAATATATGTGACAGGAAATCAGATGAGGAAACTAGCTGGAAGAAGAAACGGAAGGGGCAGAGGGAAATAAATCAGAATTCTAATGACACATGTATGAGGATGCTGTAATAAAACCCAGTACTTTATATGTTAACTTAAAATACTAATACAGAAAAAGAAGCAACACGGAGAGGGGGGATAGGATGGGGGTTTCTGGGAGAGGGATGGGGAAAGGAGATGACATCTGAAATGTAAATAAAGAAAATATCCAATAAATAAATAAAAAGAACACTCAGATATTGACAGCAGACAAAACCAAAAGAAGAAGAAGAGGAGGAGAAGGAGGAGGAGGAGGAGGAGGAGGAGGAGGAGGAGGAGGAGGAGGAAGAAGAAGAAGAAGAAGAAGAAGAAGAAGAAGAAGAAGAAGAAGAAGAA
>NW_021604613.1:10657973-10692686 GCF_004785775.1 Grammomys surdaster
AAGAAGAAGAAGAAGAAGAAGAAGAAGAAGAAGAAGAAGAAGAAGAAAAAGAAGAAGAATGCCTCTGCAATAGGATAATAATATTCAGTGAGAGGGTGAGCCAGCAGACAAAAAGCAAAAGCTTCTGTCTTCCATTCACTTTTATGCAGGCTGCTATCAGAAAGCATGGCCCAGATTTAGGGTGCATATTCTAACCTTCAATGGTCAGTTAAGAAAACTCCTGACAGGTGTGCCGAGCTTGTTGGATTTTAGTCAATGCCAGATGTAGTCATGTTAACAACCAAGACTAACTATCACAAGTTCACTCCTTGTCAACTTGACATGCAATCACATCTCCTTATGCCGTGCTTAATTTCCAAATGAAAACAATAACCAGGATATAATTCTACCTGATATGATATGACTATCTCACATACAACTGAAAGCATATTACATATTTTAAAATAGTTGGCAATGTCCCTTGAGGAATGCTTAGTCTTTTAGTGTCTCAAAATATAACCACTGATATTATCTCAGATGTTACTTTACATGATAAAGAAATAGAGAAAAAATAGAAGTATCTACTTAGTATATTTTGTATATATACATAAAATAGGACAAAAACCCTTGTGTCAGTTGTAACTCTCATATCTGCAACTGATCCTCTGGCTTTGAATGGAATTCATGAGTAACTTCTACGAGCCATTCTGTTTTTCCTCCACATACATCAAGTACTTGGTAAGTTTTCAAGAGTAGTGGTCTATACTTTCACTCAGTCTGGGTCTTTTGTCATCTATCTGCATTGGATTGTTGGAGTTTTCCGTGATGGAACATAGTAGCATCAGCAGATGCCCCAAAAACAATTCTTGCACTCCAGACATAATCTTCCTTGCCTCCATTGTGAAGAAGAAATCTAATCTTCCCTTGGTGATCTGGACTGACCATCTCTCAAAAACACTGTTAGTTCCTTCTTAGCCAATTGGCTTAAGAACATCAGAAGCCTAAACTGGCCAGGGGAAAGTCTGAGCTTCTAATTCAATGGGATGCTTGTTGTGGCTCCTGGCAGGAGTTTCCTCCCATTTGGAACCAAACTTCTAGGTCAGAAGAACTTAAGGTCTTGGAAACAAGAAACAAAAATTTTCCTAGCAGGCTACTAGGGATGATGGTAAGTGCAACCATTTATACTTCCATCTTTTGGTTTCTAGACCTTTGAATCCTGGCTATGTGAGAAACCATGCCATATATTTGATACTGATTCAAAGCATTGATTGCTATGAAAAAAAATGACTCATGCCCTCCAGACCAGGCAGTGGGCTACTACTGTGGCAAACCTGGCCATGCTGAATTTTGTAGAAATGTGGAAGATTTTAAGAGTTTGGACTAGAAAAGTCATTGAACATTGTAAACAGAGTTTAATAGACCATCCTTGTAGAATCTGGAAGACAGGACAACTGAGAACAATATAGACTATGAATACTCAGCTCAATATAGGTCTAAGAAGAAAACAACACTAACAAATGGACTGGAGATCGGTCTTATGATACTTTTACAAAATTTGTGGCTGCTTCATACCTCTGTCTTAAGAATTTACCTGAGGTTAACTTGAAAAGTGATGGACTAGTTTCTTTGGTATGGGAGGTTTCAAGGTAGCCCAGTGTTGTCCCATGCGTGGTTGTTAGTAACAACTTTTGTACAGGTCTACATGAAAGAGAACATGTGGGACAAATGAGAAACAAAATCTAGAGTTTGAAGAGAAGAAGGCACCAGAAAATTAAATGATGGAGCCACTGTCTGTGCTGAAAGAGATAATAAAATTAAGGGAAATCTTGATCTGAATTGTAAGAAAAGGAAGGGTGCCCTCAGAGCTAGAACCTACTCAGCTAAGGAGTGAAAATAAAAGGCCTAAGGAACTGCTCTGCTTCTAAAAAGAAACTATTCAAAGCTGCTTACAGAGGTTATTCAAGAGCACCAGGCTGCACTCTAAGTTGGTAGCCTTACTTGGCAATGTCATCCACATGGTACTGATATTAGAATCACAAAGGAATAAAGGAATAAAGGAATAAAGGATCTCTATTAGTTATAGAGATCTGCTGAAGCCAAGAATGTGCCAGAGAAGCCCTGTGTGGCGGTCCTGAGAGGCCATTGGATAGAGCTATGAAAGTAAAGCCTGGATTGCATTGGAGACCTTAAAACGGTAGAAGGGTCGAAGCTGTAGAATATCTTCCACAAGACCTGCACATAGGGAGTGGAACCAGCCCAACAGAGAAATACATCTGCCTGCTTGTCAGGCAGCAAAGCCATAAGAGTAGAGACACCTAAACATTCTGACATGAGACATGGAACTGTTGGATTCAGCATTTGCCTTACTGGATTTTAGATCTTGGTTTGCTCCATATTTCCTTACTATACCTCAGTTTTTCTCTTTGGAATAATACTGTATATTCTGTGCCATTATATGCTGGAAGTATGCAATTAGATTTTTGATTTCACAGGAAGGTTACAGTTAAGAAATTACCTTTAGTCTCAGAAAAGATTTTGAGGGAATTTTGAATGGGCTTTGTAAGAGTGTTGAGACTCCAAAAGATTATGGGGGATTTTGAGTAATTGTGTGTTATGAGATGGCCACAAGTCATAGAGAGAGATAGAAACAGACAAAGAGATTTAGACACAAACAGACACAGAAATCATTTTATTGAGAGAGAGAGAGAGAGAGAGAGAGAGAGAGAGAGAGAGAGAGAGAGAGAGAGAATAGCTAGAAAGTAACTTCAAGGAACCAAACACAGTATGGCACAGGAGCACAGTCATTTATGAAATGTCTTCCTGGTTTACATTCTATAGCATTATGGATGATTTCTACTCTGGCTCTTGGCTTACCATGGTACTTTAAAGACATCTCTGTATTAGGATTCTAGGGTTATCGCAACAAGCAGCAGAAATTTCTTCTCCTGTATTTCTTTAAGGGAGTTGTTTATGTCCTTAAAGTCCTCTATCATCATCATGGGAAGTGATTTTAAGTCTGAATCCTGCTTTTTCGGTATGATAGGGTGTCCAGGACTTGCTATGGTGGGAAAACTGGGTTCTGATGATGCCAGGTAACCTTGGTTTCTGTTGCTTATGTTCTTCTGCTTCCCTTTTGCCATCTGGTTATGTCTAGTACTACCTGCACTCACTGTCTCTGACTGGAACCTGCTTTTCCAGTTATCTTGCTTGTGTCAAAACTCCTCAGAGTCCACTTGTCTCTGTGATCGTGACCTCCTGGGTGGAAGAGCTCCTGTGACTCAGGCTACCTCTGGGATCCTGAAATCCTGCTGCTCCGAGTGCAGCAGTTCCTTAGCTGCTCTGAGTACAGTGGTTCCTCAGCTGCTCTGAGTGCAGTGGTTCCTCAGCTGCTCTGAGTGCAGTGGTTATGCCTCTACTCTAAGATGGTTCAGGATACGGTGTCTTCAGAGGAGCAGACCAGCCAGGTGTCTGCCCCAGCCAAAAGGACCAAGTGAGGGACAGAAGGAAAGTGGTATTCCAGAGGGGAAGGCTTTGGGTGTGTGATGGGTCCAGAGTGCCCCAGGCTTCCAGTTGCAGCTCTGGGGCTCAGGGTTTTGGGGAAGGGTTCTTACCCACTGCTCTTCAGGATTTGGTGTCTTCACAGGAGCATGCCAGCTATGTCAGAAATTTCTTAACAAGTCTGGAAAGTAAAGGTTTGAGATGAAAGTGTCAAGATGGTTGATGTCTTATGAGATTTGTCTTCTCGGCTTATACATAGCCAACTTCTTGCCATGCCCTTCCCAAAGCTCTGTGCCTACACTGTAGTCCTCTTTTCTTCCTTCCTTCCTTCCTTCCTTCCTTCCTTCCTTCCTTCCTTTCTTTCTTTCTTTCTTTCTTTTTGTTTTTGTTTTGTTTGTTTGTTTTTGTTTTTTGTTTTTTTTTTTTTGAGACAGGGTTTCTCTATATAGCTCTGGCTGTTCTGGAACTCACTCTGTAAACCAGGCTGGCCTCGAACTCAGAAATCTGCCTGCCTCTGCCTCCCAAGTGCTGAGATTAAAGGTGTGCGCCACCATTGCCCAGCTGTAGTCCTCTTTTCATAAGAATGTCCATTATATTAAATCTGGGTCCACCGTGATGACCTCATTTTAACTTGATAGCCTCTTTAAAGGCCCTATCTCTAAATATAGTAGTCTTTGCTTAACCGTGGCTTTATTACACAGTTTCAGTTACCCTCAGTTAACCATACTCCAAACGTATTAAGTAAAGAATTTCAGAAATTAAACAGAGAGACTAACAGCATATAACTTTTATTAAAATATATTGTTATAAATTTCTACTTTATTATCATAATCAGTAATCTCTTGCCACATCTGATTCATAAATTAAATTCTGTCATATTATCCTAGTTAGGGTTACTGTTGCTATGATGAAACACCATGATCTAAAGCAACTTGGAGAAGAAAGGGTTTATTTATTTGGTTTACATTTCCACATGGTAGTTCATCAATGAAGAAAGTTGGGAAAGGAACTCAAGCTGGGCTAGAACCTGGAGGCAAGAAAATAATACAGAGGCCATGAAAGGGTGCTGCTTACTGGCTTGCTCCCCATTGTTTGCTCAGTCTGCTTTCTTGTAGAACCACCAGCCCAGGGGTGGCATCATCAGCAATAGCCGGGACCTCCCACATCAATTACTAATTAAGAGAATACCCTACAAGGTTTCATACAGCCGAACATTATGGAGACATTTTCATAATTGAGGCTCCCTCTTCTTTTGTGTCAAATTGACATAAAACTGGCCAGTACACAGAGGCACACACATGTACATGCGCACACATACACACAAACACCCACACACAAACACACACACACAAACATACACAGTTTCCGAAATTTTAGGCAAGTATTAAACATCTTAGATACTGAAGACTAGGATTTCAGCATGAGCAGCAGCAGGTACTTCACTCAGTCTATAATACTATCCAGCTTCTTTTGATTGAGGGTTGCTAATTCAGATTACAGCCACTTCATTCTGGTATCTAGTATTTCTAACCAGACTTCAGCTAGCAGTGATGAAAGTCATTCGCCAACTTCATTTTAGCCTTGAGTTTCACCACCATCTTTCCTATACATCATGGAAGACTTTCCTAGCATTCCTAGAGTTTGCAATGTAAAGAATGTAAAATCTTAGGTTTCAAAATTCATAAATCATTCCATATATATATATTCATTGTACTTTACTGTCCCTGGACCAGGTACTAGGGAGATAAAAAGACTTTGTGATTTTATTTTGCCTAGGCAGACATCATAGTCAGCAGTGATTAAATGTCATTATGTGCCTAGCAGGGCACATATATCAGAGGAGTGTTTTTCATGATACAGGAATCAATTTTGAAGAGATATATGAACAACTAGGGTCATGTTCAAGATGAACTAAAACTAATGGCTGAATGAACCAGGACATTCCCTTGGGTAGCATACCCCTTCTGATGCCCATTCTCCTTCTTAAACTATAAAACTAACACTGTTTGGATACTATGTAACTAACCCCCTCCCCCCAAAACAGATGAACAAACAAAAACATCCTTAGAGTCTCCTTTAATACTCAAATGTCATATGAAGTCAAATGTCCATGAAGTCTTGAGGAATCACAATGTTATCCAACACTAACTAGGGAGTCTTATTCTCAGTGTTTTGTATGTGTCACCATTTTAGTGTATAACCTAAAGATAGAAATATATTCCTCACCTAACAGCCCAGTGGAAGGAGATCTGCAGCTACTATAGTAGCTTTGCTTCACAAGATCATTTCATTTTGTAACTCTACCCTTTGAAGGATGCCGTTGCTAGCCCACTACATATATTAACCTTTGACAATTGCAACAAGACAAAGTAGGCCTATTATCCAATTATATAGAAGAAAGTAGGATATGGGAAAGCTAAGTAAGTTGCCCAAGACATAGAGTTAACTACAAACATGGGCCTCCATGCCATCTCTCCTGCCAGCCCAACGTGTTGTCTGCTTCACTGAGCTGTACACTCATGTGATATATGGTTCCCTGTACTTTAGAATTTACATTTTAATATAAAACTTTCAAATATTTTAACAAAGTAAGCCGTCATGTTCCTCAGGATAAGCTATATGTGTGGTTCCTGTCTGCTTCCCTCATTCTCCACGTGGTGCCCAGCATTCAGTAATGGCAAACAAAGGTTTAACTGAATGGATTTGTACTTCCCTGAATGCTTTTAATATAACAATCCCATTGCAGCCTATTGCTCTTTGTATCTTCCTTTTGAAATTGTCTTGTTTCTAATAGAAAAATATTTAATTTTTCCATTATTTTCCATTATACTTGTTAGCTTGAACTTCTTTCCCATCCTCTATTGACAAAATAGTACCCATATCTTTCAAAGACTAATGATTTAAAAAGCTTTTCATTCTTTTTTAATATGCACTTTTAATTTATTTTTTGTTCAAAAGTCAAGATTCCTGGGAGTTTTGATGGTGTATTTCTATTATTGTGTTTTAGTGAGAACTATTTTATTTTATTTTTGTCCCAAAATATGTATATTTAAGATTAGAATCAATACACAAATCCTTCTATTCTGCATATACTATGAATGTTTGGCAGACTATAACCCAATTGAAATTCTAACATGAATTCAATAGCTAGTGACCATTATAAAACCAGGGAAATAGTATTGTTCTATGTGGTAGGCTGTTAGAAAGGATCTAAGAGCGCTTTAACTAAGGGGCCAGGGACATTACTATGCATTTGTCTATTTAACCTTGATTCAGGCAATAAGAGCATTGTAAGCATTTCTATGGAAGCTCAACCACACAACATAAAGCCTAGTAAGAAAATAATAAAACTCCTCATCCACCTCTACAGGCCTCTTAACACCTGCCACCAGTGAAGATTCCTGAGGTACCCAACTCCCAGCTCCCTCCTTACATGCGTATTGTTGCCTATAACAAGGTCCATGAACCATTCTAAAGATGCTGCCCACCCTTTAATAACCCACATAACCCTAAATTGTGCACAGCTGAGCCAGCGGCAGCTAAGGAAACGGGTTCAAAGAATAGCCATTCACAGAACAGCCACAAGATGCAACGCAAGGACCAAAGGGCATCAGAAGAATGAAGACTCGGAGAGCGGGATGCTGGAGAGACCAGAGAAGCTCTTGAGAAAAGAGGAAACTTCAAGAAGGCACTTTTACACGGGACTGAGACAAGTGACCCTGCTTACCTCCGGAGGAGGATGCCTTTCTTTAATTAGTGGTCTCTGAAGAAGAATGTTTGATGCAGAAGATGACAAAGCAAAGGCAGTATTCTGACGACCCTCTTAAGTATCCTGAAGACCTTGGTGCATCCAACCAAAGAAACAACTTTGAAGAGCTCCAGCTGGTGAGAACTGTAACAATTTAACAAAGTGACTTGCTAGCTTTCTGAATTCACACAGAGGCAGTTCATGCATCTAGGACAAATTCTAATCTAATCTTTTTAATTCCATAGAAAATTATTTATCTGAGGAACATAACGTAGTTGTTAAATGATAATAGTATTAGAATCACGCTTCTATCCAGAAAGTGTGAGTGCCACAGCAGAACCTTGGTGTAAGCCAGGCATACACTTAACTCCTGTGACTTTACAAGTGTCCAACCAAGTTCAGAATAGTCCACATGCAAATAATAGTAACTTCTTTGAGTTTTTTTGCAGTATGCCAAGTGCTTTGAGCAGAAGGTAAGTTTCATTTGTGAAATAATTTTTGAGGGCATTCCACAAAATGTCATAATGATTATATCTGCTCATAAAAACACATGTTTCTTATAAGAAATAACATGGACAAATTTAAGTATAATTAAAAACACGTCAGTACACAAATATCCCAACGGAAACTGATAAAAGTTTGCTACCTTTCTTTTCAGGAATGTCTTATGTAATTTATTTATACCTAGTCTGGGTCCAGAAAGAATTTTATATAGTTTACAATGAAACACAAGATTAGCAAAGAAAATAAGACCTAATGGGGACAAACAAGGAAAAAAAGCAATGCTACAGTGAAAATAAATGTCAAAGACAACAATGTCAATTCCTGCAGCAGCCCATCCCCCACCCAGTGACTCTGCAGCTTTCACACCATTGCTCAAGCACACAGTTTACTAAGACCATCATGGGGTTTGAGGGGATGAACAAGCACATTTCTTTAACAAAGCCTTTTTCATCCTTGTATTTCTTATATTGTCTTCAGAGGGGCGTTGCAAAGGTGGCAGCGAGGAATGGTGATACCAGCCTCTGGAAGATATGATCACAACTTTCAGAAAGCTGTTTCTAAGAGGATCCTTCAATATTAAATGGCAGTACCAGGCCCCTCAGTTAATGCCTGATCTATACACACAAGAACAAAGACTTAGATGTAAAAAATATATAAAATAAAAAAATAAATAAAACAACACTATTATTGTAGGCATTTGAATTCTTTCTAGTTTTTCACCATTTTGAATAATACTGTTGAGGCTGGAAAGCAGGCTCAGTTGTTAAGAACACATACTGCTCTTCCAGGGGACCACGCTTGAATGCCAGCATCCATCCACTTGAGCAGCTTACAACTTCCTGTAACTCCAACTCCAGGGACTCTGACACCCTCTTCTGGCTTCTGCAGGCATAGAATTCAGGTATACAAACCCATACACAAACATATATACACATAATTTTAAAATATAATACAGTATCAACTTAATAGTTTTCTCAGTTTTGTTACCTTTAAATTCTTTCTACCAAGGTTAAGAACAAAAAGAAGGGAAATGATAGATTGTATTCTTCTTGGGCAGATCTTCTAAAACTTGATGGTCTGATAGTTTTTGTTTTATGTGGTTATGGTCCACGTTACTCAGAGAAAATGCAGCTACAGGTCTAAAGCTCTCAGAGCCCAGTCCAGAGCCTGCTACATAGCTGATGTTAGAATTATTCATTGGATGAACGAATGGTTCTATAAATATCTGCTTGCATCGGTATGTGAAGAATTATGCTTGACTTAAAGTGACAAAGATTCCTTTCTTGACCAAACCCTGGTTAAGCTCCGTGGGGCCTTAAACTTGGGCCTAAAATCTCCATCATCAGCACAAATGGTTTCATCCATCCTTTTCCACCCACATTAAATGACTTAAGCAAACACTAACATAGTTTCTAAGGATTCATAGTTTCTAAAAATCCAATTTCCCCTTAAAGTGTCTGCATGAAAAAGCCTAAGGCTGCCAAAATAATTTCTTTGTTCTAGGGACACCTGACTGTGGGGGGTTATTCCACCTTTTTAATCCATTTAGTTAAGGGGGTTTACAAATGTACACGGGTGTACACACACACACACACACACACACATTACTAAGCTGTCTATGCATGTTCCACAACTGAAGAACAAGGACATAAAGCTGCTCCTTTCCAATGTAATCATGAAGAAGGCATAGCTTCTCTCTCCCAGTCCCTGTGAAAGGGTAACATCAGATAACTGGTCCAGTCAAGTCAGGTAACTGCCCACTAACAGAAGAAGCTGATGTCATTACATCTATACTGGCCAGTGTTTTGTGACTCTTCTCCACCCCTGTTCTAAAGAGTCTATTCATATACCCTCCTCCTTTACTTCCTCGTTCTCCTATCTGCTCACATCCACACAGACACAAATTGAAATTAAGAGCATTTCACTCTAGACCTATTTCATAATTCAAAGTGTATTGAAGATTAACGTTTTCCTCACAACTAGTGAGGGCCAATAGATGAGCAGAACTTCAAGGGAGGAGGGGGATAGAAAGCCAGTGGTATGAGTGCGGAAAAGAGTAATATCAGAACAAGAAGAGTTAAATGTGGTAATGTATGGGAGGGCAGGGTAGACTGGAAGAAACTATTAACACTAATGACTTTTGAGAAAATCATCTAGAAACCTACTACCATAAAGGCTTCCTTAATCATGCATGTAAGTGTGTGTGTGTGTGTGTGTGTGTGTGTGTGTGTGTAAATAAAGTTACCCAATAATGGAAGGAAAATGCCTTGCCAGAAATCATGAGCTATCAAAGAAAAATTCTAAGGCTAGATATAAGTTGCCCCATTTCAACTTGTTGGCAAATGGAGTTCTAGAAATTCCCCTCCAAATAATTACAGACTACTGTCACTGCTATAGGCTACCCTCCATAACCTGATGATAAGAACTTAATTGCCGAAGACACCCCATACTTAAGTCATAGGATGTGGAGAAATCAAACTGATACCTGTCTGAAAGCTTCATTCTTACAGGCTAGTTTTCATGGTACTACAATTCTGAGCACAGTAGTGGGAGAGAAAAGTAATCCATGGTCTTGCCCAGCTGTGACAGCATGAGCTACAGTAATATCTGACCTGGCAAGATATACCCATTGCTGTAATAATGGTACAAACATCATGGGAGTAACCAACCACTTTATACTTGAATTTAAGGGCTGCTCTACAAAATGGAACTCATTCCTGGTACCTTTAACTCAGACAAAACATTGTGGCTGGCTAGGTCATAGATGCTGGGGAAGAACCTAAGAGTATTATTCTGCTTCATAGGTAGAGTATTCAACTTTCCTATAAGTCAGAGATTCTCAATCTGTGGGTTGCAACTACTTTGGAGGTTGAACAATCCTTTCACCCAAGTTGTTCATAGATATTTATGTTATAATTCCCAAAATAACAAAATTATAATTATAAAGTAGCAACAGAAGTAATTTTATGGTTGGGAGTCACCATAACATGACAGACTATATTAAGGGGTCATAGCATTAGAAAGGTTGAGAACCACTGCCCTAAGTTATCATCTTTATAGATTAGTTCTTATCTTAACCCTTGTCAAGATGGTATTTGTTTGCAATAGATGGTAATTAATATAGACACCCTTGACTGGTAAATGTGGAGTGCTCAGCTCTAAATGAAACATCTATACCACAGTGCATTCCCTCAAGACTTAGAGACAATCATGGAAGAGGAGATAGAAAGGTTATAAGAGGCAAGATAGTAGACATCTCCAATGAAACATCTCTGAACTTGATGCACACATTAACTCATAGAGACTATGTCTATGCTGACTGCATGCATAAGACTACACAAGGTCAAATCAGGTAAAATCCAAGCATGTGTGGAAGAGGGACTCAGGAAGTCCCTCCCTAGCAGAAGAGCTATTGACAACTGATGCCTGATGAGAAGAGGTTTCTTTAGGGATCTTGCCCCTTAGAGGCTACCCATGGTCTTACACACATGCACACACTGTCAGAACTAAGTGGACTTAGTGGATTTAGAACAAGATTGTATGAAGTTGAGAAGAAAAGGAGGTTGGAGGATGAATAAATTGGAAGGGAGGGAACGGATGGTAGATTTGATCAAATCATGTACCCAGTTGTTTTGCTTGTTTTTTCTTTTTTCCCTCTGGGTGCTGGGTATGCAAACCCAGATCTTCTTCCCGCGAAACCCTCTCCTCATCCCTGTGACAGACATTTTGTGTGTGGTTGAATATATGATTTTCCATATATACCTGATTATTTACTCTCTCTTAATTGGGGCCAAAAAGCACATTGTTTATTACAATTGACACAAATCTGATGACCACCCTTTAAAGGAATTTTTGTTTTCTGCATCTTCCTCCATATTTTAATATTCTTCAAATGACAGTAATAACAAACATCAGTGGGCCCAACATTATATGGCTCTGGAATTATGTACCATGCACTTCACTTGAAAGTAAGCAATAGTATTGGGAACTTGACAATCCTCAAGATAAAGAAAATGAGGGTCAAGATGGATATCCCCACAGATCACAGAACCTGTAAACATCCTTGTTTGGTTTAAATGACGGACAGACTTCACAGTCTGTCTTTCCACCTACACTACCAATAAAATCATGTAGATTTTTGGCTCTTTCATAATTTATGTCCCTGAGAAACACATGTAGTTATGACAAAAGTGAATGGGGTGGAGGTGAGGACAGCACTTAGAATAAATGCTGTGATTATTAAAGGAGAATGGGGGAAAGAAGAGAACATGCAAGCTGTGGCAAAGCACACGACAGAGCAATCTAGAGGCTTCAAAAGTCTCAGTATTCTTCAAAGAAGCTGTATTTCTTTCCTCTAAAAACTCTGGCTTTGGAAGGAAGGTGGCATACTGTGGGAAGACCAAGGAAATTAAACTTCTCTCATCTTATTGATTCCTATTTCTTTCACTCCATCTGTTTCCTTGGCAGGATGCAGGGGTTGACGATCAACACGAAGTAAGCCGGCTCTGTCACTCAGAAGATAGGAGCTGACAAACGAGACACGGGCTTGGGAAGGCCTCCGAGGAGGGAGAGATCCGTGCCAGATGACAGGACTCATGGAGACTTTGACAAAATGTTACAGACAATCAGGAAGCACAGGATCCAGCTTCCATGGATAACAAGCAGTTTCCTTCCTGGGTGCATGCGCATAGATTTGAATATTTCTGATCAAGTGCCTCTTTTTTTTTTTTTTACACATAACAGGAAGTACATCACAGTAAAATATAAAATGAGAGGGGACAGAAGGAGAGTATAATGAAAAAAAAAACACTCAAGTTGATAGTACAGAAAACTTGAGTATTTTGCGTCCATAGAATATACATAATATGATGGCATGAGGGAGAACGTTGTAGAAGCTAAGATTGCAAATCTCATTAGAAGGGTGCATTTGCATAAGAGTTTCAAACCCGTTTGCTATAGGTTCACACTTTCTTAAAAATCCTACTGCATCCAGTTGCTGGTCTATCATGAGGAATATCATTTGTAATTTCCATAGGGTCATCTCTAGCCAAAACTCTAAATAGCCATAGAAAACATGATTCTTATATAATGAAAGTCAAAGGCAGCAGCATAGACAGTCTTGTGACTCTGCTCTATTAAGAGATACAAATTCTCTGTCCTCAAGAAGAGCTTCATGCAGAGGATGCATCTACTTCGGCAGAGAAAAGACCAAAATGGAAAAAAAAAAAAAAAGCAGTTCATCAAAGAACACTCTCGTTGTTGGAAGCCAAGAGACCCATATATGGTTAAGCTGGAAAATGAATCCGTTTGCCATTCCATTGCCCCCAACACCAAAGGCAGCTACTATCAACAGCAAGAAGTACGATGTGATCTCTTCACGGGCTCTCTGGCCTGGACTTGAAAGCTCTCGTGAAAATAGACAAATGTCAAAACCCTGCAGTTCCCTGAAAGTACGGGCTTGATTTATAAAATCCACATGTAAAAGCCTTGGTTATAAAACGCTCTCAAATACTATTATGGGTTGTATGGGCGGGGAAGGGGACACATCAGGGTTGGGGAGGGGCTGACGTCTCAGAAAGTGACCCTTATTTGGAGACAGAGTTTTAATAAGAGGTAATGATCTTAAAAGAGAGCCATTAAGATAATATATGCAAATAACGTTCAGACGGGGAACTTTAGGACACAGAGAGGAATACATACACAAGAGAGAGACAGTGAACCGATACCAGGGGAACCTTACCATCTCTGAGCCAAGAGAAGGTTCAACAGCTCCTTCTCACTGTCCTCAGAAGAAGCCGGCCTTGTCAATGCCTGTGTGTCAGATTTCAACCTACTACTGAGGCAATAATGTCCTACTGCTCAAGCCAGCCACCTTGTGGGCCTGTTTTAGGGCAAGATTCTGCAAGATTAATGTGATTTTGTATATCAGCTAGTGTGAAAACGGCTTTGAAACCGGGAGAAAGTGCAAGAGTTTTGAAGTAGAAAACCCTAAAAGTATGCTATAGTGCCTTGAAGAGAAAATAGAGTGTTAAAGGTCCTCTGGGTGGGGAGGGGGTGGGGTCTCAGGTAGCAATGAAGACACCTAACTGGAGAAAATGTGGTCCTTGTCCTAGAGTGAGAAAGGACTTCACTGACCATGTTCTACTGAATGGATAGGAGAATTTTTAAGGTATGTGTTAAACAGTAGGCTTCTAGACAAATATTGCAGCTACTTGGCTTGCCCTTGGTGCTTATAGTTTACTTGCAAGAGGAAAGAAAGAAATTGAAGAAACAAAGAAAGAATCATATCCTAAAGATTTTAAGAATAATGCCTACTCACAGTGGAAACAAAACAAACAAACAAACAAACAAACAAACAGAAAAATTCACCAAGAATGTGGCTGAACGAGCCTTTATTGAAGAGATCAGGCATGGGCTTTGTAGATCCAGTTATCTCAGGAAAAGCATCAGCCTGGAGGGATGGGAAGATGGGCTAAAAGGAAGGAAGGGTTCTATAGGCAGAAAAATCAATCAATTCAGCTCCTTGGCCACAGTGGGTGACCCTTCTCTGAAAACAAAGAATGAAGTCTTTTGGAGTTCCAACACTGACTGGTGAAGCAGCCAGTCCTGGTTTTTCTGATTTTTGTGGTCTCCCTTTTGGTGATCCAACTTCAAATGCTGTCATCAGTGCTTTCCTTCCCTTCATCCATATTCAACTGGGCATCTGCTCCTACTCTTGCTTCTACCTCCACCACTGGATCTGCTAATGGCGACAGGACTTTAAGTGGTGAAAAGCATTAGTTCGTGCCACTGTGCTAAGAAGCCCATGTGATTTTCATTTTACATTTTTGTAACAGTTTACTGAAACAAACATGCTATTCCTATTGATTAATAGGTGCTCTTGGTGAGGTTTTGCAACAGGCTGACACTAATCTACAGTCAGTGGCACTGTTTGGAGAGGTTGGGGAACTTTTAGGAAGTATGATACTAAGGTGGGCTTGAAGGATTTATACCCTTGCCCTTCTTCCTGTTCACTCTCTCTGCTGCCAGTATATGCATGAAGACAGAACTATAAATCGACAGCTGTACACTCCAGCCACCATGCCATGTCTCCCCAGTCATTACAGACTCTAGCCCTCTGAAACTCAGTCAAAATAAACTCTGCCCTCCCTGAATTTAGACATAGCATTTAATCCCAGCAACAGAAAATTAACCAACAAGTAGGATTTATCCAAGAGCACACGTGATAAGGTTCCAGGGCAAGCAACAAGACCAGTCTTCCTGCACTGTTAGCTACAATCCTAGCTAGCATTTTGCCCCTGGGATTCTACCTTCCTTCTTGCTCCCAGTGTCATTCATTGATCTGGACTTCATAATCTCTCACTCTTTTATTATTGAAAGGATTTCCTCTTTTCAACTTATACATTTTCAACTTACACATTATGTAAAATAAATCTGCCTGGAAGTGACTCCTGATTCATGGTCTCTCTGCTAATCTCATGGCTTGTAAGACAAGCCCTGTCCCTTAGCTTGACAGTCCATCTTACTCATCACACTGCCTTTTACAATCATGGCTTTCTAAACACCTTGCATGTATGGAAACTTGTCTGTAGATCATGTATTTGAACATTACACTGGGAAAGACTCCTTCCTCAAAATCCTGTCACTTATGACAGACATATAAATTGTCCTCCAGTTCAATATGTCAACACAGAAACCAAAGTCATCAGCCTCTTCAAACGGCCCTCTCCTAGACTTCCCTGTTCACCTGCCAATCAAGGAATTCTGGTGCTGCCTCTGACTCTTCCTCCCCTCAAATTGTAAGGGTTCATAATTCACAGATGAATGACACCCCAGACTCAAAAAGTATGTAAATGCAGAGTGTTTCATTTTGCAGAAGTCCAGCATGCTGGGATCTCACATTACCAAGATAAAGACACACCCAAGTGAGCTTGCGGGCCTCATTAGGGAATTCCTGGTTAGGTGACCTCTATGTTAATCTGTTGGGTCCATCTCTACAGACATTCCATTACCGGGGTGTGGCAGGAGGTCTGGAAACTGTGATGAGGAAGTAGCTGAGGAAGTCTGGAAACCGCTGCTGACCCATTGTCCTTGCCTCAGGCCAGGTGGTGGGGCAGCCTCTGAGGCCCGGACCTGCCTGGAATTGCCCAGTTCTCAGAAACAGAGATTTAGGCCTAGTCTTCTTAGCTGCCAATTTGAAAGCTGTCATGGAATCAGCCTAGCCTTCTCAATATTAAGTGCTGCTAAATTCTATTATTTGTACTAAATCTCTGTTTATCTGTCACCTGTCCTCCATTGTCAGCACCTTAATCCTCATTCTAGCTCCATGGGCTTCTCATCCAAGTGGGTAAAGGTTGACAGGTCAAAGGGGCATGTGAAAGAGGAGCAAAGACACTCAGGAGGGAGATTACTCAGGAGGCAGGTACTAGCTGAGAAGATGGGAAGAAAAAAGGGAATCAAATCTGTATAGGAGCATGGAAGGGAAGCTAGAACTAGGGAGGAGGAAAGGTGGTGGCAGGCTCTGCTGAGAGCTTGAAGATAAAGAGAAGACGAAAGAAAGCAGAGGAATCAGGGCTGGGATCGTGGATCAGATTTCTTAGTAAGAGTGTGACTTCCTTTGTATGTGGTACCCACCCATGCTTCTTCAACTGGTTTCCTATAAACCAAGCAACACAAACAATCATTCCTGTTGAGGTTTGATCTATTGCTATGTATTGTAATGCTAAATTCTATAACTGAAAGCCTAGGCCTATAAGTGCTTTCTCCAGTGTCCAAGCTTTTGTTGTGCAAACCTTTTTCCTTGATTTTAAACTATTGGTTAAATAAAATTGACTACAGCCAGCTATTGGAGGGATTAGAGGTAGATGGGTTTGGAGTGACCTGGTTGGAAGAGGAGAGACCATTTGAGAAGGAAGAAGATGAAAGAGAGGGAGGAAATGGCCATGAGGGAAAAGGAACCTTTAGCACATGACCAGGAGAAACTGCAAGTATCTGGGGTACACTGCTGGGGAGGTACCCAGGCCTGTAGTTAGAAGAGTAGACTAGGCGTGTCCACCCCAGTAATTGTCAAAGCCAAATAAAATAACCATAGTCTGAATCTTGCTTATCTGTAAGGTAGTCAGGGATAAACTTAAATTGGTTGTACTACACATTCCTATGACTACTTTCTGTACAGCTCAGCTCTTAGTTTTCTCCTGAGGCTACCTGTGCTCAGCAGTATCTCTTCTGAATCAACGGCTCCAATGGCTACCTTCCCTTTCCACCACCATTCATTACCTGTCCACACCTCTCTTGAATTTAGCCTAAGCCAAACCAAGTGGCGTTTCATTCACTAACAACCTCTTTTATTATTGCTTCTATTAGGGCATAAGTTGAGTTGGCATTAAAAAAAAGTTCTCATGAAAAATTATTACTTCTTTATTATACATGAAGCATCAGCTAAAGAGCACAAAGTGACACCATCTGAACAGAGACTATATCTTGAGGTCCAGACCAAAGAAAGAGACAAGTTTAAAGCTGTACAAACCAGCAGTGGGAGGACCATCTATTCTTAGTGACTAGTCTGTCAGAGTGGAAACCTCAAGTGGGTTGTAAACATAGGGTTGATTCTTTGGTGGGGTGCGGGGGAGTTTGTTCGTCTATTTGCTGATTCAGCTCCTACAATCAAGACACTTTTGTTGTTCTTCTGTTTTACTTAAGGCAAACTAAGTCAACTGATTTCGTATATATTCCTGATCTTTGTCTTACACTGGCTGAACCCTGAATTTTATGATGCCCCTTTAGCTTCAATAATGAGAAATAGGACTTTTAAGGCCTCTACTTCACATGTGTCTGTTATGAAAATCCAACTAGGTTGTTTTTATTTTTTTAATTTTTAGGAATTCCTGGACTCTGGATTCTCACATAATCACAATTTTTTGTTTTTTTATTCCCAGGATTCAGTAGAATGCTCTAGAAACACACATCTACAACAGGAATGCAAGTGGATGGTTGGGGCACCATGGTTACTTAGATATTTTTGAACCTCAAATGCACTAGTATAATGCTTCTCTTAATTATTCTTTAGAAATGGAAAAAACACAACAGCACCCTTAACCTGCCCCAAGACGGGAGGACAAAGAAAGAGATAGAGTGGGAAGAGAGGGGAAGAGGGAAGAAAAGGGGGAAGGTGAAGTGTGGGAAGGGGAAGAAGAGAGAAGGGAACAGAGGCAAAGAGAAGGAAGGAAAGGGAAGGGAAGGGTGAGGACTGGGAGGGGAGAGATGCCTTACCCATGCCTTTCACAAGCAAATTGTTCACATCCAACTTCCATCTCTCTATAAAACAATTTTTCAAATCTAAAGTTCTGGATTTTGACAATTTATCCCCATTTTCAACACCAATGTATATATGCAAGCAGACAGACAGAAACACGTACACATAGCTTTACATTTAAGTTTACTAAAGGGTAAGAGGGAAGAGAGAGGACAGTTTTCAAAAGAAAAAAAGAAAGACAAAAAAATAGAGAAAAGAGAGAGAGAGAGACAAGGAGAGAAGGAAGAAAGAAAGAAACCCCAGTAGGTTTGATCTGAACGAAATGGTTATTCAAATGGGTCCCGTACTAATTTCACAAAGATGCGTGATAATATCCAACATATGGCTTTAACTATGCTTTTTAATATTAGAAATTGAATGCACATTTTAAGACATAAGTTTTGCTGATATGCTGTTGATAATACAGGAGAACTATTTTCCATTTGTTTCTGATTATATTAAAGACAGCCTGGGGATCATTTACCCATGGTTTAAGAGCACTCTGATAAGTCCACAGATGTGACAGGCAGGCATGTGTGTCAGCTACTGCAGGGAGGCCGCATGAGGGTGGCTTAGCCAGAGACCTCCTCGTGTCTGTAACCATTCCTAAGGTCAAGCAGAACTGAAAGATAAATGTTCTCTGTCAACATTCCTATGCTATGGATTCTGGAGGCGGACTGGCAGGAAATGCAGGTTGAGTGACTGGGTGACCATAAGCTAACTTTAGTTCTCTTTGCCTCAGTGTATTCATCTGAAAAATAGGAACATGCCTGTATATCTAATGTTGGGAAGATGGGCATACCTGAAATGACAGATCCACAAAGCCCTTGATCTCTGCTTCCCTGAATCTGCCAGCAAGATTTATTCCAGTTTCCCAACCAAGGTCCTGCTTCTCCTGGGACATTTTTCTCTCCTTTCCCTCTATGTTCACATTCTTCCTCAGTGTCTCACTGAAGACAGCCCTCATTTTTTCTCCCCACAGTTTCCTGGCTTTTGACAATCTTTGGGAATACAATTTGCCATATGAATAATTATTTGTCTGTCTCTTCAACTAGACCCCAAGACCAAAGTCAGAGCTGGATATGTCTTGTTCGCTGTAGTAATCTATCTTGTAAATACTTTGCACTGGAATTAGCCATACTTACAAATGCAGTATGTGTCTATTTATGCAAATGTGTGTTTCTTACAAAGCCAGAAAAAAAAGGGGACAACTTTTCTTCTTAGGCATGTTTATCTAATACAATCAAGAGAATAAACAAAAAATGTTGCTTTGTTTTCTCTTTAATTGATTCTCATACATCCATACATATCTCTATACACCCATATACATCTGTACACATACATACGTATCCATACACCCCTGAGTGCATCCACATGCATCTGTGCACACTGGCATGAATATACATGCAGACACTCTTCTGGACACCGTTTCCTTTTATAGTTTCCTGCTTATCCTTGGCTTGGAATATTAGATTTGTCTGGGTTTACCTTCTTTTTCATGAATTCTACCTTTTCATTTATCACTTTCCATTCTTTCCTTGTACCTCTCTGCTCTGTGTTTGAGACTACCACTCTTCCATTTGCCTTACACCTCACTCATCTTGATTTCAGTAGTATGCTATTCCTTTTATCCCTTCCATTAGCTGTTTTAATTTGGGGGATTGTTATTTTATGGGTCTCATCTTTCCCCTAAGCTCTGCTAAAACATTCTGATTTCTCTCTCTGGTTTGTCTTTATGTCTTGAATTTTCTTTATTTTTGAGACCTTCCAGATGTAGCCCATTCTCCTTGGAAACTTTGGATCATGTTCTTGCTCCTGTCAGGTTCCATCATGATCTGATCCCCTTAGTTTGATTCTCCTAGGACTTAGGACAGTAGCCACCCTGTAAGGCTCGACATGCTAGGAGCTGACACTGAAAAAGGGGACCTGGTCCAACAGCTATGAGGTTTGCTTCTGGTGGCCTCTGGCATAGAAGCCATCCCCCTCACACAAAGTCCTGAGTTTCTTAAGGTTCCAGACCAGAGAGGTTCAACTTCATTCACACTGCATCTACCCTGCAAGGTACCCAGAGGCAAATGGTAATAGTGTATGAGGACTGCCATTTACCATTTAATTTAAAAATTATCTGAGGGGATGAGGGTAGACAAGGACTACAACAAGCTCTTTTATATTAAAGAAAATTTTTTATATGAAAGAAAAGTTGGAATGAGCAAAGTTAAAGCAACCAATTAGGAGCAATTTCCAATTTTTAAGAGAAAATTACAAATTAAAACGTCTCTGAAGTTTAGTAAGACACCCTGTAAGACACTCAGATTCATATGGGAAAAATTAGCCTCAAAGCTTTATGCACTCTTTGAAATACATCACGGCCGGCTTTAAACACCCCCTGGAGGGGGCCCGGGGAGATTATTAAGAAGCTAGACTGCAGAATGTGTCATTCCACCTCCTACTGCCTCAGTTTCCCCACCTGTAAAAAAAGAGGAGCTGCTAGTAGTACCTACTTTGTAGAGGTTAAAAGAGACAGTATCTGAATACTGTTTAGAATTGTGCCTAGAGCATAGCAATACTACAACTGTGTTTGTTTAGCAAAATAAAGTCAAGTATAGAATAAAATAAAAAACAAACTCAGCAGCTAAAGCTTGGGACATTACAGGGGAAGTTTCGCTGTTCAAGATGCCATTGGCTTGGGTTTTTATTTATTAAAAAAAAAATCTCTGCCATCAAAATGACTTTGTTACCACCCATTTGAAAGCAATTCTTAAGCTGATGGTATAAAAAGACTGAGGATGTAGGCAGATCTGGAGTGAGAAGAATTTCTAGATAGAAAAAAAAGTAGGCATTTGTCTCTGTTTTCTTGGGACACATGCTTTTTGTCTGTTTGATGGGGCCTGGCTCTATAGCAAGGCTAGACTTGAACTCACTGTGGCTTCCTATAGTCTGGCCTCAAACAAGAGATCCTCCTGCCTCAGCCTCCCAGTGATAGGATTATAGATACACAGACACCTCAGCTAGCCAAGGAACATGTTTTCATTTTAATGTAATTTCAAGTTGATAGTAGAAGGGAAAAAGGCTTTATCAGCAGTGTTGAAATGGCCTGCAAGTTGCCATGGTTTAGAGATTCGCATTCTTGTAAGATGGCCATTTCTCATCTTTTGAGCACACCCACAAATCCACACATTTGGTCCATTATTTTCTAACAGAAAGCTACGTTCAAACAAGCCAAAATCTAGCTATGCCTTCATAATTCTGCAGCCACAATATTTTAAAACTGATAAAATATTACCTTCATCTAAACATTGATAAGAATACCAAAATTAAACAATTTAGAATAATTGAATATAGAATCAACATTTTGGGAGGCATTGTGATGGGCAGGCAATCTCGCGGATTATCTGGCAAGAAAGGCTATATACTTTACATTCCTCATTGCTTTGTAGCTCTTCACAGCCTCAGAGGCAGCAATACCTCTTTTCTATCCTGAAAGTTTAGGAAACAAAACAACAAATTTAATTTAAGTTAAATCATTGTGATGGTTAACTCTGCTCTTCAATGTGAATGGATCTGGTCAACGAAGAAACAAGCTTCTGAGTGAGACTATCTTCTGGAGGGATTAACTAAGAGGGGAGAGTTTCCCCTTGAGTGAGATCCAGTGGTGTCTCCCAATATGGAGAGAACAGGGGAAACAACACATTTCTCTGCCTGCCTTTGCCCCTTGCTGGTGGCATCTACTACTCTCTTGCTTCTACTGCTGCAGCTGTCCTCTGCTGACATCTGAATCCAGCCTCTTCAGTCTTACAGCAGAGTCCTGAGACCAGCGACTCTCCAGAAACTCACCAGGCCATCAGCACTAGCCCAGGATTGCTGAGGCAACCAGCCTTGTGGACTGAGCAGGTAGCACCTTGTCAGCCTTACCCGGGTGAAGATAGCTACTGTTTGGGCTACCCAACACATACTATGTAAGGCCACCTGATAAATATCCCCTTTGTCATATACAGTCATTCCATTAGGTTCCATTTCTCTGGAGAATCCCAACTGATCCGATAATCGTGATGAACCAAATGGTACTGACAGTGGTCTGGGATAAAATGGGTTCTGATCTGTGCACAGGAGGAACACTAAACAGGGCAGTGATTACAAACCTCTGAGCAAGCAACAGTCAACTGTATAATTAATCCATGCAAAGCATTCATGCTGATCCAGTCATACAAGAGCAATGTGAGGTTTTATCCTCTTGCTCTACAATAGAAGCACGAACTCATCCCATTTCTTGTCAGCCTTCTGTGTTATTAATATCATATAGACTCCAGTTCAAAGATAATCTTTTTGTAATTTGTGTTTTAAAGAGCAGCTGAAGCTCATGCTTTCAAGGGAGAGGGCAAATGTCTATGACACACAGGCGAAGCATAGGTCAAGTCAACTGCAAATTTGGATTTTCAAATCTATACCATTGCCCAAGCCCCGACCCTCACCTTCTGTCTCCACTGACAAAGAGAACCAGAGTGCTCTGCCTCCTGGACTCCTGTAACACGGGAAACCACTCTTCTGTGTCAAATCCACCATCAATTTTGCAGTGGCTTGCTGCCATTAACACACTCCAGGTAGGTAGTTGTCACGACGCATTAGCTCTGAAAGAGGCTGACAGCATAACTGCAGGCGAGCTCAGGGCTCGGTCCGGGCCAGCACCTGCCACCTGCTCAGGCAGGAGCAACCTCTGTCAAGACACAGGCTGGCAAGAGGCTACAGGAATTGTTGTGTTGGTGTCCTACGTGAACAGCATGCTGCAGGGCGGCCTGTCTAGTAAAAGCAGGACAAAAACCTTTGCCAGCCACCTGCCTGCCCCCATATGGTGACCATTTAAAAACCGTCACTTTCACAAAGAAACCCTGGAATTATTCACTCATCAGATGCAGTTTTGACTGGCCCAACTGCTTCACTGCAGTAACCTGATGGTGGTTAGCCCTGTTGTGTTCTGTAGGTTTGGGATGTCGGTGAGGAAGATATTGCATGCACTAGCTAAGCCAATGAGTCAGGTTCATTCCACTTCCAGCACCCTCAGTATTCCAATCTGGGAGCCAGGGCCAAGGAGTGGGAGAGTTTCCATCCATCCTGTCAACCTTCAAGGTTTCATGGACCACGGAAGAACGTGCTGGGCAGCCTTGCAGTGTGACTGCCTGGTTCCACACTCTCTTGGTCCAAAGGAAGAATGTTTGCAGGGAAGAAGGGGACTTCTTTCAGAAACCACAGTAAAACCCTGAAAACATCCTAAAGGTTCACTGGATAAGCAGCGGATGGTGTAACAGCAGCAGCACACTTTGCAGGGGCCCAGCTTTCTGGCACTAGCTGCATGTCAAAAATTGTCTATTTTTTGTTTTGTTTTAAATTACATTCACAAGACAGTCTAAATGTTTCACAAGACTTCAGTAGAAACAATGACATTTTCTTCCTCTTTTTGTTTTGTTTTGTTTCGTTGTTTTCTATTTTCTGAATGTCCTCTCAACTCCCTTCACACCATACAAACTCCATAGAGGAGGAAGGGCCTTTGTCACTGTCAAGATACTCAAAAATGTTTTGGATAAATGAAAACAAAAAACAAATGACAGTCCAGGTGTTAAGACACCAGGACTTATGGTGAATGTCTTATGGGTTTTTCAAATACTGTACAAAAGTTGTAGGGGGAGGGGCTGCATGACTCACTGAACAGAAGCAGTGAAGCAGTTTTAGAATGGTTTTAGAACATGTTAAAGATGTTAGAATTCAGATTCATATAGTTGTGATATCACACTAAACACAGCCTGGTACTCAATCCCAGACCAAACTCCACTTTAATGAAGTTGAGCAAAGTTTCATGTACTTGGTCTGGGTCTTAATGTTCTATTGCTATGAAGAGACTCCATGACCATGGCCAATCTTATCAAGGAAAACTTTTAATTGGAACTGGTTTACGGTTCAAAGGTTTAGTCCATTATCATCACTGCAGGAAGCATGGTGGCATGCAGACAGACATGGTGCTAGAAAGGTAGCTGAGACTTCGACATCCATATCAGCAGGCAACAGGAAGAAAGTGTCGCTAAGCCTTGCTTGAACACTGGAAAACCTAAAGCCCACCAACAGTGACACACTTCCTCCACCAAGATCACACCCACTCCACCAAGGCCACACCTCTGAACCCCTGTCAAGTAACACCACTTCCCGATGAGCAAGCGTTCAAATCTATGAGCTTATGGGAGTCATTCCTAGGCAAACTACCACAGTCTACTCTAGTTCTGTATCTTTATTTATAAAATATCCATTCAAATCCTCTGCCTAATTTCTCCTTTGGTCGCAGGTCTTTTTCAGTTGATTCTGAGTTTCTTGGTACATATGCTCTGGTTACTGGTAGACCTTTGCTGAACGGAAAGGACAAGAGCCAGGGAAGGAGGGCAATGGGATAGAAGAGTGACTGAGGCTCCTGAAAGTTGGATAGAGTTCTCCATGGTCAGAACATAAGACCTACTACTGTACACACATCCCAAAGGAGTAGTTGAGAGAAGACAACTTTCCATCTCTTCTCCTCTAACCAGCAGCTTGCCACCAGCTCCTTTTCTTTGCTGTCTTTCTGACAACCTAACCACCCATCCCTTCCTTCTTTACTGAAACAAGCACTCAATCTCTACCTGGGGATTCCTTGTGACACTGAACTCCTGCCTCTAATTGACAGTCTCAGGTGTCCTACAGGCTTTCACACCTCACAGCCCAAAATGGAGCTCCTGCCTAATTCTCTCACCAGCTCCCCGACACGTCAGTAAAGGGTGGTGTATACTTGTTCATTCTAGAAATCCAGACACATCCCAGGATCCTTCCCAGGTCCCACTCAGTCATTGAGCCCAGTGGATTCCATGTCCTTCTGTCTCTCACTGCCTCTACTCCACTTCCTATAACCACTCACTTAGAGGTCTTCATTAGTCTCATGAGGATGGAGGGCTATTGTGGAGAGCCTTTGGGGCTTCTTGGCAGGAATCTGACATTGGCCAAGGACAAGGAAATGGGCTTCAGGCAGAAATCTCACATTGGGCCATGACAAGGAAGTAATTTCAGGCAGGAATCTAAATCTTAGGCTAGAACAAAGAAGCAGGCTTCAGGCATGAAAATGACTTTGGACTAGGACTGGGAAGTAGGCTCAGATATTTTGATCATCCTGATAAGCCCTTAGAAACAGTGATCACGGGAGTAATCATGGGACTTTGCTTATTACTTGGCTTGTTCCTTAACTATTTGCATCTATTGTATTGCTTGTTCCTCAACCTACTACTGACCTTAAAGCTTACTTGTAATTAAAATGGTATAAAAGCAGATTGGGAAAAAATAAACCCGCTTCAGCCTCAGAACTGGCTGGGGTCATGCTACAATGTTGTCTAATTGTCTTTTTTCTTTTTAATTCTCTCTCCTACACTGGAGAACCTGTTGACTGACTGGGCTGGCTTAGTCAGGCTATTACAGCAATCTTTCACTCGCCCTCAATGCCGCCTTAGTGACATTTAGGAAATGAAAACAGTACAGGTTCCTTCACCTCTGCATACATCTTGGCTTAAGGCATCTTTCGGCTTCCTTTTATCTCCTGGAGCATGCCGACTTGCTGTGGCATCACCTGTGAGAGAAATTCTGTGTTTTGTACTTACTCCATGAGCTCTGCCTCCTCTTCCATCAAGGCTCTCCTCTCCTCCCGTGCTTCAGCTACGTGTCTCATGGGTCACACTGCTTCATCTGTGCTGCATGTTCCCACTGATACATCCCCAGGACCTAGCATACAGAGCACTGCTCCAAATCTACAGTATCCTTGAGACCAGAAGGGTGTATACATCAGAGATAGAGCTGTGAGAGCCTGGGAATGACGAAAAGAGGGAAACCTACCCAATGCCACCAATTGCTAAGACACTGTTGCCTGCTTCCTACCTCAGAGAAAAGGGTAAGGCGTTCCTCCTGAACATTGCCTTTAGCCTGTTCTTTCTTGGTCAGAAGCATTCCTTTGATATTGTCTTAACTCCATTCCTTCTAATCTACCTCTGTATAGCTGTCAATCATCTTCTCAAGTCACAAATTGTTTCACATCAAACTCTTCTTAAAAGTCCTAAGGAACTCTCAGTCTACCAGGCTCGTGAAAAGTATCTCCACTCTTTCTATGGGAGCAAGCTCTCTCAAGAACTTAATTTTGAGTGCAGTTATATCAGCAACTTGTACATTGGCCCAAGTATCTATCTATCTATCTATCTATCTATCTATCTATCTATCTATCCACCTATCTATCTCTATATCTATGTATATCTATCTCTATCTATCCATATATATATATGTATATATATATGTATATATATATACATATACACACACACACACATATATGTGTGTGTGTATATATAAATATGTGAAAATAGAAAGGTTTAAAACAGCAGCAACAAATATCAGACTAGACTGAGAATATCACCATGACAATATGTGGTGAGGCCTATAGTTGAGGTTGGAATCATTGTCCTTTGACTTTCTTGAATTTAATGGGCAGAACAAGCTGGAAACCATAAGCTGTTTAAGATCTCTATTGGTTCTCCCACCTGTAGCTGGTAATGTACAAATTCATATATTAAAGTAATCCTGATGGCCAGTGGGAAACATACCCATTCTAAAAGAGACTTAATTATTCTCTAGTAATGTCTTAGCTAGGGTTTTATTGCTGTGAAGAGACACCATGACCAAGGCAACTCTTATAAAGGCAAACATTTAATTGGGGCTGGCTTGCCATTTCAGAGGTACAGTCCATTATCATCATGATAGGAAACATAGTTGAATGCAGGCAGACATATTGCTGGAGGAGTCAAGAGTTCTATATGTTGATCTTCCAAAGGCAGCCATGAGGAGACTGGCTTCTGCAGGCAGCCAGGAGGACGGTCACTTCTGCCCTAGGTGGAGCTTGAGCATAGGACCTCAAAGCCCACCTCCACAGTGTTGAACTTCCTTCAACAAGCCACACCTACTCCAACAAGGCCACACCTCCTAATAGTGCCACTTTACATGGGCCAAGCATATTCTAACCACCACAGCAACAGGACAGGCCAAACAATTCTGATCACCTACCTAAGATTAAAAGCCATTGTGACGGGCTAGAAAGATGGCTTAGCAGCCAAGAATACTTGTTACTCTTGCAGAGGACTTGGGTTACCAACACCGAGATGGAGGCTTACAACCATCCATAATTCGCAGGTACTCATATAATGAACATTTATGTACATAAAATAAACTAAAAAAGCAGTATGGTTTCTTTTGACTTATTGTTAAAATGAAACAGAGTAATAACAACAGAAATGTCCAGCACATAGAAGAAAGATTTTGAGACAATGGAAAATGAGCTGATTTTTAGCTAGACTTTTCTTCTCTTGAGCAGATGTTAGATTATGCGAGATTGACCAAAATGATATCATAAATGCATCATGTGACAAAAGAAATGAATACTAAAGAATGGGAAACTGGGCCCTTAATTCTTGTAAATCCTTGTGGTCAAATTCAAACACGGAGTTGGGGTACCATAGCCAAATTAGTGGTAACTAGGAAGTGACCCAAGCCAGGCAGAATATCACTGACTAACACCATGTTGTTTTTGATGCAGCAACAACAGAGCTCCAGGCTGTCTGATACTACTGACAGTACCAAAATGGGGCATTCTGTCATCAGAGGGCCAGCTGCACCTCAGGGCCTGTGTTCAGATAAAGGAATCATTGCATAGGATTGTGGTTTGTACAGGAGAAGCTGAGACTGTGTTTGTTTGCATGTTTGAAATTCCTGATGTCACTAATAATTGTAACTTCTGCTTCCATAAAACACAGATAATGTTACTGAACTGTGTCCAATCTCAAGGTGTTAATTAGGATTTGAAAGAGATATACCCTTCAGTACTTGAAAAGAGAGTGAAAGGATGGCTTTACCTCTGTCTGAAAGGAAATAAAACTCCTAGACCTTTAGCCATGAGCCCATTCTTGAGAATAATCTATTAGGATGGTGGCAGCATAAGGACATCAGAGTGATATGATTTCCACAGCACAAGTCAGGGCCACATTGAGACCTGGTGAAGGTGTTGCAATGGACTATGAGCCAGGAGCTCTATGCAGGTAGTTGTACATGTGGGAGAGGGTAACCAGGAGGGGGACACTGATCAGGATGTAAAGTAAATAAGAAAAAAATTAATTTAATTTAAAAATGAAATGGAAAGTAATAATACTACCAAACCTAATGCTGTCCTTGGCATGAGTTTTGCACATGGTATGAGGAAGGATTCAATCTCATCTTTTTTATATATGTAGATATCCATCTTTTCCAGCACCATTTATTGAAGAAACAATGTTTTTCCCATTGTGTATGCTTAATTCCCTTCTCAAACATCAGTTGAGCACATATGTCTGGGTTAATATCTGGGTTTTCTATTTTGTCCCATTAGTCAATATGCCTGTTTTTATGGACCATTCAGTTTTGACTTCTGGAGCTTTGCAATATACTTTGAGAGCAGAAAGTATGACTTACCCAGTTTATTCTTGTTTAAATTGCTTTGGCTGTTCAAGATCATTTGTAATTCTACAGGAGCTCTATTTCTTGCAAGACATAACTGGGATTTTGAGAGAAATTAATTAAATATGCAAATGGCTTAGAGTTGACATTTTAAATTATGGATGTTTTGATCCATGAATATTTTGTCTTCTTATTCTCTGTGCCTATATTAATTTTCTTCATCAAGGTTTTATAGACTTTGTCATATGATCTTTTACTTTTGTGGTTAAATATATTCCTAAGTATTTTATCAGTTTTTATGCTATTGTGATATTATTCTGTTTTTTAAAATTTTAAAGATTTATTCATTTTTACTTTATATGTGTGTGTGTAAATACTTAATGTGCACGTATGCGTGTGTGTGTGTGTGTGTGTGTGTGTGTGTATGTTTACTATCTGTTTGGATGCCTGCAGAGTCCAGAGGAGAATACTGTCCCCTGGAGCTGGAGTTATAAGTGGTTATAAGCTGCCTAGTATGAATTCTGAGAACCAAACTCAGATCCCCTGCAAGATCAGTTCACAAACCTCTGAGTCATGTCTCCAGCCATGGCTTACAAATATCTTGGTGAGGTCTTTCGTATCCATGTTCATCAAGAACTTTAGCCTATAACTTTCTTTCATTTTATTCTTAATTTTGCTTATCAGTATGATACTTTCTTCATAACAACTATTTCTTCTTCTATTTTGGGGAGAATTTAAGAAGTATTTGGCATTATTTTACCTTTAAATGTTTGGTAGAGTTAACCTGCAAAGCTGTCTCCCCTGAGTTCTTCATTGGAGCATTTTTGATGCTGTTCCAATCTCTTCATTTACTAGTATCAGTCTGTCTCCTCTTGACTCAGTTTTGGCAAGTTTTTGTTTGTTTGTTTGTTGTTTTTGTTTTGTTTTGTTGTTTTTTGTTTTTGAAATGTGCTGCTTCCTAACAGTCCCTTGTGCTCTTTTTAATTCCCATAGCTTTGGTTGTATTGTTTTCTCTTTACATTTTTTATTTCATTTATTTGACTCTTTTCTGTTTTTAACTGATCAAGTTAAAGGGTGGATAATTATGTTTGTCTTTTTTATTTCTTAGCTAAAACACCAAAAGTCCCAATGACAAAAGAAGAAGCAGACAACTGGGATTACATCAAACTCAAAGCTTCTACAAAGCAAAACGAATATCATTGAAACAGAAGACATCCTATGACTAGACTATGACTAGAAGTATGAGTAAGCCATCTCACAGTAGTTTTCAACCTGTTGGTCACAATAACCTAAGACAATCAGAAGACACAAATGTTTACATAATGAGCCATAACAATAACAATAGCAAAATTACAGTTATGAAGTAGCAGCAAAAATAATTTTATGGTTCAGGGTCAATACAACATGAAAAACTGTACTGAAGAGTCACAGTATTAGGAAGGTTGAGAACTTCTGAACTATCAGATAAAGGGTTAGACTCCAAGATGCCCAAGTACCATTTACAACCTAATATCAAGAACAATCCAAAACAAGCAAACAAACCCACCAAAACCAAAACCTAAAAAAACTAACCTTAAAATGGGCAAAGGAACTGAGTACACATTCCCTCTAAGAAAGTACATAAATGTCCAGCAGTTCTTTGAAAAGGTCGTCAGTATCACATGCATGTCCACACTCTCATTTCTGGATATATTATAATCAGATAAGAGAATAGCCCTTACACTAAGGGTCCACACGCAATTACAATAATGACAATAGGAATAATAAAGAAAGAATTTGGAAGTGACAGGTGGGTTTATAGTACAAATTGTGTGGTCATTGTGAAGGCCAATAATTGCTCCAGATTTGTCAGGTTTTACATATTAAATATATACAGTATTCTGTATATCAATTGTATCTCAATAAATGGACTTAAAATTTAAAAAGTACTGACATAGAACAAATCAAGAATGCAGAAAGTTAAGTGAAGTAAAAGATTTAGTGTTGAGCCTTTAGCACTGTGCAGAGTTCACATGTCCATGTGTCATGATACTGCCATGCAAACTGGAGTTTTCCACCAGCCCTACCTGATAGAAACTCCTCAGTTTAGTCCAGCAACCAGTTCCTCAAGTTCATCAGAGGATTCACACCTCTCTCTAGATGTCTCTCTCTAGATGTCTCCCTGCAGACAACCATGGCCGATGGCCAAGAGCTTCATCTATGTCAGTTACGAGGCTTCACATGGAATTGCCCACCACCACTTGTCTGGGTGAACATTCCTCTTGGAAATACATGTTTCTTCATTGTTTTACATGATCCTAGAGTGCATCAGAAAAGATTTACTGGGGCACATATGGAAAAGATTAGTTACTGCATAGACTTAGAAAACTAGATATTTTATCTAACAGCCATTAAAGCAGAGGCTAAATTTAACATCTTCTGGCTATGGATAAATCTTAGTAAAAGAAAAACTAATTGCCTCAACTGAAGAATAAAATTGTCCTTGGATATAGCTATGCTTTCTTCTTAGCCAAAAATAGGTGAGTACCAGTGTTGGAAAACTTTCTATGTTGTATGGGATATATTAGATGAAGATAAAATACATAGAAATCATATGGAATTGTGGAAAATTAGGCAATAGGGTAAAATAAATTCTTCCCTTTTCAAGTTAATTATTAACATTTCTCCAGGAAGCAAACAACTGAGACTATTATCTTCTTTGCAGAAGTTGCCCAAGGGTGAGCAAAACAGGTAATTTCATTAGACAAAATACATAATCCAGAGTGGTCATTTAATCATTGTATGCAAGTGTTCCTGACCATAATACCTTACAGAGGTCTTAGGCACTCTGACTTGTTGAAAGGCTCAGCATAGTAGATAGAATGTTACAACAGGATCACAAAATGTACTGTGAATCAAAACACCCTATGATTTTGCTTGCAGGTTAATATTTTAAACAATAAAAGATATACTAAACTATACCACTTGCAATTAAGAAGCTCAAACGTATAGTACATAGTGGAAAAGACATATAGGTTTCTTTGAATGGCCATAGTTCTCCTTCATTGGCAAAAGCTGTGTGTTAAACCCTGGAGTTATCCATTTCAATGACCAGCAAGCCTGGACCTATAGATGGAATTATGTCTTTTCCTATGCTGGGAATAAAAACGGTATGTTGAAGTCTTAATCCTAAATTTCTCAAAATGTGAGCTTATCTGGAAACAGATTATTTATAGAGTGATCAGGTAAAAGGGAAGTCTTCAGCACTAATATCACACAGAGAACACAACAGGAGAACAACAGGAATAGACGGGATTGGAGAGATACCTGCAAAGGCCAAGAGATACTAAAGATACAGACACCAGGAGGAGGCATGGAAGGATTCCTGACTGGGTTAAAGGGAACATCTCCTGCAAATACTCAGATTCCTTCTGGCTTCCAGAGCTGTGATATCATGCATATCTTTTAAGTGCTTGAATACTTCAGCCATTGGAAACTAATACACCTATTGTGCTGGTTAAGGTGTTGGTTTGTTTGTTTGTTGTTTGTTTGTTTGTCAATTTGACAAAAGCTATGCTCATCTGGGAAGAGAGAACCTCAACTTAAAAAATGTCAGACATTATTAGCCCATGGGACATTTTCTTGATTCATAATTGATGTAGAAGGATCTAGTTTACTGCAGACAGTGCCACCTCTAAACTGGTGGTTCTGGGTGGTATAAGAAGTCTGGTTACACAAGCTATATAATGGGCAAACAGTAAGAAGTGTTCCTCCATGGGCTTTTCTTTAGTTCCTGATTTCAGCTTCCTTCCTTGAGTTCCTTTATAATGAACTGTAAGCTATAAGATTTCTATCCCCCTCACCAAGGTGCCTTTGATCATGGTATCTATTACAGCAACAGAAAGCAAACGAGGATACCTGGAAATGAGTGAGCTTCCAAAGGACACATGTCCCTGCCTCTGCTTTATTTTCTATCACAAGTCTCTCTCCTTAGACAGGTGAGGCAGCATGTAAAAATTCTAGCCAATACCCAAGCCAGCTTCAGTGATCAATTGGCACTTGTATTATGATCATTAGTTCCTGGGATGGACCAAGCTCATGAACGTATCATATATCTTACAAAACAATAGGAACTATCTTCTGCCATATGCCCATTTATTATTTGGTCTTGGATCTTTCTTGACTGATTATGAAATTATATAATTCTAAAATGACACAAAAATGGTATAGGAAAAAAACAATGAAAGCATTCAAGCCAGTAATTCACATTTACCTTGGAGTTATTAGCTTGTTCTTTTACTTGAACTTCCTTTTCCCTAGACCATGCTCCTGAATCTGTAGTCATGACTCTTACAGCAATGATAACAGCTTATATGCAATATCCACCATCCACTGTATCAGATCTCTCATGTACTTGATTTGAGTGTTAGAATTATCTATTGATTTTTATAGTGGAGAAGTTAAATCTAAAGGTATAACTTGCCAAAGTGGCAGATTATGAACCTAAGGTTTTGACACCAAAGCCTGTCCCTTTAAAGCATTGTGCCCTATGATTTCACCTGGGATGCCATTTGGCTATGGTTAAATACTAACAAGACATATGGATGCTCCCCATTTTGATCGCTAGCTCTCATTCTCATCCAGTCAGCCTTGAACTCTGCAGTATGGCTGATCAGCCTGCATATACACAGATCATTAGCAATAATTTTAACAGTTTGGGGGTGAAGAGATGACCCACTAGTTAAGAACACTGACTGCTCTTTCAGAAGATCAGGGTTCAATTTCCAACACCCACATAATGGGTCACAGCTATCTGTAACACAAATTCCAGGTGTCCCAATACCGTCTTTCTGGTCTCTGTGGGCACTGCAGGCATTTGATGCACAGACATACATGCAGACAACACACTAAACACATAATATAAAAATAAGTAAATTACGAAAAAAGCTAAAAATATTTAAAATAATAATTGTAACACTTGTTTGGAGATGTTCATCTTTTTCTAGATTTGAAGTACTTCATTTTTAAATTCCTGGTGAGTCAGTGAGGGGTTATTTTTTAAGATAATTTGGTAATTTATATATACTTAAAGGTACTCAGAGAGTTGAATTTGGTTTCAGACCAGCTATTGATATTAAACCAATATTTCCCTGTGTGACCAAAAGTTTCAAATGAAATTGACCACAAATGTACAGTTGCATAATAAAAATAAATAAATAAATAAATTAATAAACCTACATTTTCAATTCACTTGTGACTCAACAAATGGAGCCAAATTTAGGTCTATTAAGCTCTGCCACACAGACATATCACGGCAATCATAACTCAGACCTTATGAGACACTCTTCAGATAGGAATAACTTGATCAAACCACAGGCGCTCATGCTGCTGGATGAGTGCCCACTTGGTGTACATGCCAGGTGCTAGACTGTCTGTATCAGACATCTGACTACAAATCCTTGACTTCATGAATGCAGAGATTGGTGGTCAAAGGCTGTCAGAACCTGAAAAATCATAGGGCATCTCTAGGATTTCAACAAGGACAATCTGATCCATAACTGAGTCACCACCCAGATATTTCCCTCTTCTGTCAGTGACCTGGGGACAGATAAAAACATCTAGTGACTAAGGCACCATGTGGAGCCTGTCATCAACATCACTTCCTTTTCCTGGAGCTTGTTTTGTCAGGTGAGAAAATGAAGAAAACATTACCATTAACTGTGACTTTAATTCTGATTAAATCTTTCTGCCTCTCAAAAATCTGTTTCTTTGTTTGTTAGTTAGTTTGTTTGTTTTTGTTTTTACCTAGATTATCCGGGATGGTCAAAAATTATTTGATTCTCTAAATTCCTCATTTCCAATCACAAAAGGGAAAAGTCATTTTGAAAGGAACGATAGTGTTCATCTGTTGTAGGGGGTATCCACATAGCCATACCTTTCAAAATGTCCCGATCCCATCTTACAGGAGTTTGTCAAAAATAAAGACTCTGCTCCAAGATGGTCTTTGGTGTAAATCTCCTTTTTGACCCATTCTTTAAGAAAGATTAATGAAGGAGGAACTGAGGGTGGGTCTGGGAGGAGGAGAGAGGATACTGGGATTGGGATGTATTGTATGAGAGAAGAATAAACAAAAACATTAAGAAACAAGCAAAGAAAGGAAGGAAGGAAGGAAGGAAGGAAGGGGAGGGAG
>NW_021604613.1:10692786-10718862 GCF_004785775.1 Grammomys surdaster
TGGGAGGGAGGGAGGGAGGGAGGGAGGGAGGGAGGGAGGGAGAGAGAGAGAGAGAGAAAGAAAGAAAGAAAGAAAGAAAGAAAGAAAGAAAGAAAGAAAGAAAGAAAGAAAGAAAGAAAGAAAGGTCAACTTTGAAACAAACCCTTTCTGAAGTTGCTTAGTAAAATCACTACATGCTAATCTTAGAAATAAAAACAGAGACTACAATCTGAATGGCAGGGCAACATATCTTAATGAAATACTGTTTCAAAGTAACAAGCCAAAGAAGAAATAAATTAGGTAAAAGAAAAAGTCTTCTGATTGGTAACAACATACATTGGGGTGGTGATTTTTGATCTTGAATATTTGACCTTAGTTTGGAATTTCTCCTTTCTTTCTTAGGAGTTTAAGCCCAATGTTGTGCAGTTATTTTGTGCAGTTCATTTTATTTTCCTTAGTGTCATTCAATGTTCAGAACAACATGAAATATATCTTCTTCACATGGAGAGTGAATTCAGTGACAACTGAAGCACATAATTCTTCTCTGCATGGAAGAAGATGCTGGACATCTGCTCACTGTGATACACAGAACAGTACAGCACACTGCCACTGAGGAACTGTAGAGAAAGAAGACTTCTGGCATCACACAATTCAGCTTTATTAGAAGGAGCCTATTGAATACACTTCCAAAACTCTCATTATTTGCTTACCTGATTCCTTGAGAATGAAGACTGAAAAAAAAAACAAACAGTATATTCTTTTCATACTAACTCCACACTAAGGCTGGCCTATGGTAGTTGATACTCAGTGAACTATTAATAAATAAAGATTAAATAAAGATTTCTATTTTCAAATATCAATCATAAAAGGTATACTGGATTTCCTTTCCACTCACACGGCAAAGAAGACTAAAATGTGTCTGTCTTCCTCTCCTAAAAGTCATTGAACACTATTTTTTTCTTTTTAGGAAGGGCTCTGAATTGATACATTCTATCCTAATAGAAACTCTTTAAGACTCAGGGTGTTCTAAAGTGTGTGTGTGTGTGTGTGTGTGTGTGTGTGTGTGTGTGTGTCTGGGAGGGGGGTGGGCAGGGTAAGGGGGACTTGAAGACTCAGAGAGTAAACAACTGAGAAGCTTCAGGAAGTCCCTGAAACCTATCAGATGCAATAGACTCCTCCCTTCTCAAGCTTTATACAAGCAGTAAAGAGTGGGGAGAGACACTCACAGGCAAGTAAAGCTTCCTAGGAGACAGAAGGGCTGAGCTACTTGGAAGACAGCTCACTCATTCTGGAGTTGGATCTTTATGACATTTTTTTTGCTTCTGAGTGTATCCCAAATGAAACTCACTGGTTCAGCAAGTTGGATGTTAGTGGGATCCTAACTTTGATCTGTCCTTGGTTCCTTATCTGGGGTGAGATGTTTTTTCACGTATCCCCAGCCCATAGTATTATACATATTCCAACTTTTAACCCAAATAAAATGCCACTGCTTTGTAGGCCTCTGTCTCACTCTTTAATATCAAGTGTGCACCTAGCTTAGGAAAATTATCTCCCTCTCTGGGCTTCTGCACTCTTACCCCAATGGTCTCCTGTTTCTATGAAAGGCTCCACAGAGATTTTCACCACCATACTTTAGTTAACTTTTTGGAGCTCTGAGCCTCAGATTTTTCACTTTGTTTCATAGTCCAGTTTTATATTTACTAGAGAAATGAACAAATAATATAATTTTCCCATATAGCAGCTTCCTATTCCATGACTCTCTTGTCCGTAACATCTTGTAGTTGTATAGTGTGTTTCTTCAAATTAATGAACCAATACGATATATAATATGAACTAAAATCTGGTGTTTACATTAAATGTCAATCTTTATATCACATTGCTCTTGGGATTATAAATGCATAATGTCACATTTTCATCATTGCATATATAAAGTCGTAGCATGTAATCAAGCTCAGACTCTCCTCTCTTTGTCTATTTTCCCTAGTCTTTCTTACTGTGAACTCCTGGAAACTATGAATCTATTTATTGTCTTTATAGTTTTTTCTTTTCCACAGTGTCCTTACTTGTATTCACACAGGGTACAGCCTTTTAGCTAATTTCTTTCATTTAGCAATGTAATTTGAAGTTCTTCCATGGAGCATTAGATATTGCCTAATGGGAGAGCACCTGCCTAGTGTTTGTAAGGCTCTGGTTTTACTCTCTAGCATCACATACATAGCATTCCTCCATGTCTCTTTGTACTTCAATTCCTGTTTATCCCTGAACAAGTTTGGGATGCACGGATGTAACACAGTTTATTTCTTCTTTGATCAATGGATATTATGGCTGTTTATAGTTTTGGGCAATTATAAATAAAGTAGTTTGTTGGTTACCTGTATTGTTGCTGCAATAAAATATTTTACAAAAGTAACTTTTGAAAGAAAAGATTTGTTTAAAGGGTACAGTCCATCATGGTGGGGAAGTCACAGAGGTATCGGCAGTCAAGAAGCAGAGAGCAGGGAGTGCCACTCAGATCCTGTCTCATTAGGCTGTGAAAAGACACCATGACCACAGCAACTCTTATAAAGGACAGTATTTAATTGGGCTGGATTACAGTTTAGTGGTTTAGTTTGTTATTGTCATGGCAGGAAGCATGGTGGCATGCAGCCAGACAAGGTGCTAGAAAAGTAGCTGAGAATTCTACATCTGGATAGGCAGGCATCTGGAAGAGAGAGAGATGCTGGGCCTGGTTTGAGTATTTGAAACCACCACCAGTGATAGTAGGCCACACCTCCTAATAGTGCCCCTACCTGGTGACCAAACATTCAGATCAGTGAGTCTTCTTGTTTAAGCCATCACAATTCCTTTTTTCCTTTTTATTGAGTTTTGGATCTCAAACCACAGAATTGTGCCACCTACATTTAGGGTGGGTCTTCCCACATCATAAACATGCTAAGATATTTGTTTCCATGGTGATTATGAAAACATACCAAGTTGACTATCAAGATTAGCTATTATAGCTGCTATAAATATGGGTGTGCAAGGTCTGTATGGACATGTATATTCAACATAATTGGGTCAATAACTATAAGCAAGCATATGGTAAAATTATGTTTACCTTTATTAAAACATGCTAACTTAGCTGGGTATGGTGGTACATGCCTGTCATTCCGGCCCTCAAGAAGAAGAGGCAGAGGTTAAGGAGTTTAAAGTAGCCTCAGAGATGAGTTTGAGGTCAGCCTAGGATGAGAGAGCAAGTTAACTTGTCTTCCAATGTAATTCTACTGTTATGCTCTCCAACAAGCAATGAATGTAGTTCCTGGTGCTACTCATCTTTGTCAACATTAGTTATTTTCAGTGTTTCAGATTTCAGTCATTCTAATTAAGTGGACAATATCATTGCACTGTCATACTAATTTACACTTCCTTAATCACATACCAGGTGGACTTTGTTTTCATCTGTTGTTAGCCATCTTTCTTCAGTGAGGTATCTCTGCCCTCTTATCTATTTCTGATTGGATTATCCATATCTTCTTGTTGAGGTTTAGAGTTTGTCTAAAATTTTAAATACTAGCATTAGTGATACTGTTTTCTCCAGTTGGAGACATACCTTCTTCTTTCAAAAACATAGAGCAGAGAAGTTGTTATATTTGACAAAGTCCAACTTGCCTACTGTTCTTCTGTCACCAAATCCAAGGTCGCCTAGATTGTCTCCCATGTTGTCCTGTAGAAAAAAAGTCTTGCATTTTATGTTTTATACTTAGGTTTTGATCCACTTAGATTTAGCTTTTAGGAAAGATGGGAGGCCTATGTCTAGACTGGTTTTGTGGCATGCGGTGTCTAGTTGTTCCTGCATTACTGCTTGAAAACACCCTCCATTTACATGGTTTCAATGCATTGTTAAATACCAGCTGACTGCAGTGTGCGTGTGTGTGTTTCTGAGCCCTCTGTCCTGTTTCATTGATCATTGGATCTAGATTTACTTTGCCACCATCACACTGTCTGGCTTATTGTATGTCTGTTGTGAATATTGGAGTCGAGTCAGTCATCCAGCTTTGCTCTCCTCTTTCAATATTTTGCTGGCTTTTGTGGGTCTTTGGTTTCCTTCTACTTACATTTGACAACTAAGCTTTTGTATCTACAAAGTAATTTGTTTGAATGTTGATTTTGTTGGTATCTAATCTGTCAATCTTTGGGAAGAACTAGCATCTCAACCATGTTCTCCACAGTTCTGACACCTTCCCACCCAGTCACTGCTCACTTCACCACTTTCATCGATTTTATACTTTTTCCATAAAGCTTCCATAAATAATTTTAGTCAATTTTAGCTACCAATTTTGATTTAGAAGATTAAAGTGTGATTAGTATTTTGTTTGAATTTCTAGTTCTAGTCATTTATCATTGTTTTAAAGAACAACTGGCTTTAAAGTTATTATTATTTATTTTTGTTTAATTATGTATGTGCAACTGTGAGTGCAGGTGCCTACAGAGGCCAGAAGAGGGAGCTGGAGACAACCAGTGGAGCTGGAAGAACAATACACTCTCTTAACAGCTGAGTCATTTCTTCAACCCACAGTGACTTTTTAGTATTAAACTTGAATCCTCCAACTTTGCTACAGTGGCTGATTAGTTCTAGAAGATGGAGAGGCACATATTGTAGTGTTTGTGGTAGTGGGGGCTTATAATACATCATTTGCAAAAGGTAATTTATTTGTTTTTCCCAAACTTATACAGCTTGTCTTTTTAGGGACACCAATATGATTTTCAACAGGATCATTATTGTGTTCTTGAATTTAGAGGAAAATATTTAGTTTCTCACCTTTAAGTAAGTCAGTTATAGAGGTTTGTGCATGCTCTTAATTTGAAGAAATTAATCTCTATTCTCTGTGTATTGGTTTCTTTATGGTGAACAGATATTACATTTTTTCTGCCCCTGATACTATTTGATTTCCCATTAGCCTGTTGATAATGGTGGATTCAAATAGTGGATTCAAATATTGAGCCAGCCTTGCATACATAGAATAAATCTTACTTAACCATTACCTTGCAGGATTTGATTTGGGTATATTTTATGAGTAGTTTTGCACCTATGTTCATAAGAGATGTTGACCTACTCTTTCTCTTTCTTGTAGTAGCTGTATCTGATTTGGCAACACAATGAAACTGGCCTCAAAAATGAGTTAGAATTTGATTTTTTCTGCTTTTATTTTTACTAATAAATAAAGGCCAATTCAGACCATCTGTTCTCCCTTGAGTTTGAGGAGTTTGCACCTTTCAAAGAATTGTTCCACTTGATCACATATTAAAACTGTAGGCATAAAGTTGTGCATAATATTTATTTATAACATTTTTAATCTTCACGAGAATGATGCCCTTGACCCCTTAGTCTCACTACTTTCAATTCACATACTCCCTCTTTTCTCATCTATTCTGGTTGTGGGCTATTAATTCTCTTTTAAAGCAGACAACTTTGGGATTGTTGGGTTTCTTTATTGATTCTGTCTTCTTTCTTTCTTTCTTTCTTTTTTCTTTCTTTCTTTTTTACTTTATTGAGCTCCATACTGCTTATCTTTCTACAGTTTTCTAAAGTGTTAAGTTATTGACTTCCAATCTTTTCCTGTATCTAAAATAAGCATTCAGTGTTACAAATTCCCCCAGAAACAGCTTTTGCTGTATTTTCATGCATTTTGATCAATTGTATTTTTACTTTTATTTATTTCAAAGTTTTCAGTTGGCTTCTTCTTTAGTCCACTTGCTGAAAAGTATTATTTAGTTTCAAAGTAGTTGTAGACTTTCAATCTACTGTTTAGTTATTGATTTATAACATAATTTGATTGTGTAATCTGAACTTTTATGATGACTTCTTGAATTTGGAGATGTGTGTTTTATACCTCAACGTGTGTTCAATCTTGATGAGTAATTTAGTGTTTAAAAATGAGACAAATATTCTTACTACTATTCTATAGGTAAGCTTTGCTTTTCCTCATTCTCTGAATTCTTTCAAAATTGTCTCTATGTCCACAGTTTGAGTGATATACATAGGTATCAAATTTGGAGGTCTTTGTTCTGTATGATATCCTCTGATATCCTAGATGGATAACCTGTACTCTGTCAAAAATATTGACATATTTTCACCAATATTACTTCAATTTTTTTTCTGTTCCACTTTCTCTTCTTCCTCTTTGGGTTTATCACTATGAATAGTTTACACTTTTTTTTTTAATAATTGTCTTCATTTCAGTTTTTTAAATAATTTTTTCCTGTCCTTTTTTTCTTGATCTCTTCCATTTTTCTTGTAAAGTTTTGTTGATAAGTCTTCAGAATTATTGATCTAACTGTCCTCCCTTCCTTTCTTTCTTACTGATAATCATCATGTATTAATTTTACACATTTTAAATGACCTATGTGAGAATTCTAAAATCTGCCAGATCACAGTCTGGTTCTGACATTTATCTTCTCTCGTCATGCTACCTTTGCTCTTTGACATGTGTGACAATAAGAATCATGACCAATCAGGATTGGCTTGGGAGACATTGTATTCCAACAGTTGTTTTTGTAGATGTAGAAGCCAGGTACTTACATTTCCAGAAGTTTCTCTGTTCTCTCATTCTTTTTTCTTCTGATGTACTTGGAATTTCCTAAGAATGCATGAGTGCTGTCTGTGTCTTACAGGGCTCTGATGTAAAAGCTGTTGCTGTATTAATGGCCCATGATGGCAGTAAGCCGTAGACTAAATCATCTATAAATTGACTAAATTGAATCATCTATAATTCTATGATTAAGTACCAACCAGGTTGTTTAGTGGACCTGGAGCCTTAAGTGGCCAAACTCAGAGTCATATCTTAGCTTTACTTTTATGGGCAATTACCTCAGCCTGGAGTTGTGAAAGTATATCACTCAAACCGTGAACACAACGATGGCTTTGAATGAATTCAGAGGATAAGGGAAAGCAATGCTTACTTGCAGAAGAGTAACAAGAATATTTGCCTCATTCTTCTTAAACTCACACTGAACACTCATCAAGATTAAACTCACATTGAGATATAAGACATACTTCCCCAAATTCAAGAAGTAATGAAAAGTCCCTATTTTACAATCAAATTAAGTTATAAATCAATAACCAAAAGGTAGATTGAAATTCCAAGTCTTTCACATCACAGATGGAGCTTCACTGACCTCCATGAGGGGCAGGCCCTGGTTTTGGAGATTATTCTATGAATGTTTCAAGAGTGAATTACCACTTCTTTCTCAGAAGCTGAAGGGAATCATTCTCCCAAATTCTGTTTTGAAGACCTAGAAGAATTCCTAAAAATAAAAAATCACAAAACCTTCCCACTCCCATCCCTCCCTACCCCTCAATCTTCTCACTCCCCCCACCTTCCCAATCTCTCCTACCCTTCCACCCTCACTCCTACCACGCCTCCACCTTCCCACTCTCCCCTCTTCCCCCCCCCTCCCACCCAAGTCAATGGCCTCTCAAATACAGCCTCAGCCTCCAGAGACTTGTCAATTATTACTAAGAGTTTCCTCCTAGTTATTAGCTTCACTGGCTCCTGCTCCTGCTAAGCTCATCCGGGCCATGATTCTCAGTATTTTCTTTTTCCAGGTCTCAGAGCTAATGATTTGCCTTGCAATCTCAGTTCTCTGATGAGACTAAGAAAAGTCACTGATACATAATGTGTTTAGCTTTGTTTTATTGAGAAGCTTGGTCTGATAACTTTTGAACTCTTTATACCTCTGAGCACTTTTTAATTGATGGAGGGAAGGTATTTGTTCATTTTTTTGATAGCCTTGGGTTCTAAACCTAGTTGTTTTGTGCTTTCTGGCAAGCATTCTACCTATGGGCCTACCTTTTACAACTATTTTAAGACAAGATCTTGTTAAGTTGCTCAAACTGATCTTCAGTTGCCTCAGCACTCTGAGTAGAATATTATAGTCCTGTGACACCAAACCAGGGTATGCTTCTTAATCCACAAGACAGTTTCAAACGAAACAAAAGACAACTTAGATTTTTATAGAATGTGTAATATGCCTTGCCTATCAAATAGCAAGCCAAGATACTTACAATAGCCAGTCACTGTCACATGTATTTTACATGTATTCCCAGTCAGTTATCACATACACATAACAAAAAGCTATTACTTTCATTTACATGTGTGAGGCTAACATGCAGAGAGACTCTAGGCCTAACATAGGACTCTAACCTTCACCCCACTCTCCTTCACCAGACCCTGCCTCTGCTCCCATCCTGTGACTGCATCTGTCTCCCATACTCACATCTCTTGAGTGGATGGCTTCAAAGGACCCATTGTTTTGAATCCTGAGACTTTCTGAATCCACACCCCCATTTGTGCCCTAGGCTATTCTGCAGCCCTGACTGATGTTTCAGATCTCGTGATCTTACCCAGGTTGTGGACACAAAAGCTGAATAGAGGAATCTAGATGTTGAGGAAGGAAATGCACATACAGGTGTGCATGTGTGCACACAAACACAGTGTGTGGGTGTTTCTCAGGGATCCTGCCTTTCCAAGGGTGAGGTCAGAGGCTGGGACAGAAGTGATAGAATGCCAGTAAAGACAAACAAGGTAACTAATGTGGAGCATTAAAGGTCTAGTTTCTCTGGCTGACTACACCAAATTCCTTCCTCCAGGAGCAAGGAAAAGGTACCTACTTCCAGGAGAAGCACTGAGGAGTCTGGAACAGTATGAAGCTTCCTCTGAAATTGTTACCCCAGGCTTGAATCTAATAGTTTTTCTCTCTTGTTTTTCTGGCTTTTCTCCATATGGATGTCATGTGGTTTCTGAGAGTTTTTTGTGGGAGCCACAGGGAAGTGAATATTATTGAAGACTCCATTGAAGTGGAAACTTAAGGGTTTTTAGAAAATTGGTTGGATGACGTTTTGTTGGGGAACATGTGTGAAGGAACGTTTTGTTAATGTGGACACAGGTGAGGCTAAAGCAGACTGGTGAAAAACCTGAACCCTGAAGCAAACACAGGAGAGAGGATGTTTTGTCAAAGCAAGGATGAGAAAGAACACTTGATGAAGGATTTTTGTTAATGATACAAGTGTATTGGTCTGTCTTACATTGTGTAGTTGAGTTGTATTTATCAAGACTCTATAGAGAGAAAGGCACCAAAAAGTTTCTCGTGGTGTTCTGCAGTTTTTTGTTGCTTCTACTGACTCTGGCTGATTGGCAGAGTGATGTCAGCTGAGACAGACTCATGTGCTGAGCCAAGACATGTGTTGAGGCAAGACGTGTGGAGGACACATGATGGTTGAAGAGTATAGATAGGACTTTGGCTTGTTTATAGAGCTAGCTGGGTAATGCTTGTGGGTCTCACATCTTTTTTGATCTTTGCTTCCCTGAGAGATGCACAGTTGAGAACTTCTGGCATTTCTTCAGGTCCCTCTTGTTGACTTGTGTCGAGGCTGAGGCCTGGTTGTCTCTGCTAGGTATTGTCACCGTTGTTGTTGCTGATTTGTACTTTTATTCTGACTGTAGCGAACTGGACTATTGGTGTATCTGTAAAATGTTTTTGCGTGGATCGAGCTCCCACTACTGACCTGTGAACCAAACTGCTGATTTCCTCACAACACAAATGAGAGTTGCTCCAAAGAACCTTTCTAAACAGGTCCACTTCCTCCCATATCCTTTCTTTCCCACTACCTCTGGTGGATGGTGGGCTAAGAAGGTTAAAACATTTAAGAACCATCATTAAAAATAAGATTTTAAAAAATTGAAGTTATACTCCATTGTGGTTATTCCCAGCCTAACTTTTCTCTTGATGTCTTCTATTTTTAGGAGAAGAGAAAAAGGAAGGAAATGAGCGAGAATGGAAGAGAAGCAGCAGAGAGAGAGAGAGAGAGGGAGAGAGAGAGAGAGAGAGAGAGAGAGAGAGAGAACTGCCCGTCAGTATCTCTCCCATTGATCTACACAACCCTTTCTGGGAAATCAATTTACAGGAGATCAGTATTCTGGTGTTGCTGTTCATTAGAGTTCATTAGGGGCTAAAATCAATTTCCCATTCTTTACATTTCATTGCCCTGAAATCATGCACCCAGCATAGGTTTCTGACATTATTGGTTCAATTTGATAGCTGATATCTCACTTTTGTACTAACAGAAAAAGATCAATGTCCAGCCAGTAGTGTAGTGGGCATTTAACAACGGGGTTCTTCCCAAAATAAGATGGAAGGGGTAGAGACTGCTTTGTAGAATTTGCCAATTTTTGTGGCATGAATGCTGCCATCATGGTCAGCTATAGGCTACAGGTACAATATCACAAAACATGGAACTGGAAGTTTGTTAACTGTAAAACTGCATCCCTTAATGTCTCATGTGGATGTATGTAGTAGTTTGATTATAGCATCACTAAACACTAAGTGTGATGAAAGCTGCTCTGAGCAGCTTCTGATACATGGCTAAGGCATGGAGTGAGCATTGCATTAAGGAGAGTCCTCGTTTTTAATTTCTATTTCACTATCTATGATTATCCCCTCAAGAAATTCTTTTCTGCCTAATATATGTTATACTTGTAGACTCTTTTCTATTCAAATACAAATAAAGTGAATCAATAATAATTTTCAATAGCAATGATAGCTAAGATTTGTAAAAGTAACTTTTATTCACCTGAAATGACTTTGGAGACTTACTGCCTCCATTTGTTAACTTAGTGCCAGAAGCTTCAAGCCTCCATACAATCTTTTCTAGACCTAGAATGTTTTCAGTCTCTGAGACTTACTGCTGAATTAGCTCACTCTTTCTAGTTCTTTCTGAACTCTGGCTGGCTGGTTCACTCAGCTGTTCTGGCTCAAAATTCCTCTCTATGCTAATTCATTCAACCTGACTTCTCTTGGCTTCTCCTGAGTTGTTCTACTTGGCCCCAAACCAGCTCTCGAAAAATGTTCTAATCTTCTGGATCATTCTCATTCTCTGGCTCATTCTGTCTTCACCTATGTTTAGCTAGTTCTCTTTTTAACCTGTCTTTGTAAAACTGTTCCAGTAAAATGGCCTCCTTTCTTCTTTTTTTTCTCTGCTTTGCTCTTTCTTACATAGCCTCTTTTTAATCTGTTCTTGTGAGAGTTGGGTATACCCTATTCCATCAAATCTGTCTCTAGCTCATCACTTTGTCTTTCTCTCAACTAGATATCACTTTCAAACATGGGTGTTTCATTCTACAAACTAACTTTACCTTCATTGTTTGGGATTAAAGGTGTGTACTAAGGGCATGCCTACATTCCAGCCCGAAGAATTAAAGGTGTGGGCAAAGGGTTGAGCCACATCACAACTAGAAACTCACTTTTCCAAAAAACAACACAATCTCAGGGTTCACAGTGTAATCAAATATCATGTGACAAACATTAAGGGAGTACCATTAGGGAATATGTAAGATGGCTAAATCCCTACATCTCCACACCATCAATGCTGAGTACTGATGCGATCCAAGACTGCAAAAATGGATAAGCAGAATGTACAGAGGAATAGATGCCTGAGAATCTTGTATCCTGTGGCCTTGGCACATGGGGCTTGGTCAACATACTCTAAATAAATCAGCTCTATGTTTGTGCTACTAAGGAGACATGCTTGGGACTATTTGCAACAATGATTTCTAAATGAAAATCTGGCAAAGTAAGAGCAGAGCAGATAAATCAAGAGGCTCACCATGTTTTCAGGGTAAACTTTGTTTACTAGCTCAAACTGTAAAAGGTCTCTGAGCATGTTGCATGACCCCTTCCTTTTTACCTACCATCTACAGAAGTTCCTGACAAGGGAAAATCCTTACTAATTTTTAGAAATACTTCTTTACTACTGGCTGAGAAAGATGGCAGTGTAGAGTAACACAAACCTCCATAAACAAATTAGATATTCTCTTATCCCCCAATAAGATCATATAAGAAACCACCAATTACTGTGAGAATTATCTTCATTTCAACCATCTGGTTCTTCTGAATAGAGAGAGTGTATGCACATGCGCCAGAGACATAAGACAGAGAAAAGTTATCTTGATATATTGCAACATGTGAAAATAATTGCTTTTTGTGTGGTTAATACTCATATCACACACACTACAACTTTAGGGCAAAATTCTTGTCTGTGTTCCATAAAAATAATTAGACTCCAACGTTCAACTTTCCTTATATGTACATAACTGACTAGACATTCTAAGACTGACTTAATTTTGCATAAAATTTTCCAAGTGAACCCAATGATGAAAACCCATACAGCCAGTGAATATGCAGTCAGTTTGTGAGTTTCAAAATGTACATGAACATGTGATTTCAGTTTTTGGATAAAGATAATGTATGTGGTCTGTGTGCTGCTTGGTTATTCCCTGTTTGCTACTCAAATTTCTTCCTTACCCGCTATGGGCCTGCTCTGCATCCAGAGAGATGATCACGTCGTTTACCTTGACCTTTTGTACTTTGGCTTCTGGTGCACAGGTTTGGGCAAACTAAGCAAATTAGAACATGAAGAATGCAGATTTATGCTCCTGCCTGTCTTCTTAGACCATGTGCCACATGTTCTTTCTTCCTCTTCTCCATGTGGCCCTTCCAGATTTATGGAGATAGTTACTCACTTTGCTGGCCTTCTGAGTTCCAGGTGCCCCTGGCTGATTGCCTTGATGCTAACTCCAGCTCTGTAAGTAGACTGTCCCTCAGATTCACTTTGGTTACATAATGTATATACCATCTATCTCTACAAAGATAACCACCAAAATACTATTCTTTAAAGAAGTTAAATATGGGTACCAAAATTTCTCACATACTGTAAACTTGTTATAAATGACATTTTGTCATTAATATGCACATATGCAGCTCAGTCGGTAGAGAGCTTGTACTTGCATATCATTCACAAAGCCCTGGGTTTGAATCCTAGCACTACAGATACAGGATGTGCTGGCACATGCTTGTACTCTTAGCACTTGGGAAGTAGAGGCATGAGGCTAAGGACTTCCAGCTTATCCTCAGCTATGTATAGGCATATTATGTACATGCTTATAGAATTTCCTCCTATTATTTCTTTGAACAAGAACAAATCCTAAGTTATTTAGTCTAAATGAAACTGAATTCACACAAATTTTCAGAAACATACTATAATTAGTTACTTTTATGCAGAGGAACTAAAATATCTGAGGGAACATCTTGAAAGAGAAAGACCTGCTCTGCTCACAGCTTCAGAGGGTTTACTGTAGTTGCCTGGACTCATGGGTATTCTAACAGAATAGTACACGATCGGAGATACCCTTCACTTCATCATAAGACATAAGGAGAGAGACGTAGGGTGGGAGCCAAAAGGACTTTCCAAGGCACACCTCCAGTGATCTACTTCACCGAAGTTCCTTAACTTCTCAATGTTTTCAGGACCTTCATAAATGACATCTAGGACCAAGTGCTTGTCATTTGAGCCTATGGGGGATTTAATATTCAGCTTTCAGCACTTGTCTCCTGGCCCCCAGATACTCATGACCAAGCACATTTAGTCCATCTCCAAGCGTCCCCAAAGTCATATGATTCCAACTTTGCTCACAATTCTCATTTCAAAGTTTTCTCTAGGACACAAGATAGACTATTTGTCTGCATAAATTCAAAAGGAGAGTTATATACTCCCAAGTTATAAGACTCAATGGCACAGAGTAAACATCCTCACCCCTATAAGGATGGATAGATGCATAGCAACGAAGGGCTGAACCAAAGCAAGGTTTCTTCAAACTCAGCAGGACACATAGTAATAACTTCTGGGACATGGGGTATCATCATGTGGGCTTGCGGAAACTCCTGCTGGCGGCTCTGCCAGCTGCAGGCTGCATGGAATCGGCTGATTCCACTACCCTTGTTTACACCCTGCCTCATTCATCAGGAGATGACAAGGTTCCTTAACGTCTCCAACATCCTAAGGTCTCTGATGCAGCTCAGGTTTTGTCATCACAGGTACACGCGCAAAATTCCTCTAAGGGGCTATTTGCACGGAGCCAGACTGATCATTGTACTATTGCTGTGACCAGCTACCTGACAGAAGCAACTCTTGTACAAGCTCTGGTGTTCTGAAAATACAGTTTGTTGCAGGAAATATTTATTAAAATGAATGGCAATTTCCCCTGCTATGCCAGGGAGCGGCGGGCCACATGGCTCCAACCGGATATTCTCATTTCAGCAGACACTCCGGCCCCGGGCTCCCGAGACATCTCCACTCGACTCACTCACTAACTTCTCTTGGTGGGTTGCTGCCACTCCAGCCCCATGCAATGATCGCCAGCCTCTTGGTTAGATGTCACAATACTCGGTAACCCGGTAAAATCAAAACTCTTGAAGCTTATAATTAACCAGTCAGATTTATATATCAATAAATTCTCAATTCACAAGATTCCCACACAATAATTTCAGAGCCAATAGACAATTTTACAAGCTGCCCACCTAGAATAGACAAGTTATCCCAATTATTCTATCCTTTATGATATTTATAACTACCTGTGGCTATTTAAAGCCACGCGGAATCTGAATCATCCTGTCTGTCGCTCCATCTTGCTTCCCCCTCCCCTACCTGTTTCCTCCATCCAGGCTCCACAACTCTTAGCTCTGTCTCCCTTTTCCCTGTCCAATCACAAGTCTCCTACTGCACTAATATTAAAATTAATTGGACAGAGAAAATCCTGCCACAACAGTTACCCTCTGATGTGGAGGATGAGAAGAGCTAAAGATGTGCCTTGGTCTCTAACCATGGTTTTGCAATGAAGTATTGAAAACTGAGAGTTCAGAAGAAAATAATATTTTTTCTATTCCATGTTGTATGACTGATTTTCACAGTTTTCTCTTGTCACCTTAAAGAACCCTATTCTGTGGCCCTGCCCACTTGACAATCAGAGTTCTTCCAAGTGAACAACAAAAGGAACTGAAAATAATTTTCAAAAATAACAACAAAATAATAGCATTTGATGAGCTACAAGGGGCATCTGTACATGGAAAAAATGCTTGTTTATCAATTTTGCCTTTGTTCTGGTTTTGCATATATGAGTGACTACCATACTGAACAGCATGGATACAAAATACTTTTATTGTGTCAGAAAAATATAGCAGACAGCTCTCTCCTACATTATTATGGGTTCAATTTTTATAATGTGCTTAACAGTTCATTTTTAAAACAACAACAGAAAGGATCTGGGGACAAGGATGGCTCGGCCAGTAAAATGTTTGCTATGCAAGTGAGAGGACCTGAATGCACATCCCCAGAACCCATGTTTAAAAAAGACAGCTTGGGGCTAGAGAGATGGCTCAGTGGACTGGCTTCTTCCAGAGGACCCAGGTTCAATTCCCAGCACCCACATAGCAGCTCACAATTGTCTGTAACTCCAGTTCCAGGAGATCTGGCACCATCACACAGCCATACAGGCAAAACACCAGTGCACATGAAATAAAAAGTAATTTTTTTTTTTTTAAAGGGCAAGTCATGGTGTGCGTCTATAATCCCAGCTAGAGAAGCAGAGACAGGAGGATTCCTAGAGCTCGTTGCTCAGCCAATCTGGCTCATTGGTGAATTCTAAGCCAAAGGCAGATCCCGTCTCAAAGACAGTAGCAGGTATTCCTGAGAGTCACATTTGATATTGTCCTCTGGCTTCTGCTCACACACACCGGATGTATTTGTTCCCTCTGCCCCTCCTGTGCGCATTAAATTAATAAGGCAACAATACCAACAAAAAAGTGATAAAAAGTCACATCTCTGTTTCTAAAGAGCAATATTTTAACAAAACAGGCATTTTTTTGTAGTTGAAGTTCTGAGAAATGGGCTTTTCTATGTTTGGCTAGTAAAATCAACACATATTCAGTAAACCACTAGTTGTGTACTGCCAGTTTAGCCAACAGCACCGACACTTGTGTAATACCTAAAACTTCGAAACAGTCCTAAATTTTACAGTAAAATACAATCTTCATACAGAAATGTGTTTAATCCATTTTATACAGATGCAAAGCAGCCTGGGTATGGCATTTTTCTGTGATTTGACAAAGGCAGGTTGTTACTCAGGAGCCTCTCTGGTTTCATCCCTTTTCATCCTTTATTTTCTAGGTCTACCTAGAAATGCATTTTCTTCTGTTTAAAGTCTCTTCAAACAGCATTTAGTAAACATATAGCTAGAATGCAAAAGAATGGAATGAGTTGTGTCTAGGGAAGGTATTAAGACAATTGACCTCTGTTTAATAAAAATGGGGGGGTGGGGGCCACTCCAGCCCAATCAATGGCATTAACTGGTTATTGGAGCAAGTGAATGCTGCTCTCTATCAGCCTGCCTCCACATTCAGGAGGAACTAATGGACTCTATTAACTTCAGCATTGTGAGTCTGAAGCCATTTGGATGAGGCTACTCTTTTATTTCCCTGGGTTGTTCTTTTCCATTCACTTTAAGAGGAAATGCTACCCAAAACATTCCCATAAGTCCAGAAGGAAACATCCCAACTCTCCTAATACTTGGGAAGAGAGAATGACAGGCAGGCGATGGGCCTTTATCTCTGGAGGGAGCCAGCTGGAGCCAGCTCTCTTTGAGGGGCTACGAGCATCTTGTTCTTTATTCAGCTCCTCTGATGAGGCCTTTCGTTGGGCATCAGTTTACCCATTGGTAAATGGAGTTGAATAATATATACTTACCACTCCATAGTAAATGAATATTGAAGATCTTTGGCTAAAGGGGGCTATGAATATGTAAGAGCACTGGGAACACAAATCAAGAATTCATGACTTAGGAAAAGCTCAATATGTTGATAAATCTTGAATTTTTGCAAATGCTGAGATGTTTCGCTTTTATTCAGAATATATAATAGTTAGGGATTGAGGTTTAGCCAGAGCGGCTTTATGCAAAGGACACATATGTAACTATGTACAGTAAAAAGCTGTACATCTGGCATGTTGGGGGAAATTGGAGGCACCAGTCAGTCAAAAGTTCTGACTAACAATTTCATTGCTTTTCATATTTCTTGTTTTCTGTCTTGGCCTCTCTGCTAAAGCCTAGATGGGGAATAAGTTGATGATTTGGTTCCATATTGCCCGAAGTCTACTGCAGCAGAGGTAGAGCTGGCTCACACACACACACACACACACACACACACACACACACACACACACACACACCCTATACCCCGCAAGGCTCAGAATAGCCTAAGAGAGCTCCCAACTCACAGACTCAGGTGACACTGTGACAAAAGAGGGGTAAGAGGTGACATGAGATACATTCAAATAGGTTTGTGCCAGAAGGTAGGCATAGCCATTGCTGGCCTGTTATCACATGAGTACAATACATAGGGCCTAATTTTTTAATTACGATAGTACAAACTAATACACATTTAGCAGAGTCAGTATTTTAAATTTTGACTGTGATCTTTGTCCAGGATAGTTAAACACTCATGATGCTGGCCAGAGGCAGTGAAGTCCAGCTCCCAGTAGTCATGGGATTAGGAGAGAACATAGCCAATATTCTGCAGTGGACAACATTGCTAAGCTATAATGCCCTATAAGCTGGGTATACTAAATGCATCCCCCACTTAGTGGATGTTTAGCCTTATTCTAAGCCAAGGGGCATCTGCAGCTAAGGCCACTTCCTTTGAACAGAAGTAGATCCCACAGAGCATGCAGCTTACCTGTGTCTCTGCTTGCTGCTTTGTGTGGACACCTGTAACATAGACAACCCGCATAGTCGTAGGAGACGGCCTGGATAGGAACCTCAGAGAGCCCTTTGATATCGTCAGAAAAATGGATCTGTCCACGGGGAAAACTTAGAAGTCTTAATTTTACAATTGTATGCTAATAAAAATCCAATTTTAGCTTTCTGAGTAACTTGAGTTTGTCACCTTTTTCCCTTTTAGAAATACAGAAATATTCAGTAGTAGCTGTTGAGCATAAATCGTGAACTTCCTAATAACAAAATACGGCAACTCTAGATGTAGCATGCCCATTCCAAAAAGAAACAGTGACTTTTGATTGCTTTCAGGGCAGGGGAGATAACTCAGTTTGAAAACCTTTGTTTAGAACCCCAGCACTCATATAAGAAGCCAGTAACATATGCACTACTAGGGCTAGGGGTTAGATATTGGAGAATTCTTAGAGCTTGCTGGTCCCCTTGTCTTGACATATCGGTGAGCTTCAAGTTCAGTGAGAGACTCTATCTCAAAAAATAAGGTGGAGAGAAATAGAGAAAGATACCTGGTACACTGACTGGTTTGTGTTAACTTGACATAAGCTGGAGTTATCACAGAAAAAGGAGCCTCCCTTGGGGAAATGCCTCCATGAGATCCAGCTGTAAGGCATTTTCTCAATTAGATCAAGAGTGGGAGGGCCCACTGTGGGTGGTGCCATCCCTGGGCTGGTAGTCCTGGGTTCTATAAGGAAGCAAGCTGAGCAAGCCAGGGAACACAAGCCAGTAAGTGACATCTCTCCATGGCCTCTGCATCAGCTCCTGCTTCCTGCCCTGCTTGAGTTCCAGTCCTGACTTCCTTTGGTGATGAACAGCAATGTGGAAGTATAAACGGAATAAATTCTTTCCTCCCCAACTTGCTCATGATGTTTGTGCAGGAATAGAAACCCTGACTGAGACACCTGGCAAAGACCTCTGCCCTCCACCATTTAGGTGTGTGTGTGTGTATGTGTGTGTATGTGCATATATGTATGTATGAGTGTGAGTATGTATATATTTGTGTGTGTGTGTGTGTCAGTGTGACTGTGTGTGTATGTGAGTATGTATGAGTGTGTGGGGTGTGTGTGAGAGTATGTGAGTGTATATAGGGTGTATGTGTGAGTTGTGAGTATGTGTGAGTGTGTGTGTATGTATGAGTCTGTGAGTATGAGTGTGTGTTTGGGTGCATGTGTATGTGAGTTTGTGTGAGTGTGTGTATGTGAGTATCTGTGAGTGTGTATGATGAGTGTGTGAGTGTGTGTGAATATGTGAGTATGTGTGTTTGAGAGTGTGTGTGAATGTGTATGTGTGTGAGTGTATGTGTATATGTACATGATTGTTTGTATGAATGTACACCTGCATACCCCTCTCACACACATACTTCTTGTTTTTATAACTAATAGAAAATTTTTGTGTGGAATTTCCCTTGGGAACCACTGAAAGCTTTTGTAGGTAACAGCTGCACCCACAATTCAACAGCAACCTCACTGGCAAGAAACGGGTGGCAGTGCCTTCCGGCCGACAAGCTTAAATTAATTTGGGGCTAAGTATGGAGCCTCTGGTGGCTGCCTCAAAGGACAGAGTTTCTGACATAGTAAATATTCTGCTGAATCCTCAAAATAGCAGTTCCCATATGTCATCTGCAGTCAACTCTGGGTGTTGACCTTTCTTTCCACTGCTCCCTAACGAGACAGAGACATGAACATTTATAGCAAATTGATTAACATTTTCCACTTACACAGGCTTAGTTGTAAGACTATATCCCCTCTACACTGAGAGGGTTAACTTTGTTGCAATGGTTTTTGGATCAAATAGTAGTTTCCCATTTTTGCATTGTTATTTGAATGTTTATTTGCCAATATGAAATTAAACACTCTCTCTTGGCTTCCAGGTCAGGCTCTTACTAGTCTGTGAAGTCCCAGTGTCTGGCAATGACTGCTGTGGACTGTCTTCACAGAGTAGATTTCCCCAGAAAGCAGACATTGCTGTAGCTGTGGCTTGACATGAATGCTCTTGCTCTTGAATGGGCTGCAGACTGTTGGCTTCCCCATTGCCAGTGAAATAGACCTCTTCGTTGCCACTGACCTGAGGCTCAAGGCTACTCACAGGGAGCTTTGGAAATGTGTGATCCTGCACATGTAGCTATTTAACACCCTACTGGCTGACTGTCTCATGGGAGCTTCCAAAGCAGAGCCACCTCTTACTTATCTCTAATGTACAGAAGGTTCTGTATGTGCTATGGTCCTTCACTGCCCAAACCAATACTTGCCCATAGTGGCATTGGTGATAACATGGTTTCTCCCGAGTCAGTGTTTCTCAACCTGTGAGTCACTACAACCCTTTCACAGGGCTTACCAAAGACCAATGGAAAACACAGATATTTACATTGTGGCTTATAACAGAAACAAAATTACAGTTATGAGGTAACAGCAAAGATAATCTTATGGGGGAATAATTTTTGGGAGTCACTAGAACATGAGGAGCTGCATTAAAGGGTCACAGCATTGGAAAGTTGAGAGCCCCTGTGACAGATTATCTTCATGGTTGCTCTACCACTAAAAATGTGTACTATTGGCCAAGTGAACCCAGGATGATCGATGACAGTGGTTCACGTATCATCAGTTCCGTCCACTCACATGGGAGACAAAAGTCCAGACTCAGGATTATCTGAAGCTATCCCAAGTTGCAACTGACAGGCACAGGCATCTTTGCAGTTACAGGAAGGATACATGCCTTCCCATCAACTGGGAATCTAGATTACTTTTCGTTGTATTTTAGTATTGTTTTGATTCTTATATTAGCAAATGATGTATATGCTTTTCAAAGTCAAATACCATAAATTTCAACAAATATTTCCTTATTTTTAAAATGTGCTTGGCTAGAGAGATGGCCCAGCTATTAAGAGCACTTGCTGCTCTTCCCAGGGGCCACATCAGGCAGCTCACAACCACCTCTAATTTCAGTTCCAGGAATTCTGACACCTTGTCTTCTAACCTTTAAGGACACTCATATACACAGGCATGAGTACACACACACACACACACACACACACACACACACACACACACTGAGCAAAGATGTGCGATTCCACATGGTTTCTGGTTAACAGCTCAGACCGTGAATTCTTTGCCTCCTCCTGGCTGCAGTGCAACTGACCATGGACCCAGACAAAACACTCAGAGGCAGCCTGGACCTCAGTCACCAACATGACCTCAGGCAGTAGCCCAGACCATGGACATGAAGGCAGCTTTGGTGGTACATGGGACACAGATATTAGAAACACCGACCCTAGCTGCAGTAGGACCTTCAACTCAGAGATGGCCCTCCATTGCATGTACTGGAATTCTTGACCTCAGCTGGTGACAGACTTCAATCAAACTCAGAAGTGTGTATGTGTGTGTGTGTGTGTATGTGTGTGTGTCTGTCTGTCTGTCTGTCTGTCTGTCTGTCTCTGTCTGTTGTGTGTTGGGGGGGAGCATCTTCCCATTCCATGTCTCCCTAATCTCTGCTGTTCTATCAGACAGGTTATCATGGAAAAGCTGGCTTTGCCCAGACTAAAGAGAAACAGTGAGTGGCTGTCAGGGAAAGGAGAATTCTTTAGAGAGAAGAGAATGGGAGGCAAGTGGAGGCCAGAACATGTTCCAGACTGCAAAGAGACCAGCCAGTGCACTGGAGTCAGGGAGCATGAGGGAAAAGACCAGAAAAGAAGTCAGCCAAGGCTCTGATGTAAGTACCCTGTTCAGCCCTAAAGGTTTGGCAGGGCAAAAGTGGGAGGTGCATCAGGCACTCCTGCAACTCAAATGAGAGAGGAAGGAAGATATTAAATTTAGTAGTCAAGTAGGGATGTCAAGGAAGCAAACAGACTTAACTGTTCCTGGCTTAAAAGGCCTGAATCTGCCAGGTAGGGCAGCATGTGGGTTCATGTACTGTCACAGTGTTGTGCAGAAAGGGAGTGTGATTGGGGTAAAGAAGAAAGGGACTGAGGGACACGCAGAGGATTTCAGACTGGAGAGCAGAGGGAATATGCTTAAGACAGCAAGAGCAGAGCACGCAGCTGCAGGGCTGTTAGTGTCTAAACACCCATTTGGAAGATTTCAAAAGACTGCCAAGATGTTACATTCATTTTGTTTTTAATTAAGAAGGAAAATCATATGCCTCTTGACAGCAAGAAAGAGCAAAGAGGGAAGGGAAGAAAGGGATGGAAGGGAGAGAGAAGAGAAGGATGGGGAGAAAATATGGATGGGGTACATCACTAACTCTGTTTCAGTTCTTTATCTGGGCAGAAGCTAAGTACAAATGTTTTAAATCACATTAAAAACCTAACCGTAAGCTCTTACTCTAACCCTAAAACTCACCTGAGTTACTAACTCAGCTAGAACCTTTGAATACTTCCTACTTGCTTTCTCCTTGAAAGAGAAGAAAAAAAGGAAGGGAGGGAATATTCTAGATATTTCAACAGAGTTGCTTTATTGGATATTGAGAACTTTGGATATATAAATAGCTAGTCTGGTTTTATGGATAGAAAAAGTAGAAATCTGAGATACTATTATATCAAGCTGCAAACTTGATAAGACACAGGAGGACAGCCCACTGCATTTCCCCACAATCAACTTGAGAGAGGAATGACTTCAAAATATGTTTCCTTACTTCTTGTTTCAGTGTGGGTTCTTAGAACTGTTCAGCCAACTTTGCTACCAAATCTCCCAGGATGCCCTTAGTCTGTGCTGTTCTGTGTGGCCATAGGATTAGATTTGTTAATGGATAGTTAAGAAACCACAGCTACCTCTTCAGTTCACTATTGCTTTGTGCTATTTCCTGTAATATTAATAAAATAATTTTGTAATTATTTCTCCATATGAAAGTTTTCATACTTTAAAAATATATTTCTTTTTTAAAAAGTCACCAAAAGTCGGGCGGTGGTGGCACACACTTTTAATCCCAGCACTTGGGAGGCAGAGGCAGGCAGATTTCTGAGTTCGAGGCCAGCCTGATCTACAGAGTGAGTTCCAGGACAGCCAGGACTACACAGAGAAACCCTGTCTCAAAAAAGAAAATCACCAAAGTAGCTACCTCCAGTTTCTTCTGGGATAGTTATGCCAGCAAAGCATGATTTGTTTTTGTTGTTATTGTTAAATATAGTGACTTTTTTCTTCTTCAAAATAAAGTCCATCAGAAATGGCAGTCAGACAAAATTCTGAGTAGTAAGAGACATACAGTGATTAGCTTGTCTAAGTACTATCACTGTGAGTACAGCTCACAGTGCCCAGTACCCTGATGCTCTATCACACAATCTAGGGCATTCTAGAACACAAAAACAGACGTAGTGTGATACAGGAGAGAAGATGGAAGCTTTGGGGTCATGTAGTGCTGACTTACTTCCTAGTTCTGTTATTTACTTCTTGGGAAGGCTAACTTTTGACTGCTCCAAACTACCAATCTCTCATTACATTTGAATCAGCATAACAGCCTTGAATGTCACCCTGAGATGCATTACAGGCTACAGTCCATCACTGAGGGAAGCCAACAAAGGAACTTGTACCAGGAACTTTAAGGCAGAAACTCAAGCACAAACCAAAGGGGAATGTTGCTTTAATGGCTTGATTCCAGGCTTATGTTCAACTACTCTTCTTAGAAATCCCTGGCCCACTTGCCTAGGGATGGTACTGCCCACAGTGGGCTAGACTCTTCTACATAAACCAGCAATCAAGAAAATGCTCCAGAAAGAAGCCCACAAGCCAATCTAGTGGAGACAGTCCCTCAACTGAGATTCTCTCTTACCAGATGTGTCAACTTGATGACTAAGGTTAGGTACCATGATACCTTATGTATATATGTATTTAATCAAATGGGAATGCATTTGATTAAAATCAAATGCATTATAGGAAAGGGCATGAAACAAACAGTTACATAATCCAAGCTGGCTGACCAAACAAGAAAACCACCTATGCTATACAGTTTAGCAGTCAGATTTCTTAAGTACCATAAAAAGCTTCAAACAACAGGGGCAGTGAGTGTTTACTCTCAGACTCTTAACAGTATATTTCTTGCATTGTTTTGAATACAGTTTCCTTTCTACTTCACTATCTGCCTGCACCATTATTTCATTCTTGAATAAGACACCAAGACACGCTGGGTGCAGACCCTGACCACCATATTTCTTCTTATATGCTCATTTCTAATAAGATCTGTAGACATGAACCACTATACTTAGTTAAGAGTTCCTGGAACTATAACCAGCTAATGTTACAGAAAACAAACATCTCTTACACTAATTTTGATACAGGCTGTCTATATATTAGGTTGGTCTGAAGGTTACTGTGTACCTCAAACTGACTTCAAGCTTGTAGTCATCCTTCTGCCTGTTCTCCTAAGAGCTGGGATCACAGGTGCAAGCCACCATGTCTGGGTGACAATATTCAGAAATGTTTTGATTCTGTATTAATAATTCAGGCCACTACTTATGCTGAGTCGATCCTTACAGATTCTCTGAGTTGATCACAGCATCCCCATCACCAGGTCTTAATTAAATATGTGTCATGACTACACAAAAATTGTATGTGTCATCTTGTTTTTGTTGGAGTTCATGCATGTTCATAAACAAAATAACTTAGAATGCATGATGGAGTAGGCATCAGGAACTGGCCCTACATTCAGGAACTGGCTTTATGATCACTTCTATTATCCAGTGATGACGGTGATGTCACCCATAGGCCGCAGGGACCTACGCATCTGTTGCCATGGCAATCGCCATATATTCCCAGCAGTCCCCCTGGTTCACCTCCTACTTTTACCTGCCAGCAGTTATGTCACAGCCCAAATAAAAAGCAGACCCTCCTGACCTTTGCTCTCTCTTTCCCTCTTCATTGTCATCATTCCTTTTTGCCCTTTTCTCTCCACAATAAAACTCTCCCATAGAACTGTTCTGGTCTGGTGTGATCTGTCCAGACAAACCATGATTCTAACACAACACATAGCATTTGGCAAGTTATGATTTGCATCATGTGATATTTCTATAAGTCTTTGAGGTTTCAAAATATCTTCACAAATACTGGACCATCCATAACACTACCAGTTTGGTTCATTACCCCGGACTTTGGTTTGGTTCAGGGCTATGCCCTTGCTAAGCACGTGTTCAGCGGTTGAACTCAGTCTCAGTCTTTCTCTTGGGTTTTAGATGAGCATGGTAGGTTAGAGACATAACTAAGTCAGTGTCACGTGACCTCGGATGATGGTACCAACCCTGAAACCCAGCTATATTTGGTTCCAAACCCCCATTAGTCTTCAGGGCTTTGCCTTACAAACATCAACCTGGCAGATGTGAACTAGCCATGCAGTGCTGGCTCGGATTGTTCAGCGGACAGCCCAGGTGAGAGCTATGAAGGAGAGAAGAATTCACCCCACAGTTTTAATCAGTTTTCTTAACTTCACTTTTTGGAAAGACTTAGAATTTTTTTTTTTTAAATTAGAAGTCCCAACATGTATGTCTTCTGCCATGGGCTAGAATCTTGGAAGGCACATCATTTTAGGAATAGCTTTGTTTCTTCTTTTCTTGTTTGACAAAATCTCACTGTATAGACAAGAACTGGCCTTGAACTTGCAACATCTTCTTTCACTGCCCTCTTGAAAGCTGGTTTTACAGACATGGGCTTCCATGCCTAGCCAGCTCTTGAGCTTTACTGTAGAGTATATTAGAAATACCATGAAAATGCAAGGCAGGGGTGGGGGTGGATGAATAGCTTTAATTCACAACAAAATTTGTCAACCTCACCCCACAGTTTTCATCAGTTTTCTTAACTTCACCTTTTGGAAAGACTTAGAATTAAAAAAAAAAATTAGAAGTCCTAACATGTTTGTCTTGAATAATTTTCTAAATGCCAGAGAAAACAAAAACGCACTTTGGAATCAGGAGTTTAGTCAACTCCCCCCACCCCCAGGGCAGCTAAAAATAAGCCACTGTGGGACACAAAAGTAGAAAGACCTGGGAACATCCCTATCAAGCGAGACTCATCTTGATCTTCTGTGGTTTCTTTTCCTCCTCCTCCTCCTCCTCCTCCTCCTCCTCCTCCTCCTCCTCCTCTTCCTCCTCCTTCTTCTCCTCTTCCTCCTCTTCCTCCTTCTTTTGTAGCTTAGGCTAGCCTCAAACTCATGATGTAGCTAGAGATCTCTTGATACTCTAGTGCCTACCACTTGAGTGCTGTATGTGATATTGAGATCAAAACCAGGGCTTCATGCAGACTTTATATCCCCAGCCTTCATCAACCACATAATAAGCCTTCTTTCCTCCCCCTCCCCCCCAATTTTTTTTTTTTTTTTGATCACATACAAGGCACTGTCCTAGGACTAGGTAATCCACTGACTGGAATGTAGGTGCAAAGTTTGAGGAAAAAAGAAAGAAAGAAAGAAGAGAGAGAGAGAAAGAGAGAGAGAGAGAGAGAGAGAGAGAGAGAGAGAGAGAGAGAGAGAGAGA
>NW_021604613.1:10718872-10740662 GCF_004785775.1 Grammomys surdaster
AGAGAGAGAGAGAGAGAGAGAGAGAGAGAGAGAGAGAGAGAGAGAGAAAACCAACTTTATAAGAACCTCAGTATGCCGTGATATCCAGGATGGTGGGAAGCCCAGGGAGCTGTGTGAATACAGGATTTGCAACACATTGGCAAAATCGTTCTGGACAGACTTAGTGATGCTGAGACAGGATGGACCCGAGAATAGGGATAGTGATTGTAGGGTGAGGAGGGAGATAAAATGATCCAGGAAGGGTTGCTGGGGAAAATATGCCTCTTCCTTTTTTTCTTATCTATTATTTCCAGCATCCTTTTTGGATATCTTCTGGGTCAGCAGCTATTAGCTGACTCCCCAAACCCACTATTCTTTTCCTGGAACTAATGACACAGCTAGAAATAACTCCCCCCACACACACACACACACATATTCAGACACAAGGCTTATAAAGTATCTCCAAGATAGAAATATATAATTGTTGGTTACTCTCTGTCCATGTCTTTGGAAAGTAGAAGTAACAGCCAGAACTCCACAGTTATTGTGTGCCATAAAGATGGAACACAGCAATGGATGCAGGGTGAATGGAACCTTGGATGGAGAGGTCAGGGAACTCTAACAGCTTTGTGAAGCCAATTTACCTAGCCATGCCATTTGTCTGAGAAGAAATACTAAGACAATATCTTAGTATTTTCCTGTCCCTTTCCCTCATATATGCAGCTAAGCCTTTCAAAACCACTCTAGATCATGATTCGAATTTTCTCTTGTAATTACAGTCCACCCCACAAAGTGGTGGCTCTTCTGGTAGTCCAGAAATTTCCTTGAATTTTTCTTGAAAAGAGAAGCAGCTCGTACAAGGTTGACCCCTGGGCAGAGCGGCTCATCTGTCTGGTGGCAGTTTTCACTTTACAGTTTATCTCTGGTGAACTCCAGCCTCTAAGCGTGCAGAAGGCATGTGGGAATGTGGAAGCTACTTGTGTTAAAAATCAAACTATCCCTCCAACACTTTCCTTCCTGGCCTCCACCCCAAACCAGAGCTCATTTACATTTGCACTGAGAATATGGGTCACCCCCAAGTTGAGATCTTGTTAGCCCTCAAAAAACTTAAGCTGTCTGCATTTCTGTAAACACCCAGTTTTAACTGTCTGTCCTTAAGACAGAGTTACTGTGCATGTGGGCTATAAACCATCATGGAAAAAGGAAAGAAAAATTAATCTGCATACCTACCAAAGCAGAGAGATAACAAAAGGAAAAAGGCAGGAAAAATCGACAATATCTAAAAACCCAAATCATTTTTAATTTACACTTTCTGCAGCTAAACACTTGCTCTTTCTTTATTAACTTTAGTCTTTGGAGTAATTTTTTCCATTGTAAGCACTTTCTAAAAAATCATTTTCGCACATTTCTCAGATACATCAATCCTTCCGGCATTCCTTAAAGCACACATTATGGTGCCCAAGCTCTAAATATAAAAGACTTTTATTATGTCCATTAACCATGGACATATGTGCTCCAAAAGTTTCCTGACACGCAGTCATTTGTGGTTTTTTAATTATAAACAGAAAATATTCACTAGAAAAATAAAGAAGTGAGCCTATAAATATATCTTTATACATTTGAATTTTGTTCATATACAACAAGACAGTGGCAAAATGACTCTCCAGGTTGTCCATGACAGCATATGAGCATGTGTGTGTTCAGATATGCTGAGAGACACACACAGTTCACATGTGCAATTGAAGCCATACATTGAAAAGAACTGAAACATCTGTAACTGCCGGTCCCATGGTCTTACTTCTAAAATATTTTTCTTAGATTCTCCAGGTCTTGTTCCACTTGAAGACTTAACGTGAGAAAGGGGGATAACGCCCAGTAAACTATTTGACAAACAAAGTCAGATTTATTGAATGCGTTTTATTTAACAACCAAAAAATTCTAACAGCCTAACAATGCACATAAGTTAAAAATTATCACTTAGTGATAACAAAGATAGTTGATTTACATGGAAAAAAGAACATTTACAATATGTTAATCCTTATTCACATTATTGATACTGCAATAAAACACAATTTGTTTTTTTTTTTCTTCATTTCACAAAAAAAAAAAGGCGGGAAATTGTGCTTTGTCAAGAGGCACTACAAGAGAAAGTTTCTTCTTCCAAATAGATATTATATGACAGATATTGAATAAATAGACATATATGCATTGTAATTCGCAAAGATCTGGCAAGACCACAGGCTAAAATGCCCACAGATTCACTTAGAACCACTGCAAACTTGGCAGTGAAATTAAAAAATAAAAGGCAAGACTTAGCATTGAAAAATACCTAATAAATTTTTGGTTGAAGTGTAAAAGATACCAAATGCGGATGCCATCAATCGATGAACCACCTGTAAGAGCTTGGCAAAAATGGGTGACTAGGATGTGTACAGAGTGACTTCAGCAACAGTGTCAGAAGACAATTTGGAAAGAGTAACTCGGAGATCAGGAAGCAGCAACTGTGGACTCTCGGGTTAAAGCCGCAGCATCTACAGAAAGGGGGAGGGCCGGCCCAGGCCTCAATTGCAAACAGCCATCCTTTTGCAAAGATGCATGATGCTCATGTCAAGGTTAACTGTTTTAAACATCATTATTTGAAAAAGTACAGGAAAATGTCCCTTTGAGAACTCCAGAGGTTACTAAGCAGCTAGAATTAGCTTGTATTGCAACGTGTCTTCTCCCTGTATAGTGTAAGTTCTGAGTTAATATCTACACATAGAGGTTTTTTTTTTAACTCCTACCTCTTATACCTTTCAAATATATAAATAGTATTAACAGTTATATTACAATGTTTGTGTAGTAAACAGAAAATAAATTTCAAAGTGATATTGCATGAGGTCTTTGACAAGGTTGCATGACGATACAACTCAAAAACAAAACAAAACAAAACAAAACCCAACCGTGCGGGACTGCTGAGTAGCCAACTCAAGCCTGGAGTGGGTTCCGGAGGCCAGTCCGGAGGGGAGGGTCTCCTCTTGCAATCGCTGTCACTGGAACTGGAAGGTAATGCTACTGTTCCTAATAAGAAACGAGGAGATTTGGCAAACTGTGGTAGATTGCAGCTTTAACGCTTGTTCCACAAAACAGCCCGTTGGCATTAGTTCTGCTTTTACGTAAGGTAAGCGTTATGTGGGGCACTGGGACAATTATTTCCTTTCCCGATGAGTAGGTGACTCTGCTGAAATCACTTCACTTACTTTATTGCCTGGGGGTGCATAATGATTCCAAAGCAGGTTCCTGTCAGGGCTGCAGGGGAAGGGTGGAGGTGCGTGAGCTCAGGGTCTGCAGAGGTTTGGCTAAAGTGGAGGGGATTTGTGAAGAAGAGGAAGTCCAAAACGGAAGAGGAGTAAGAAACACTAGGGGAGAGGGCCTGGTGGAGTTATTTGAGCGGGAGCCCCTCTAACTGGGCAGAAAACTTCTTTCTCTAACCTAACATTACATTGAACTATGTTCTATTTAAAACAAAACAAAATAAAAACAAAAACAAAAGAAATCCTGAAAAAAAAATGAAAGGAAAGGAAACGGTAACATCCCAACAATTTTAAATGAGCAAGCTTAATAATTTTAAGATTTGAAGCTACAAGCAGGTAAATAAACTTCACAACAAAATGTGGCTCATAGCATGGATTCTATAGGTCCAACGTGTCAAAATGTCATTCATCGAGACTGCACTAAAGGTCAAGTTTCCTCTGCACTGAACTTGGCACGGAATTCCACAGAAAGCATCTGCACGCTACCGTGCTGACATGCTCAGTAACGGAGTGTGGAGGGTCACGGCGCTGAGTCATTGTCTTAAAGTGTGCATTATGTCCTCAGGAGTAATTTGTCTTATGTCATTTTTTAATATGCCCTGATTTTCTCTCACTTAATTCTCTTCTTTCCTCCTTTCTCTCATTTTTTTGGCAGTGTTATTTTGTTAAATACATACCTCAAAAATTACCCATTAAGCTGCCAGATAGGAAGCCATAGAATTAAAAAAAATCAGGGACAAACACACAAAATAAATAGGAATTCAAAAATAGTTACCCTGCCCTGAAAGCAGGCCGCAGTTTCTCAAAAAGTCAAAGCGACTCACTATGACGCGGATTATTTTTCATACATAAACAAGTCTTTTCTTTAAGAACTCATTTCACAATCTAGTCCTTCAGATTGTAAAGTTCTCTGTCCCATGCAATTTTTAATATATATATGTAAATATAGAGATATGTACATATACATATACACACACTCGCAGCTTCCTTCATTTATTTCGTGGGTCTTCCCATCCTGGAACTTGCCTGGTGTCTCTTCTGTAAGTCCAAGAATGATGGCAGGGTCTCCTGTGACTAGAATTACTATGGTCCAGTTAATTGTAAAAGTTTAACACTTAGTGTCTTTGCCAAGGCGACGTCTGATTCAGAAACTCTGAGCTTACTCAGTCTATAGGCTATCCTGTGCCAACAGAGGAATGCCATTAAGGGTAAGGAAAATAAAACAGACAAAACCAAAACAAAATAAAACAAAGCCGAGAGGAACTTGAAAAGAAACTAGAACAGAAAGTCCTTGGACCCATCTATTGCTCTGTCTGTGGAGTTCACATTATCTCTGGTCGGTTTCGGCTGGAGCAGCCTTGCTCTTCTCAGCGGTGGTCTCTTCCTCTGTCTCCACCTTGTACATCTCCTCCGAGCCTTCCTCACTGTCGTTCTCTTCAGACTCCGTCAGTAGCTCCTCGTCCTTATACTCTGCCACGTCCACCGCGGAGCCCAGGTGTTCCTTCAGCTTCCCATGATGCTTCACATGGTACCTCTGGTTCTGGAAGAACTTGATGATGGTGTGTTTGGGGAGATCCAGCTGGGCTGAGAGTGTGTGGATGGCTTCCTGGTCAGGATAGAGGCCTACATCATGGATGAAGCTTTGAAGGATGCCCAGGGCTTCCAAGGAGATCTTTGTGCGAGATCGAGGTTTTTTGGCACAGCTGTCTTCTGTTGGAGGAGGTGGTGGAGGTGCTTCTTCTCTGGGAGGGGAGCTCTCCTTAGTTGGCTGGGACTGTTGTCGATGAAGCACCTGCAATTCAGAAGAGGGAGGAAATTAGTGTGACTGGGATCTTAAGTTTGAGAGCTCACCAGACCTTTGCAACATGTATTATCTCCCTTGGACTGCGTTTAGATAAATTCAAATCTTGGGAAAGCTGAAATCATTTCTGAAGATTTAGATTCTCATCTATGAACACGTGACTCATGAGAGTCATCTGAGCTGGGTAAGGTGGTACACACTTATACTCCCAGCATGTAGGAGGCAGAGGCAGGAAGATTTACATACATTTGAGATCGTTGGGCTACACTGCAATTTGATGCCTGCCTAGACTGTATAGCAAGACTTTGTTTCAAAACAACAAAAAAAAAAAAAGGAAGAAGAAAGAAAAGAAAAGAAAAGAAAAGAAAAGAAAAGAAAAGAGAAAAAGAGGAAAGGATTGTATAAACTAAACCAGCATTGAGGTTGTAGGGCACTGAGTAATTAGTTAAGCCATGTGCCTGAAGGCATATGGAGCAGGGCTTTATGGAGGGGCTTCGCTTCAGATCACCTCTACTTGTGAAGATACCTGACTGCACTAATGGCAGACACCACAGTTCCAAGTCAGACTCTTCTGCATAGCTGGGAGAGCTGAGCAAGTCTTTGAGCTTCCATCTCATCTTGTGTCAGAGAATGATTAAGAAAGTGGCATCCTGCCAGGGAATCTAGAGGCTCCCAGGACCCAACAGGGATGACATTAGCTGAAATTCCCAACAAGAGAAGATAGAACCTGTAGAGACCACCTCCGGTAGATAGGCACGGCCCCCAGCTGAGGAATGGGGCCATCTCAAAATTAACCCAGAATTGTTCCTGTCCAAAGTAAAAAACAGGGACAAAAAAACTGAACAGAGACTGAAACAAAGGTCATCCAGAGACCACCCCACCTAGGAGCTCGTCCCATCTGCAGACAGCAAACCCTGACACTACTGCTGATGCCAAGAAGCGCTTGCTGACAGGAGCCTGGTATGGCTGTTCCCTGAGAGGTTCTACCAGCACCTGACCAATACAGATGCAGATACTCACAGCCAACCATGGGACTGAGCCCAGGGTCCCCAATGGAAGAGCTAGGGGAAGGATTGAAGGAGCTGAAGGGGATTGCAACCCTATAGGAAGAACAACAATATCAACCAACAATATCAACTAATGGGACCCTCCCACCCCCCCCACCCCCCCCCACCCCCGCCTCAGAGCTCCCAGGGCTAAATCGCCAACCAAAGAGTACACATAGAGGGATCCATGGCTCCAGCTACACATGTGGCAGAGGATGGCCTTAGCTGACATCAATGGGAGGGGAGGCCCTTGATCCTGTGGAGGCTTGATGCTCCAGTGTAGGGGATGTGAGAGTGGTGGAGGAGCACCCTCAAAGAGGCAAAGGGGAGGGGGAGAGGAGGATGGGATGGGGGGTTTGTGGAGGGGAAACTGGGAAGGGGGATATCATTTGAAATGTAAATGAATAAAATGATTAATAAAAAAATTTTCAAAAAATTAAAAAAAAATAAAGTAGTGTCCCAAGCATGGCGCAGATAGTAAATGTATAACGTATATACAGGATGGTGTTCTGAAGCGAGGAGGGGACAGGGTAACCTTTTCAGTAAGGGGCCATGGTCACTGCCCAGTGCTTCTCGGTGTAAGCAAATGACCTCAACTCTGCCTGCGGAGTTTGGATTTGGCCCAAGAAGTCTCAGCTAGCTTATCCCTGGCTTAGTGAAATTTCTAGTTGGTGATAGTCATTGGTCTTCTCGGCCTCACTGTTCCTCAGGTGGATAGAGAAATGGATGGTACTTTGAACTGGATAACACACCCTTTGTCGAATTAAAAACAATCCTTATCTTCTTTTAGTTCTGATTTTGCTCTTTAAATATGATTATTTTAAATAATATATGTAAATTTTCAAGCAATTTAAAGACATAACTTCTGTATGTTTTAAATTTTAATTGACTGCTTTAACCACATTTAGATAGGCATTTTAATATCCCTATAAACTAATTAACCCTCTGTTTTGAACATACTTCCAAATTTCTATTTTTTAATTTTTAATTGCAAGGTTTACTAGCTAGCTGTTAAAATTTAAATATTTCTCCTTTTCTTTTTTCTTTTTCATAAGTATCCCTCTTTTTACCTCTACCTATGCCACACATTCATAAAAGAAAACCGTAAGTGGGCAACTTTACGCTGAGCCTCACCCACCACACCGTTACCACAGCATGAAATAACTTCCATTCTAATATGAACTTACTAACTCTATGAAGACTGGAGAATGTCACCCAGTGAGGAGACTTGGCAACACTGGCAGCTGGCCTGCAGCTGCGCTGTGTCATTAGAAGGCAGTAATGGTCATCCCTGCTGAGTCGTGTGAGGTCACGCACAGAGCTAACGGTCACAGTGTCACAGTGCCTGTGTTCAGATAGTGCCCAACTTCCTGGATGCTCTCGAGGTCCTTTACAACAGCAAGCTCACTTAAAAGCAACACACATTTCTTTACAATTTTCTAATGTTTTATGAAAGATTCTCCCACATCATGATCCCAAATTACATATTTTCTAGAGTCCAGGGAGAATCAGGCCTAAGCAACACAGAAAATGTATGTATCTACACTCAAAAAAAAAAAAATCACCCATGGCCTCAACAGGGGCAGCTAAAGGTAAGAGAATCTGCCATCCGCACCAGTCTCAGAGGCCTGTGGTGAAAAACATGCTTTCTCACCCATGTGAAAATGCCAGCTTTTTATAGAGTTTAATAAGTAGTAGAGGAGATAAAATATGGCAGCAACAGAAAAAGTTTATCTTTTCAAATTATTTTCAAATAATTACCACTAACTAGTAAAGGCTGACGAGAGGCTCAGCATGGTGGCCCACAGCTGTATAAGCTTGGAGAATGAAGAACCAGACACACAAGGCCAGCCTGGGCTACATAATGAGACTACCTACTGTAATAAGCTGGTGGCTAGTAGCAGAAATGGAAAACAAAGGACTATAAAACAGTGGACCAGCATCCAAATAGTGCCGACCAATTAAAGGCAATGTTCTTAGCGTTTTCGTTACCACTTTCAACTAAGAACAAACAAGCATGGTCTGATGTGGTAAGCTGGCATCAGCAAAAAAAGTGAGAGCTCCCTTATTCCAATGTCCTAATTATCCCCGCCAGGGAGAGTGGGGCTGCACTGCAGCCTATCACGGCTGGGGGGGGGGTTGACAACAGGAAGATGTGTGCTCAGGGCCTATGATGTGGGCAGTGTTAGCACGCTAATAAATGAACCTCTGCGTCAACAGGTGAGGGGCTCAGCTTTTGGTGAGAAAGAGGACTGGAAACAAGGACAAAGCACACTCTAGCCAGACATGTGCTCAAGCACGAGTGGTCCCTATTAGAGCAACTGCGTTAATTGGAAAACAAAAGAGAATTAAAATGCTCCATTTTCTAAATTATGCTTGCCTTCTGTAGTAAAAGCCAGCAGAACGGTCCCATTTAATTGAATAATTAGATTGGTTCTTAAGGGGCTTTCCATTGTGCACTGAGGAGATTTAAAGAGATTTTCCAAAACTATACTTTGAAGTTACTCTAATCTTTCTGCATGATAGCATTTGTTCTCCTTGGGCCCTACCAGTTGGACTACTCCACTTCCCCTCGCTTCTTAGAACACAGCACCGCAATACAAATGTACAAAGAAGACAAATGGGAAACACCCCATAACAAGAATAACAGGGCAGGCTCACTCTCTGCTTATTTGGTTCCAGGCAGTCTAAAACAGATAAATACAAATGCAGTCCTACAATTCTTCATGAAGGTGTAATCTGAACCAAGAACTAACTGGAAATGCACTTCACTGGAGGATACACAGTCAGGAGTATAGGGAAAAGTCTGGCTGATAAAAAAAAAAAAAGGCTCCCAGGGGACTTTGCAGATCATAGACTAGAAAAGCATTTCTAAAAAGAAATACTGGCAATAAAATTCCCCATAAATTAAATGTACTTTCTGACAAAGCAATACAGAAGAGTGGGTTGGTGGGTATGACAGCACAGGCACGGAGTAAGTTCTAGTATCTTCTAACAGACATGACAGTATCAGTCAAAATACAGCAGACAGAATGACCGTCTCTGAAAGTGACCTGCCTTGTACGTTACATAAAGGGCCGAGTCTTTTGCTCGTATGCTGCTACTTGCCAACGGCCGTCTGCTTCCCAACTACAGCATATAGAGCATCTAGGAAGTAATGATCTCCAGATGCCTACCACAACTATCTTCACTTTCTCAAAATGTTCTACCTCCTCTAGACAAAGAACTACCATCTCTAGATAGTGTCTAGCAAAAGATCTGAATAACGTTTCATCTCTCCAGGGTCTCTGCATTCTTACTGGCCATGATAGACAGAGTACTTGGAGGAAACAGAGTGCAGCTCCACACCCCCAAGACTGTCTCACTCACAAAATGGTCTTTGTCAAGAGGAGACTAACCCAAGCACTCATCAGTTCCTCTCATCTAAAGGTTAGCAGCAATTCACTCTCTACTATCCACCAACCTACCTACCTTCCTACCTACCTACCTACCTGTCAATTAATCAATCATATCTCTCTTCCTCCATTTCTCCCCCTATTTCTCACACTAATAATTTTAGCCTCTCTCTCTCTCTCTCTTTCTTTCTTCCTTCCTTTTCTTTCTTCTTTCTTTGTTTGCCTCTCTCTCTCTCTCTTTCTTCCTTCCTTTTCTTTCTTCTTTCTTTGTTTGCCTCCCTCTCTCTCTCTCTCTCTCTCTCTCTCTCTCTCTCTCTCTCAGGACAGGTTTATAAACTCTCTTTAGTAAGCCTTGGTTTTCCTTTCTTGGTTTTTGAATTTGTTATGGCATGCTCTCTGTTCCCTTTTAATAAGTAGAATGGGTCAAGGTTAGTCCGTGTCTCCAGCAAATACCATGAGAGTCACTCCACTGATTCTTGGTGAACACACTTGCAAGCAATCCCGTTCCTGAGTTCACTGGGCAGTTATTTCATTTATTTATGACTAGCTAGGTTATTTTAAATTTTGAGATTATAATTAAATCACTTTTCCCTCCAATTCCCCCAAGCCTCCCTCCCATATACCCTCTTCTCTCTTTCAAATTCATGGACTCTTTTTTTCTTTACTTGTTTGTGTGTGTGTGTGTGTGTGTGTGTGTGTGTGTGTGTGTGTGAGAGAGAGAGAGAGAGAGAGAGAGAGAGAGAGAGAGAGAGAGAATATATCCATATTTCCAAATATATACACTCTGCTCAAGCTGTATACTATCATGTGCGTGTTTTCAGGGTTGCCCATTCATTGGTGTGCTCCTCTATAGGGAAGACTCCTCTTGCTCTCATCATTTCTTTGTTGCTTTTAGTTCTTGTGTTGGAGTGAGGCCATGGAACTTTCCTCCTTCCACACTGGCACAGCAGTTGATGCCATCCTTGTTCTGGCTGGTTTTTAACATCTACAGTCAATAGAACCTATAGTAACAAACACACAGGTACACTGTCTAGAGCCAGAAGGAATACTGCAACCTCTGAAAGGTATGTCCTAGTTCGGTCATAAAGCCCCCAAGTTGAAAGGATACAAGTGTTCTCCAGTGATAGAAAAGGTAAACTAGGGTATTATGCTAACAGAGATGTTCGGCCAGCTAGCCTACCGTGGGGAACTGCCACAAACTTACTGTTGGTTGAAAGGAATGAGATGCAAAAGACTAAAGATTCTACTTATAGAAGAGTCAAGAAAGAAAAAAAAAAAGCAAAACCACACTGCAATAAAAAAGTCTGAAGCAGTTGAACATGGTGGTGCATGCCTTTAATTCCAATACTCAGGAGAAGAGCAGGCAGATCTCTCTGAGTTCAAGGCTAGCCTGGTCTACAGGGCAAGTCCCAGGACCAGCAGAAACATCACAAGCACATTGTCTTTGAGAGTTACTGACTGAAAGGTTAGGAGACAGTCTTTGGGAGATGCTGAAAATATTCTCTGTATTTATGTGGGCATTGATTAAAGGAATGAAAACATTTCTGAAAGATTACTCAGGTGTATGTTTAAGAGCTATGATTTTTACTAGGTTGTACCACATCTCAAAAAAAAAAGTTTATGAGTCCAGAACCAGTGTGATGTCATGCAGCTGTGAAATATATCAAACAAGAGGTTTGAGAATTCAAGGCTAGCTTGGGCTACATATTGAGACTTGCTCTTAGAACGAAGCAAAACTTTTAGGGTCCAGTAGTTGATCTTTAATCTCTAAGGTGCAGTACCATCTACCTGTGGTTCTCCAACATAATCAAATTCATCACTTTGTAAAGACAGCTATGTCTTTACTCTCAACATTTATGTAACAACTAATTCTTCTTGGTTCTTTTGGGTTTTGAATTTTTCTGTCAAAAACACATTTATGGTATTTCTATAATGAGGTTCCTGGAAAGCAAATTTTAAAACCTCTCTCTGTTTCATAGCATCATTTATTTTCAACAGGTCTATGGTGGGAGGGGGTCATAGTAATGAAATATACAAATTCCAGTGGTAGAACAGTAGCAGTCGGGATGGATATTAGCATCCATGAAATCTAAGCCAAATGCTTCAAATATATATATTTATATATCATATATGTTATATATGATATACATCGCATATATACTCTATTTCATGGTAATCCTATGTTTTGACCTATTTTATAAGAAAACCAATCCAAATATGTTAAGGGATCACAGCTTGTAAGTAATAGAACTTGCATTCTGCATCTCTGAATGCGAAGCCCATGAGTAGAGTGTACAGAGGTAATCCAAGTAGGTCCTTAGAAAGGAGGGGAAGCAAAATGCTAAGTCAAATATCCCAGAGGAGGCTTATGAGTGGCAAGGATGCAGTACATAGGTGGAGGAGGTGCTTCAGAAGGTGACTGGGAAAACCTCACTGAGGAAGCAGCTTAGCTGTAAGGTCTGAAGGAAAGGATGGGGAGGTGGGGTAGGTGTGGCAGGTGCATGTATGAAAAGTGCTCTAGACAATGGAAGCAAAAAGGCTGGGAGGAGAGGAAAAGCATGCAGCATCTGAAACCAGCAAGGCTAGGAAAGGAAAAGCATGCAGCATCTGAAACCAGCAAGGCTAGCCACTGCTCTCTGATGCGGTAGCCATGGCTACAGTCAGCTTTACATTTATTTATTATTACTATTTACTTACATACATTATTATTTATTTATATACATTTATTTACATTTATTTTTCATGTGTGCGCCAATGTGTGAGCATGTCTGTTGAGGGAGGTCAGGGGTCAGCTTTGGATATCTATTCTCAGGCACCATTTAGTCCCCATGTCCCCCTTTTTGACACAGGACTGCTCATAGTTCTGGAATGCACTGAAGAAGCTAGACCACTGAGCTAGCCATTGAGCTGCAAGAATCCACCTGTCTCAGCCTCTCAGGTACTGGATTAGAAGCACATCACTATGGGTTCTGGATATAGACTCATGTCTTAGTATGTGTAGCAAGCACTTTAGCAAATGAGCTAATTTTTTTTCAGACACTCCCCCTCACATTTAAATTAATCAAACATATGTTTTTAAAGCCTTCAGTTCTGCAGTCTCATTGGCCACATCATAGGTGCTTGGGTGCCTCCTGCGTACAATGCTAAGATGGACGGATGGCATAGGTCAAGGCACTTCCACACTCATACATATGATTGGTCCTGCACTGTCAAGCAGTGACAACAGAAAGGGATAGATCCAGTCCTGGAACATGGGGAAGTTAGCGTTCTAACATCAGGGTGATACAATATCCCTGAGAGACTTGTGATCTTATACTCTATTCTAGCCAAAACCAGAGCTGGAGCTGTAAAATACTATTACAAGACAGAAGGACAAATACCTGTATGCCCATGTACTAAATCCAAAATATTCAGCACATACTTTGTTACTGGACCATCATTAAATTATCCCAAATAGGAACATTAGTATAAAGTAGCCAGAAATGTGTCCAGACATTTCTACCCAAATAATTACTCTAATTTAATTGATGGCTTCACTTTTCGGCTGTGGCACTTACCACACCTAAAAGGAGTTGTGTTTATAACAATCAGCCTTGAATTGACAGAGAAAAAAGTAGATCCACTCTCAAATATCTGGGTACTTAAAGGGTCCGTACTAACAACTGAACCCATTCATTTAGAAGGTTTCTAAATAAGGAGTCTTAGGTCCAACAATTGAGGGTTGGTGAATAAGTAAGCTATGGGCAGGACATTAACAAGTTAAACGTTCAAAGACTGATAAAGTTCCTTTCTTTTTATTTTCTGAAATCTCTCTGAGCTAAGACGTAACATGTATGTACATGAATGGACACAAAACTAACAATGCAGGAGGAAAAGTTGTAAATGTATTTGAAAGGGATGCCGTCTTCCAAATAGAGCCTTAAAGCCTTCTTGACCAGTTACAAAGCACAGTTATAATATGGACACATGTTGCTTCTCTGTTTTAAAACTAAAATTTGGAAAACCTAAGGAGCTCATGGTACCATGACAAAAGCCGACGAAGAGAGATAAAGCCCTCTTCTTAAAGCTCTCAGCGTTCAAATAGATTTTGAAGGCCTCAATGAAAACCAGCTGGGAGCCATGTGTAAAGCATAATGGTTCTTGCCTGCAGGGAAGGAAGTAAGATCTTGAATGATTAAGTTTAGGAAAGTATATAATTCACTGTATCATTACGGGGTGAACTGGATTACTTATAATAAGCCAAGACTTTGTGGTCGTTTTTATATAGAGAAAATGAGAAATTATTATGGAGGTGACTGTAGAGGGTGGTGGAGGCATGGTAACAGGTTAAAGCAGCGTTCCAGGTGGCCACATGTGGCTCTCTGAGACAAGATTCACCCACAGAAGTAAGCCTTGCTCAGAGCATAAGGCACAGCACAGGAGGTGACAATGAAGGCAAGATATCTTCTGTCCACATCTATTGGGCGTTAAAGTCAAAATATCTTTTACTCACTTTGTTTTACCTTATCTATGCCAATAAACATGAAATATTCAATCAAAGACAGTAAAAGGAAAGCATTCCTGCATTAAAAATTCCAAGAAAAAGTACATGAACCAACAAGAACAATCGGTTGAAAGTCCTTTGGCATACATCCTCTGTAGCATACCAAACACAAGAACGATTGCATGCTATCATTTTTATCCATTACCATATATAAAATGTCCTGTACTTGAGATTTCAACGACTTTGTGGCAAGTTTCCCTCCACCCCATCAAAACCAGCAGTAGAGACTATTAATCTGAGTCTAAAAGTTCAGCAGGGGAAACATCTAACATTGGTGATTAGAAACAGCAGGAATTAAGTATATGGCCCACGCAGTTCACCCAGTGGGCCGTGAACTGTGGATTGCACATCTCATGCATAGCTGAGAGCTCAGAACTTCTTGGCTATGCTGCACTAAGCCAATCCCACATCCTATGGTTTTTATTTCTAGCTTTACTCCTACCCCTGCTGAGCACTGGCTCTTCTTCTTGCTACTAAACTACATGTAATGTAGTAAGTAAAGATATTGTCGCCAAGTGTAGTAATATACTTCTAGCATCTATCTGAGAACAGGGATATGTCTCTGTGTGTGTGTGTGTGTGTGTGTGTGTGTGTGTGTGTGTGTGTGTGTTGTTGTTGTTGCTATTTCTTCTCTTCTCAAAAACTTCTAGGGTCCTAGATAACTCGTAACATACAATTGTGTAGAAATTTCAAGCAAGTTTGGGGTTATAAAGTTCTGGTTTAAGGGAATTCCTACTCCAAGTACCACTGTTTGTCAGCCTTGAAGACTCTTGAGCAAGCTGTCCTCTGAGTCCCAGTGAGTGGCACCTCGGAAGATTGTTTTTGCAGTATTAAGAAGAAAGATTAAGTGAGGTCATCTGTATGAAGCATTTGGCAGAGGTCTGACCATAAATAAAGCCTTTTTAAAGAATAATTTTCATTTTTAAAAGATCTATTTTTATTAGCTATGTACATATGTATATATAAGTAGGTGACTGAAAAGAGCAGAGGGGACCCGTGGAGATGGAGCAGCCCAGTGTGGGTACTGGGAATCAAATCTGAGTGTCTGAAAGAGAACAGTATGTGTTCTTAATCATTAAGCCATCTTTCCAGCCCCAAGCAAGTTTCATTTTTAAAATGTGATCAATACTAAATTCCTCATGCATTTTTCTGTCAACATGCTTATTATTAAAACCAGCAACAATTTCAGTAATTGGCCCTTTCACCTTAAGATACCAGATGGACAAGAGGACAGCTCTGCTAGTAACTTCTCTTCCTTCCTTCATCACAGACTTCATAAATACTTGTTCTTACCATGGCACCTGGCACATGGAAGCTGCATTTGTCACACAGAACTGAACCTCAAAGCTAGAGTCCCCTTTGAAATGGTATCTCCACTCATAAACTGTGTGGACTTTTAGGGAGCTAGTCCTCACTAGTGGTTCTTACAATGAGATCCATGGTCCTTGGAGAAACTATACGCTGTATTAAGACACCCATGACATCAAGCCACTAGCAAGCAAAGCTAAGGTGTTACTGCTCATTGCTTTGATTGTGCTAAAATTTGCACCAAAGACACAAAACTACAGCTGGGGAAATGTGGCCTGTGGTGATGAAGGTGGTGTACCAAACAGAACTCACTGCAGCTTTCCACTCACCTTTACAAGCTCATGCTTGCAATAACACTACCTTTGTGGGAGAATATTCTTGATTAAGCAATACGACCTTACTAGTTATTAATACGAATTATTATTAATTTTAACATTTGAAAACACATATCATTCCTTAATATTCTATGTAAGGAAATGAAAACATTGGCATGAAGCTCTTCTGTGACACAGCAAAGTCATGTGATGGTCTTGAGAAAGACTTTCCCCACACTTTATTCTCCAAGCAGAATGCTTCAGTTACAAGTGTTTGCACTGAGGCTGAGAAGCTCTTCTGCCATGGAATATCATGTTATTTAAAAAGACAACTAACAGGAAACCTGTGATTATTCAGATTTGAGTAGATAGTTCCTTAAACATGGAAGTTAGGGGCTGGGAATGGCTTAGTGGGTAAACTTTTTGCTGTACAAGTTGAGGACTGAATTTAGACCCCCAGCACCCATGTAAAAACCAGGTGCAATGGCATCTAGCAGGAGCCCAGGCAGCACTGAGCAGGAGGAGGCAGGCAATTCTCTGGGATAGGAGCTCGCCAACCAGCTACTTTACTGGATACAGTAGCTTCAATGAAAGACTCTCAAAAAACTAACGTGAATCCTGCTGCAAGTCTCTAATCCCAGCACCTGAAAAGCAGAAGCAAAACAGGTCTCTGAGAGTTTGAGACCAGCCTGGGCTACATAGTGAATTCAGCCAGCCAGGGCTATAGAGAGAGACTCTTTCTGGTGTGTGTGGAGCATCCAGTGTTATCTAGCTTCTCTCTGTGGACATACATAGGTACATGTACTGCACATACATGTACACACATACATACAGACACATAGAGGATGAAGTAAACCTGTCAGTTTAAGTAAAATATCTAACAGTATTTACTTCTGATGGTCAGATTTGTCCTTTTAGGGAAAAACGAGGGTTTGAAAAGCTTTAACTGCCACAGTAAGCTTATCAACATCCTGATACACAGACACTTCCTAATGAAAATTAGCACTGGTTTAAAAGATGCTTTTTAGAAATGCTATATTAAGAAGCCTCTACATTTATAAGATCTGCATAAATGAACAAACCAATAATTCCCAAGTGACTAATATATAATACTGCAAAGTTATCAACTGGTAAAAGAGACATTCAAAGTTAAATGGAGACTAATGAATAAAGTACAAAAATATGAAATATTCACCAATATGTTGGCTCAATTCCATTTGGCAAATTCCATTTTGCAAGCAAAAACACTGTCACTTTCAAAGTCTTGCTAAAATATCAAGAAAGAACTTCTCAATTATCAGGAATTCCTGTTAAAAATCTCTTGCTAGCCTAATTACTTTATCAGCTTCAACCAGAAGCACATATTACATCAAGCACACAAGCAATTCTGAGAATCTAGTTGCCCTGCATTAAAGCATTAATTATCAGACATTAAATATCTGACATTAAAATATCTTCAAATATATACAAAAGGCTGGTATACACACACACACACACACACACACACACACACACACACACCCCATGTACAATTATTTAAAACTTAGCAGACTTTTTATTTGTAAAGGTTAATCACCAGTAGGGTAAGACTGATATATATGACATATTACTGAGGTCATCAATTGCAAAACTGAAAGTGGGTCATAAGACCAGAAGGATTGGAAACTTCCAATCACACTTGAGACCTGAGCCTGACTCTCCCTAATGATTATCAAGCTTTTTACTAGAACATTCAAAATAGATTCTGCAGTTGAAAGCATCCTTGCCTGAGTCAAATCATGTAAGGCCCCAGCACAGGGCTGTAGGGAAATCACACACACTTTATGATTTGCCTCTTGACTTTATCACTCAGAGACATTTTCACAGGCAAAACATATTCTCTTAGACACAACTCAGCACTATTTTTAGCTTCAAATGATGTTACTTGTGTTGGCTCTTATGGCTGTAATTTCACATCCTAACATTATAAGGCTTATTAAAAACGATGGTTTAGTTCTGTTGCTTTTTGGGTGATTATACAGTATCCTAAGGTCAAAACTCAGGAAATATGTTATTAAAAAAGAGTACCCATGAAGTGATGACAAACTGCAGACTACAGGTGTTAGATTACATTTTGACTCCAGGCAGGTTTAATATAAGTTGGTTTTCTTTGTACAATTGCTCTTAGCACATACAGCTGTAGGAAGGGGATTTTTAAAAAAAGGAGAGAGAGTGGAGCTCAATAAAGGAAGAGCATGTCAAGAGAAATCAATACAAACAAGCAAACTGATAGGAAGTCCAACATGGAAATCCATGTTCAATATCCTCGAGCCTCTGTCAGGCTTTTCTGTAATATTGTAACCAACATACTAGGGGAAGACCGTGTATGCTTTTAATGCAGCTTAATAACTGTTTCTTAAAATAAACACTTTGGTCAAAGATAAAAGCATAACAACGCTGTGACACAATAATCTGTTAAAATAAACTTGATGTTGGAGGAAACATGGGACTTAAAACAGCCTTTGGCTTATAGCATTTCCTCCTCAGTAATAAATTGAGAACAACTATACCAACAACTTTGGAATAGTTTGGGGTGAAATATAAATATGTTGCAGTTATTAATAATGGTCCTAGGAATGGCCAGAATCTGTGACCATTCAAGAGGCAGCCCAGTGACATACTTCCTTCAGACAAACGAATGAGCTGATAAGGTAAGAACAGCAAAGTTCAGAAGAATAACTATGTCTCAATTAAATGGCCACCAAATGTTTAAGATTAGGCCATACCTTCCTCTAAGACATGGTTCTCAACCTTCCTAATGGTGCAACCTTTTAGTATAGTTCCTCATGTTGTGGTGACCACAACAATAAAATAATTTTTATTGATACCTCATAATTGTTATGTTGCTACTGTTATAGATTATAATGTAAAAATCTATATTTTCCAATGTTCTAAGGGGACCCCTCTGAAAGGTTGTTTGATCCCTACCTGAAAGGGATCGCAACCCACAGGTTGAGAACCACTGCTCTAAAAATAATTCCTATTGCACAAACATGGTTTTGTGTTTGCTTGTTTGTTTTTTCAGGCTCTTCTTTGCCCCAGACACTCCATTTTAAAAACAGCTTTGACTCCGTTTTGAGAGAAAAGAATGACTAAGGCCTCTTTAATTTGTACTCATTCTGTAAATACAAACAGGTCTATAGATATATTTTCTGTGTGCTGTGCACTATGAAATAAGTTAATATGAGCAATTATGATTGGAATAATAATAACAACAATAACTTGCCTAAACAAGATTATATAATGAATTGTTATTGTTGAAATGGATAAACTTGATGTATTTATTCTTATTCAATAAATTATGACATTGTAGAAAGACAGAAATGTTTGTTTATGTTTCTGGCATAGAGTGGTCATGATACCAAGAAATACATCAGGACCAAAATCAAATAAGCAGAGGGATCTAGAGATGATTCCAGTGCTTGAGAGCCCGTGTTGCTTTTATAGAGGAGAATGGGTCAGTTCCCAGGACCAACATAAAGGCTTACAACCATCTGTAAATCAGTTCCAGGGCACTCGATGCCCTTTTCTGATCTCTGTAGGTACCAGGCATTCACATAGTATAAATATATACATGTAGGGAAATACTCATATACATAAAATAAAATTTAAAATCTAAAAATTAAAAACAAGCAGACCAGAGAAGATCTTTTTCCCAGTTAGACATTAAGAAAGACAAAACATTTGCTAAACGTTGAACCTAATGGAAACTCCATCCTTCCCTTCATTGACCTCATCTGAGAGCCAAGTTTATTGATCATTTAGCAATAATGTAAGTGAAAAACAGTTCCATAAACATGACAACATAATCTAAACAAGGAGTAAGGAAGATGAGGCTCTTTAGTGTGCCATAATCCGTGACCGTATACCCTGACACCTAAGAGGAACAGGGCCCACAGAGCCGCCTCCATGCCTCCCAAGCACACCCTTCCATCTTCTCCGGTGTGTACACCACTGTCACCTTTATCTATCTTCTCACAGGATAAGACTTGGCCTGCACATTCACAGAAAAAAGGCCTACAGATTTAAGGCACAGGCAATGATAATATGCTGCAAAGATTGCATGTATATGTTAAAACAGTAAAGAGGTACATGGAAATGACTGGCAGTTACTCTGAGAACCTGATTTTTAAGTCAACATGTCTTGCTTCACTGGTGTTAACTGGGGAAGGATGGTTCTTGTCTCAGCCCACAGGAAAGAAGTTCTTGAGTTAAAGATAACCAGAGTCACTGACTGGCAGGGTGAAAGGTTAGAATGACTTAAGTAACAGGAATTCAAACACCATTCAAAGGAACAGCCTGAAAATTCATAATGGCTCCTGGATGGCCAAAGGCCAAGAGAGAAAGATGTGCTAAGTTTTCAGGTTATAATGATCACCAGAATTCCGAAGCAGTTAATCTAGGTGGCTAAATAATTCTCAAGAGAAGTAAAAATGTGACCAAAATGTAAACAACTTCGTCAATGCCTGGGAGATGCGATTTGTGAACTCTCAAGTTGGGTTTTACTAAAATAACAAAATGGGGGTGGTACTAGACAATGTCAGTCACATTGTTACAGCAGAGGGTGTAAATTATTGGAAGAGAATGCTCAACACATTTGGTTCCTTATTTGGGGGGCAAGGGCCAAAGGTGGGTTATTGTGTGTCTGGGGCCTGTGTAGGACAGGGAATGGGCCACATTTTCTGTATAATTTTTAAAGTTGGGACACTCCAAAGGCAGAACAATCTGACAGTTATGGTTAGTGAAAATATTAGATGTTCACTAATAATATATGACCTCAGCATATTTCTGCTTTCTGGATATAACCACTTAATAACAGGACTTGGGAAAACAGCACTGTGTGAATCAAACACATAAAAGTATGGACATGCCTTTTATAGAAAGCAGATCTTAGGCAGGGCATTATAATCAGTGACTCTGGTAAAGGACAAACTCTATTGCATTACCACACCACTGAGATATTATAGTTTATTATACCCTGAAGACCAGACTGGGTAAACCAAGTCAGATGATCTAAGCAGGACTTTTCCTCAGACCATGAAGCAGAGGTCTCTGAGCCAAGATTCCTGGTGACTTAGTGCTTAAAGGGTATCAGATGAGGGCTCATCACACACAAGGCTACTTTGCAGTCTTCGTACTCCCATCAGTGGCAAGCCTCTTTGCTAATTTCTTTCAAAAGAAAAACATAGGAAGATTAAATGGCGTGAGGTAAAGCTCCCCAAAGGTTAACGAGCTGTCAATCCAGGGGTATTCTTCTTCAATGCTAAACTCCTTCACTATGGGGATATTAGCTTTATATCCATATTAATGATTGCTCTAATTGAAACAAGGTAGGGGAGACTCTCATCTCAACTTTGTGCCAGGACATGTAGTAAGAGGGGGGCATAGGCTGGAAGGACCAAGCCCTCTTACTTAACCATGAAAAATGAGACGAGAAAACCAGTCTCCTCCTCCCAGGATGGTGACTGGGAACAAAATCCTCAGTTCCTAATTCCCTAGGGCAAAGTAACTGGACTGGAGGTTCCTTTTCCCACAAGAAAGATTCTAGTCTTTAAGCTGCAGAGGACTATGGTGTTCCCACGAGGCCAGTTATTCAGCATCCTTATCTACTTGAATTCACACAGCAAGTCCACTTTGTCTACATGCCACATTGCCTCGGCTCTTTCAAGCATATTTGCTTACCCCACACAGGTCATCCTCATAAGCTGGAAGGAACTGTCGAGTGATTATACTTTCAAATGTGAATTTGCTTAAGGGTGGATTTAATTTAATAGCTGAGAACTCAGTACAAAACAAATATACTTACAAATGACATTAGTGGGGAATTAATCATTAACACTTGATTGGTGTTCCAAGACCAACTCCCCTACGTTGGCTACAACCAAGATCATGGAGTTCTCACTGACTAATTCCCTCATCTTAAAGTCAACATCCAGCTCACCCCATGTGCTGAAGACGACTCCCTTCTAAAAAGCTCTTGTGGGAAGGCTCCACTCTCCAGATACATACATATATATGACTTCAGTATATATATATATATATATATATATATATATATATATATATATATAT
>NW_021604613.1:10740672-10783936 GCF_004785775.1 Grammomys surdaster
TATATATATATATATATATATATATATATATATATATATATATATATCTCACATCACTGAAGTCTCTACAATCTCTTGCTTGAATGACAAACTCCTAATAGGCCTTCCTGCCACAGCCTACAGAACACCTTGCCAAAGGTCTTCAGTGGCCTTAAGTCAGGCCAAAATCTCTTTGAGTGTCCAAGAAGATTGTCACTTGACTGTAGCTTATTTCTCTGCCCAATGCTTGATCCTCAGTCCCTGCAGTCAGAACTCTCCTACTCCTGGGTCTACCTTCTGCTATTTCTCTCCTAGGAAATTCCTATAAGGGACCCTGGACAGTCCCCTTCTGGGTCCTCTCACCAATTAAGTTTAGCATCCTGATACTGTTTTCTGTGGTTCACTCTGCACTTACCTCCTGGGTGACAGTCATCTATTCTTGAATACCAACCAGTTCATAGAACAAGTCACAAAGCCTTCAGTAGAATTTAAAATTTATCATTAAAATGTCCAGAATACTTTTGTAGTAAAAAGTCACATTAAATAAACTGAAATCTTGCTGAAAGAGTATATGCTTTCTGAAAAGACTTGAATTACAGCAGTTTGCAGTAGCTTGCTGCATGTGTACAATCTATACTGCTTTTCAAATCTCCCACATCACGGGGCTGGACGTGACTGATGCTCTGGAGACAAACACATAGGGTGTTACTGGTGTTGGTCACTGAAACTGACATATTTACTCATTTTCTTCTCTCTCTGTCCCTCTTCACACTGCAAAAATATTTGTGTTCTCAGCAGATCTCAAAAAGCCTACAGTAGGCAGCTGCTATGACCAGAGAAGTTGCTGCAGGCAAAACACCTAACAGCCATCAAAACCATGGAAAATCCATGGAAGACAAAGAAAGGGAATCTTGAACCAAGAAAGAAGCTATGAAAGCAGCCCATGTTTTCTAATGAAGCCTATAGATCCTAGTGACCTCCTGAGAGGGCCCTGGCCCTCACTGAGGTATACCAGAGTGTTAGCTAGCTATAAAATGCTGTGGCAAAACGCTGAATGTCTTTTCCAAAACAAATATCAAATGTCAATGTGGTTTTCCTTAGAGTGGAATGAATGAAGTGCATCTGAGCGAAGGATAAAGAAAGAAACAAAATCAATTCAAAGATGCATTTCTTGACTGAGCCTCTCCAGTTTCAATGCCACACATTTCAAAGTGAGCAAATGGTTCAAAATAAATTCTTTGCTGCTTTCTGACTACTTTGTAGCTTATTTATATTTTATCAAAATCTGTTTTTTTAAATATTCAACTAAAACTAAATAAGTCATGGAAGCTAAGCATAGAGAGCCAAACATAAGTCACCTCCCATGTCTACAGAGATCAAAAGGCATTGGGACAGCATCGAAGAACACTTTTGTTTTAAGATGCTATCCTTTTAAGGTATTGTACAGTTTTTAGCCTTGATGGATCCTCTGTCAGAATTATAATTCCAAACTGATGAATAAAATGCTATTATCATATTAAAACACTTGATTGTGTATGACTTCAAGAACCCTGGCTTTCTATTTCTGAGAAGAGAACGGATTTAATGAAATATTTTTAAAGTGGAGCTGGCAGAGAGAACATCGGCCAAGAGGCAATTCAGACGGCAGATGCAGAGAAAGCACAATTTACCATGTAGACTGTAGCAATGGGCATTAAATAATCATCTCTGAATAAACTCCACAAATCAATATGGCCCCGTCTCTCTAAACGAAGAACGGTATTGCCTAAAGGAAATCTCTAAGGTCAACCAGCAATTAACTGAAAGGTTTTGATTGAAAATGCTATTGACTGCTTTCATATCGCACAGCTTCCTGGTTATTATACTTCATGGGCTAAGTAGGTGCCAAGACATTAAACTGTCAATAATCTATTAATACTGGACAGCTACACTCACTCTCCCTGAATATGCAGGCAAATAGATTCAAGCCAAACATCTTGCTTAGAACCAATGCAAATTTCTCAGCCCTGATATGGAAATTGTATCTTCATTATGCCATTCTGAATGCCCTGAAGTGTCACTCTGTGTAGGAGAAATATGTAGGTAGAGATGCTTGTTCACATGAGTTAAACTAACATTTGTTTTCTAAGAGATTGCTGAAGGGATAGAGAGTGTATCCTGGACCCTGCCTTCCTTTCTAAGCCATATTTAACAGTTCCTAAATGGAGCATAATAAACACTTTACAAAGAGGAATGAGAAGTTCTTCAAAGGGAGCCTGACAACCCCGTGCCTCTCAGCATCTGGAAAACAGTTATATACAGGGAGGGGGGAGGCTTTTAATGAATTTAATAGAGAAAAGCACTTTAATTAAATGCTGTCAAAGTAGATTGTATTAATGACTGTACACAGAGGAATTTAAAGCCAGCCAAGTTTATTTAGCAAATAGAAACTGGGCTTTCGAAGCCTGCAAGTATTTATGTTTCTACAGTTGGTGCACACTGAGAGGGTGGTGATGTCAAATGAAAGCACTGAGTTATTAGATATGATTTTATTTATTGTGTATTATTAAAGTTTCAAAGGCCTCAGGGGAAGTCAGTTTCATTTTCAAAATGAAGCACTGTATCTGATCAGAAGGGGTTAAGGAAAGAGTCCTGCCCCCACAGTAGGTTTTCCTGCTCCTTAGAACCTGACTGCAGGTAATGGGTTAGCAGAGCAGGTGAGAGGCCAGCATGCTTTTGGGACTAACCAGTCAAAAACCACACCACTGGATAGCAGTGGCAAAGACATCAATGGCAGTATTTCTCCTCTGGCCATTTCCCCTATTTTTATTTTTTAACTTTTCGATGACTTGCCCCTAAACATGGTTCATTCTATTATACACAGCAATAAGCTGAAAAATGACCAGAGCTTTTAGAAGTCTGCATGAGAATTTGGTTGCCATAGCCCGTTTAATGAAAACCACGAGGAGTACCATGTTTTACAAAAGTATCAGATGTTTAACTGGAGGCAGTAGGAAAGGAGATCTTCCTCAGGGTCTTCTACTTGGAGGCTGATCATAGAACAGACCTATTATTAGTGATAGTATTTTTAAAACAAACAAAGAAAACATGAGCCTTAATGCATGAAAGCTGTAAAAAATTGAGAAGTCAGCCTGGCTGGAAAATACTATGTGGGTAGAAAAATGATTTTCTCTACCTCTACCATTTGTAAGAATGTAATTATCCATGATAAGCTATTATCCATGACACTACAGTGATAAGAGATTTCAAGGAAGCCCATTGGACGTGAGGGATTCGCCATTTGGCCTTCTGTCTCTGACACCACCATGTCCGAGATCACAAACCACTCTGTGATTTACCAAATCCTTCTTGTAGCTATGTATACAGCCTTGCAGGCTGTCTTTAGATTTTAATTCAAAACACGAGAGAGGAAGAGAAGGGGGAAATGTGAGGATGAGAGAGAAAAAAAGTAAACCCCTAAACACAGCACTTACTTCCTCTGGAGAACAGAATAATAATCACAAACGCAGACTTTCAGCTCTCTAAATAAATAATCTGATTTTTAATTCTCCCTGCACCCAAGCTACGTATTAATATCAGATGTCTGGTCTGTGTCTTTGTAGCTCTGGGACTTAGAAGTGCCTGTGCTTTTCCATCTGTGCCAAGATGTTTCAGACTAGGCTTTGAAAAGCTGCAAGTGCAGATGAATAGGACATGGGATAAGAACTGATTACAGACACATTCTGTGTTTGAGGACTGGCAACACAGAGCACTGGGGACATTACATGTCCATGTAGTTTAATGCACTCCTCTAGTCCATGAGGGCAGAGATGGCTGGGGTGCAACCACCACAGGCCCAGCTTTAACTCTGTTCTGGGAAGGCAGAACATGTTGGCTATCTTCTTACAGATACAATGACAGTGACTCCGGTTCTGGTTACTTGGTACATCTAATCTGAAGATGTGCCAAAGAACTATCTACCCATAGGACAGGATGAGGCAATTGATTCAGATTGTATTTTGCAAGTGGAAGACTCAGTCATCGTCTTCATAACAGAGGGAACAATGGTGGCCACAGTGTCACCACTGTTCCAGAGTGTAGCCTCTCTCTCATTGGAAGGTGTATAGTTCATATCATGTACTGAAATGTAGATTTCTTTCAAACAGGAACCTTTAAATGACACCTACATGGAAATGCTCAATACTGACACACCACAATTCCTCCCATTCTCGATGGCTGTACTTGAAGTGTATTGTTAACAAGAGCTGTTCCACCCCTCCCCCCACCAAAAAATAGTGCTCAGGAAAGTTTTGTAAATCATTTGGAGACAGGTATGGTGATGCATACCTATAATCCCAGCACAGAGAAAGAGGCAGGAGGATACAGAATACAAGGTCAACCTCAGCTATATAGCGAGTTTAAGGCCAGCCTAAGCTCCATGAAACCCTACCTACCTCAAAAAGGGTGTGTGAGGCTCATTTTGATGTAGATGCTGGGCCTAAACAGCTCATATTCACTTTCCCATTTTATTCAGTCCATAGCAGAATTGGGAAGAATTTTCCATAGCTACAAGAATTTGTCTTCATGAGTTTATATCACTGATCACAGCTTCCAGAGTTTGGAGGACTTTAAAAACAAATAACCTAGTCATCGTTTTGAGATATATAGTCTGAGCTCAGTTTGTCTTGTCCAAAATAGCAATTCTGCTAGGATAATTTGTTCCTGTTTTCTACTTTTCTGAATGTTTGAAAATGGCAGGCTATGGGCTCCTCACGGGACATGATTTTGCACAGTGAACATAAGCAAATAGCCAGGTAATCCATCAGCATGGACACAGACAAATTTTAAAAAATAGAAATAAGTAGAAACCACTGCTATTTACATAAACACATTCTGACATCCTGGTTTCTGATGTTACTCGGTTTCAGAAATAGCTGACCTTTGAAACACACACACACACACAAACACACAAACAAACACACACACACAAACACACACACACACACACAAACACATACACCATGGTGTCTGACAAAATTTATAAAAATCAAAGACGTGAATGACAAAGAAGATTTTTGTTTTATTCTTTTCTAAAGTTAACTGGCATTTATTTAGTTTTGTACTGGTAAGTGTTTAAAGATTGACTCTCTGTCCCAACTGTCTCCTTGTCAAATTCTTAAAGTAAGGCTACCATGGTGGGTTTTATACCAACAAGCGTCCCAAACTCCTGAAAATGTAACAGGCTGCTATAGACTTACTACAGGATATCCCGACTCTACTGTGGAAAGTGATACTACAGCCCTCCTTTGATGAGCCACACACTGCTTCCTGACCTTTCTCTCTGGAATCCCTTTGCTTGGCCTGGCTTAGCTGTCATTTTCCCAATGCAAGATTATGATGACTCTCATACAATAGACATTTCCATAGACGATTGTATATCAAAAGGTGAAGGGTTATATGATTTACAGTGAATTTGATCACAAAACAGCTTGTGAGGAAATTGAACTTGTGGTGTTGGGACTGTTAGCCTAGCCAGTTTGCTTGATCTCCCCATTTCTAGGGTCAAGCCAAGTAATAATAAAATAAATGAATGTCAGAACTTTGGCAGTTTTTCTTTAATTGGAAGTGTGCTTTTCTATCATTACAAGAGGAACTTCCAGACTTCCACTTAATAAAAATCAGCAGTAGTTTTCAGCTACATTAGATTTCCTCACTAAGCAGAAACAGCTGAAGAGAGACCTCCAAAAGAGACCTACTGTAGGTAGGTTTGGCTCGGACTTTCCAACTCAGTGCTGGCTTTCTCAGTCTAAATCTCAGTCACCAGCAAAATGACTGGGTCAGAGTCTGACTAATGTAAGCTGTTCAGAGTCATTACGTTCTTGCTAGAGTTCCCTTCCCTGTGGACTTGACTCTCCCAAGAGCAATGGGTTTTCGTTTTACTTTGTTTTGCTTTTGACAACTGAGATGAAATAGATGAAGCAAACCAAGGAGTGAGTGTATCAAAGAGCCCCGCGATCACCTGCCTTGTGTTATCAACAGTTTACAAAACTAGTACAGAAGACACTTTGGATTCTGAAATCATGCTCCAAAGTCCTAGGTGGCAACAAGAATGCAGAAAATAGTAAATATCTGGGGAATGCTATGATTTGGATGAGCAAACTCCAAAGGCCCATCTAATAGGAGGCAGTGAAAACTGAAGGAGCAGAGCCTCCTTACGTCCCTGGAGTTGTCTACTCCAAAGGTACTGTGGGAAACCCTGTCCTCTCTCTCTCTTCTGCTTCCTGGCTTATGAAGTAAGCAATTTGCCTCCCCTCTCTTTGCTGTTCTAACCAGACAGCCTAAGTGATGGGCCACTTCTTAGCTGGGAACCTTCAGAACTATGAGCCAAAATAGCTCTTTTTAAATACATCTCTTTCCTCAAGACCAGTTAATATTTTCCTTTAAGTCCACAAAGACCAACACAGAACTGCTTCAGATGCCTGTTTAATATTGGACCAAAGATATTCAAGCTTAGCACTGCATGGCCTTATAACTTCATAGTCTGAAAAACAACCAAGTTCCTAGTGGTTATCAAGAAGTGGATGCATCTTTTTGATTTTTTAAGAGTGAAAGCATTGAAGAAGGAGGAGATGAAGAAGAATGAAGAGGAGGAGGAGGAAACAGCTACTAACCAATTTTGTCTTCTACAAATGCCATTTAATTCTTCCCCACAGAGGGAATTTATTCAGAGCAAAGAAGTCTTATGATGACTTTTGAAGGACTTTAAAATGTAGACAGTCAGGAGAAACCAGAGTGTCCAGAGTCTTTCGATCTGTTTCAAAACAACCGTATAACAAGCAGACTCTCAGCTACTCCTGTTAGGAACCATACACTGGCCCGACCCTCAACTCAATTCTCGACTCACTGGAGTAGAAATTATTTTCCTTATCCTTAATGAAGATGAATAAGAATACTACTGAGGAACTAGAGACATGGCTTAGTGGCATTTGTTGCCTTTGCATAGGACCTAGGATCAGTTCCCAGCATCTACATGGTATCCTACAACTGTCTATACCCCAGTTCCATGGATCCAAAATCTTTTTCTGGGTCTGATGGCAGTAGGCATGCATGTCATGCACTGACACACATGTAGGCAGCACACTTGTACACATAACATAAATTTTTTTCCTAAAATTATTACTCAAGAGTTTATCAACATTTTTCAGATATCCTCAAGCAAACACCAGCTCGTGTCAGCTGCACTGAATCTCAGGATAAGGGGGATTATCACTATTCCCAAAAATATTTCAGCAGCCACTGTAATCTCCAAATTCACAGTGGTGCCCTTAGACTTCATGTCAGAGTTCCAGGGGTAGGGGGATATTTTTCCTCTTTACTTATACATTCACTGTGAAACCAGGGTTTCATGGGCTAGTTAAATAAAGCCCCATGACAATTTATCTCTTTTAAAATGGAGCAGGGGAAGCACCATAGCCCTTTCATTTGGATGTATTTGGAAATATTTTAATATTTAAATTTATGGAACAGGTTTGTAGATTTCATCAGGTATCTAGGATATACTTCCTAAACTCAGAAAGGCAACTGGGCTTGACTTTCCAGAGTATTTCTATATCACTTCGGTTGGGATTATTTCCGGCATTTGTGACCTTATTTGAGTAATGCAGCCTAAACCAAAATATGTGAAATCACCACTGCTCTCCCCCTGGCTATCAACAGAGGCAATTGGTGGGGACTTCCCACAAGGGAAAGCCCTTCTCTGCCAACTGTCCTGTGTTTCTTCTGTGAAGAGGAAGACTCCCTCTCAAATCAGCATGAGTGGACAGCACTCTTGAAGTGTTTTCCTATGCTCAATACAGACAGACTAGTTCACACCACCAACTTCCAAAGAGTCAAGGCATGCCCAATGAGCCAGGTGGTTTGGCTGGTGCTCTGGACAATGAATTAGCCCTTCCTCAGGGCCACATAAAAAGGTTGGAGAAGTCACTCTGGGTGGTAAGAGTGAATACAGCCAGGACACAGACACGAACAAAGTGTCTGTGTGGTCAGGGATAAATTAAGGGTGGGGCAGACATACTATTTATGCATCTGTTTTCCATCAAAACCATTTTAAAAACACCACTTGATTACTAATCAGCAGATGTGATTTTGCAGAGCTATGTAAATCACTCTGGACTCCAGAAGTGACTCAGAATGTCTGCTGGCTTCACACCTTCAAACAGCCTGTATATGTGTGTGTGTGTGTACATCTTAAGGCAATGGCATTCATTCCTGAGAGGTTCTGTATATTTTAGAGTTGCTACTAGATTCATCTGAAAACAACAACAATAACAAAACAAAAGAAAGAAAGAAAGAAAGAAAGAAAGAAAGAAAGAAAGAAAGAAAAAGAAAAAAATAAAAGAAAAAGAAAAGAAAGACCTGAAGCAAAGAGATACTACACTATTGAAACAAACCAGTAAGCAGGACCTACGCACTGTGAGACTGAATCTTGGGCTCAGGTGAAGGAGCACAGAAGAAAATGGCAGTCTGTTTGAAATGGATCATGTACAAAGGGAAACCCTTCAACATGTATCAAATCCTGTCTTGATAGCTTTTATATATGTAGAGCCTAAAAGAATACCTGCCTCCCTGCTACCCTAGAGGAGTTCAGTAGTTGTTGGATGAAGAAATCAAAAGCATGAACAAAAACCACTGGACTTTCTCAGCAACTTGCACTTTGAGAACAGTTTACTGGCCATTTTCAAAAGGTGCACTGGAGGACATCTCGGGAAGCATAAAGGAGTGGAGGGAGGGCATCTCAGGAAGCATAAAGGAGTGGAGGGAGGGCATCTTGGAAAGTATAAAAGAGTAGAGGGCATCTCGGGAAGTATAAAGGAATGTACTTCCCTTGCCTCAGGTGGAATGCTGTAAGGGTGTCTGGGCTTAGAACAGTAACTGGTCAGTATCGACGATAGCCTTCATGTTGGCTTTGGTTAATCATTGCTACGTTTATAGGAGGGAGGCAGGAAGGACACCTCTACCACACCCTCCGCCTTGTGTCTGCTGCATCTCTCTCTCAGGGCTGTCATTTACATGGCATCAGTCCCTCCCACCTCAAAATTTATAAGTCACTTCCCTTTATCTTCTTGGGTTGAAAAAAAAAAGACTGATAAGTTTTATGCTTTTAAGTACTATGTGGGCTTCTTGTTTAGATGTATTTTATTTTATGTGTATGGATGTCTTCATGTGCAGCACGTGCTCCAATTATTAAAACAATGAGCCCAAGGAGATGTTGAGCTCATTGTAAAGAAAACAAATGGCAGGCCCAGATACAAATTAAGATAGAAATGAAGATTACGTTCAATCAGTATAGCACACTGATTGAACACAAAGAAGCATATAGAAAATGCCAGGAAACCTGCAATGAAAGCAGGAGTTGGAGCGGGGGTGCAGGGGAAGAGCACAAATATACAGAACTGGCAGTCTCCCTCCAGCACTGCTTTTCCAGGACTCATTCATAAACCCTTATAGCAAAAAACAGGTAATATGAATCTCCTTCAATATGATTTTGTTGAACTTGTCCATCATACTTGCAAAACATCTATTCTGCTGGAAAAAAAAAACAGTCCCAAGGGACATATTCTCCTAAATGTGACTAATTTTTTGCTAAAGCGTGGCCTATTTACAGGTTACTTATGAATAGTCCACAACCCATAGCTTTTATACTTCCCAATCAACTTCTTAAAGTTGCTTAAGATACTTCTTAAAAATGCTTTGCCCAAGAAGGCTCTTCTAAACACATTCTAATGCAGTGTCTTTTGAACCAAGTGTCTGTGGTACTGAAATTTATACCAAGAAAATCTGCCTTCAGGGGGCTAAAGTGGACAGGTGAATTTCCCTTTGGGAGTAATCTAAGGTAGCAACTATGGGTGAACACAATACACTGGCTTGAGGGAGAATGGGGAAACACTCTGACGGAGAGGAGGGGACAATGACAGGCTCTGGTTCTGAGGAGGAATAATTAGAATGCAAAGAAACTATGAATGGTACACAGAGGACACAATGTGGAGAAATACAGGCCATAAAGAACAAAACTGGTGACAGTTTAGAAGAAAAGCTTATTAGCTGGCATGGGAAGACGCTGTGTGAAAGACAGGCAGTGAGGTGAGATCGTGAACTGATGACTGAACACCTTCTGCCCTCTACACAGCTAACCGGTTATACTCAGTCCTGCATGTGGATTTCCCAAGTTCTTCACTGTCTGTTTCTTCTACTGTTCCCAACATAGCAAATACAAATTTATATATCTCATAAGAAGATAAAAGACTTTAATGAAACTTTAAATTTAACCAAAGCAAGCAGGCCTCTGTTCTCAAATGTGTACTAAAGCCCAAGTCTATAGCAACTGTCTAAGCTGCTGACTCTGGACCCTAAGAAACTGGTCCAACTTTGACATTTACCTGGGGAGAACTTTTCAGCACAGTTAGGACTATGAACACAGAGATGAATACAGCAGTCTCCTAAAAAGCACTGATAGAAAAAAAAAAGCCAAATTTCTATGTATTCCTGTGTAACACATTTCTTTTTTTTTTTTTAATTAAGCACATTGAGATCTTAGCTGGTGACACTGAAATCAAGAATCCTCCTTATGAGGACCAACTTCTTTATACCCACCTGCTTCAATGTAGTAAATGGGGCAAGAATTCACTGCCATAGCTCCTTACTAGCACAGCAAGGACTGAAAACTGAAACTACATTCAAACAGCAGGTTTGCATAGGAGCTTGGAACATATCCAAGATGGGAAAAAATTGTAGTAACCTGGTTAGAGAATTTACAAACATCCTTAATTAATTAATTGGCTTATCTATTTATTTTCCTAGAAGCTGTTCTTTTGGAAGGAAATTCATAAATCAAGATAGAGAGTCTATCCAACTGGAGTGGGAAGACAGGCTATCTTGCTTGGTGCTGACAACATCTTCAACTCTAGCAAGGGAAGCCATATTTCAAGTTGGCTCAAATGTAGCTGACAACAAGGGCAGAGTTCGCTGATTCCAGGGCTTTGACATCACACCAGTAAGTTATAAGTTTCATCAAACTGTGTGGCTTGTAAAAAGGAAAGCTCACAAATCTAAACCTATTCAGCTGTATAATTTAAAATAAAATGTATGCAAAAGAGTTGCATATAATACCAGAAAGCTAACAGTAAGTGTTCTGGAAATGCTGCTTTGCAACATACAAATAAAAGTCAGACTTGGAAGGTAGACAGATGTGAATCCAAGTTCTCACTTGGAGCAAGTTGCTCAACTTCTTTAAACTCCAACTTCTCATCTTACTAAGAAGAGAAAAACCAACCACTCTTGGGTTTGCACAATGAGTACAGATGATAAAAAATTATAAAATCTCACATTTGGAAGGTCTAGGCTTCAAAAGGACTAATTACTGCCAGAGAAGAAGGAAGGTTGGGGTGAGGAAGAGGAAGAGGGGGAAAGGAAGGAGGAGGAAAGGAGCAGGAGAAAGAGGAGGGGGAAGAAGGGAGAAGAGGGAGAGAAAGGGAGGAGGGAGAAGAGGAAGAGGGAAGAGGAAGGGGGAGAAGGAAGAGCAGGGAGTAAAAGGAGGAGCAGGGAGAAGGAAGGGAGCATAAGATGGGAGGAAGGAGGAGAGGGAACTGAAAGAAATGGAGGAAGAGGAAGAGGCAGAAGTATCACTGTTATTATTAATACTGGATTTCGTATAGCGAAAATTCAGAACCAGCCTGGAGATACAAATTCTGAATCAGCCTGGAGATAAAATCTTCTGCTTTATAGGTGAGGTACCAAAGGTGAGTCTAGACCAGAAATTGTAATTCTGGCACTATTAACATGTCATTCAAGTCTGGTTTAGGGGATGCTCTAACATACTGTTGGGTGTTTGGCAGCACATCCTTAACACACTAGTAGAATCCTCGAGTTAAAACAATCAAAAATGTTTCCAGACACTATTAAATATCCCACGGGGTGGGGGTAAGGGGAAACGTTGCCCTGGTTGCAAACCAATGGTGACTACCAGCAACAGGAAGACTGAGGCTTAGAAGATGCTAAGAGTTCCCTGAGCCTTCGTCCAGATGAGCAAAGGCACAATGACATTGTTTGCTTGTCACACTAAGTCTCATGTTCTCACTCAGTGAGCAACACAGAATTTTAAATTTTTAAAACAAGTGCTTCTCAAGAAACCATACAGCAACTAACTCCAAGTCCCTGAACTTAGAAAACAACCCACAGAAACTGTGCAGTGGAAATACAGTAAAACAGTAAACCATGGACTCCATCAACAATTTGGTGGATGCTCCCCAATCAACTCTGCTCACGGCCTAGTCACAGAATGAGCAATGGCTTTTCTTTTTACTGCATTCTCAGAGGCAAGCATGGTCAGACAGAGGCAAGCAGGGATGTCAAAAATGCCTGTGTTCTCATTCAGCTGGTGATCTGGTGATCCTGGCTTCAGGCAGGGCTTAATGGCTACGCTGGTTTTTCCAATTTTAAAGTATAGTTGTTACTATGAATACCCGAATATGACTAGTTATTTATTCTAAGCTGAGGATTTCCATTTGCTCTAAGGCAGTGGTTCTCAACCTTTTGGGTTCAAGTGAACTTTTCATAGGGGTTGCCTAAGTCCGTCAGAAACACAGATATTTGCATTATGATTCCTAAAAGCAAATGAAGTAGCAGTGAAAATAATTTTATGGCTGGGTATCACTACAACATGAGGGACTGTATCAAAGGACTGCAGCATTGGGAAGGTTGAGAATCACTGGTCTAGTGCATCAGGTCACAATAACTGTGTGGGAGAAAACACTAGCCATAAGAAACAACTTTGTCCCAACCTGGAGTGAAACATAGAACTTAACTCAATTCTTGCCTTTTTTACAGTATATTTTGGTTTTGCTTTGTTTGCCTTGTCATGTGCCCTGCCCTCTGAGTTACTGTATTTTATGTGTATGAGTGTTATGTGTTTAAGCACGTATGTCTGGTGCCCATGGAGATCAGAAAAGAGCATCAGTTTTAGGACACCCTGGAACTGGTGTCTTGGCCACTGTAAGCCACTATGTGGATGCTGTGAAGTGAACCTGTGTTCTCTGTAAGAATAAGTGCTCTTAATTGATGAACCACCTCTCCATCTCCTTGCTTACTCTCTTGATCTTCCCTGTGCTATCTATTCTTGAACTAGTAGCACTCAGTACATTGGAATTTCTTAATGTTTCTGCTCATTATTAACTTAACAACGAGGCTTTTTATATTATTCTTTCCTAAAATATCTCCCCTCTCCATAAAGTTTAATGCCAGAGATATGCTTATGGTCTCTTTATATGCTGAACTGCTGCAGTGGGCCACACACTGTTGTGAATCTAGGCTTTTATTTTCCCCAAGACTCAGTGCTCATTTGCCTTGGGACAATATATCTCTTACTATGGACATTGGGTATATATGGCTTTCAAAGTGCGTTCAGAGCTAAAGCCAGTTTCTACTCAGACAGGTTAACTGATGTTTCTAAAGAGACATAGAATAGCACAAGAAACTTTATAAGTCCAGATACTTCAACATGACCTGAAAACTACATATTCCCTGGGGAAGGAGACATGTCACTCTTCCATTATGACCAAGTCTAGGGATGACAACATTCCTACATGGGCCCTAAGCTCAGTATAGTCACAACTGTAACCTTGATTCATCTCCGATGGGAAATGACAACAAAGACACACTTATCAGCCAACAAGCAAAGGGTTAAGTCAAGAGGATCAGAACACATTGTGTGACATTCTCAAGGAACTAAGTGGTATGTAGAAAAAAAAATTAAAGCCATAATTAAAGGGAGCACCATGGCTCTGGCGCAGCAGCTTCAGATGTAGAGATGTGACCACCAGGGTCAGATGATCAACAGTGGCAAAGAGACATAATGGATGCAGAGTTTGCATTAATAAAGTGGAATGATGTGTGTACAAATGCACAGGGTACGGCTGGTATGGATGGAGTGAGATGATGATGTGTAGGTCCCCATGGAAACAATGCAGCTTCAGCCTTTTCGGACTTCTTGAGCTTGGTGGACCAAATCTTCTGACTTTCTAAATTTTATATAGAACCTTCCAACTTATTACTGTGGGTTTAAAGTTTTAAACCTTCATGATCCTAAAAGAAGTGTATTTCCAGTGCACATAGGACTGTGGTACACTTCTAAATTATGTGTACAAACTGGTAACAAACCATGAGCAATGAGCTAAAGAACCTCACATATAACTCCAGATAAAGACAGAGACAAGGAATCCATTCTTTGATCCAGTGTATCCACAGCACCCAGGTCAACAGACCAATATAGTAAGTCATTATACACAAAGATCACTGTCTCTTGATCTTCACCATTTAAGAAAAACTGGAGACTAGTATACTCAATTACATAATGAAATCAAATGGTACTCTTCCATGCCCACCGAGAGGAACCCCCTCTGGATTTTATTATACTGTGTATATGAGAGACCTCTACTCATCACCAATTTCATTCATCCTTAATGATTTAGTGATGGTACATTTCCTACCCAATTAGGCAATATGCAGCACTGCTCAACCAATAGTAAGTTTATAGATGAACTAAAATATGTAAGCACACCTATCTTTTTTGATTGCATAGAAATGTATAAGTTAAATCCCAACTTTTAAGTCCAGTGACCTGGCATGTGCTCAACCACAGACAATGTCATTATGGCTAGGTATATTTCAAGTTAGTCTTCTACCAGGCACAGTGGTGCTTCTAAGGAGGCTGTGTCAGCTGCATTCCCTAGTTTAAGACCATTGCCAGCTGTTTCCAGTGATTATTTCTCACTTTTTATATCATGATTGTAACAAATAATGAATCCATAGCTTTGTATTTTTCTGACATTATAAATTCACAGAAGCAGAGTCACTCACGGGGAGGCTCAGGTTTTATAGTAATGAGAGGGTCAAGACCGATACACAGGGCAAACTCAGTGTGGAAGGAATGGTCTTGTTTATAAATTCCTTAGATAAGAGCCATGTGATAGGAATAAACTTCCAGAATACAAGGGATTTGTCTTAGAAGTACTGGAAGTCGATGTAAACTGGCACAGGGCACTGAAAATCACAAAGGCTGACTACGCTTACCCATGAGCTAGCTCTGATAGAGGAAACGCACAAGAACAAATGAGCAAACTGCCTGACTGAGAGTTAGTTCTTTTAGACTGGTCAACTGTATGACTACTGAACTGGATGCTCTCTCTACATGAAGCCACACAGATGATAACGTCTGGACAGGAATCCAGGCAGGTATGGTGAGAGAACTATTATTAAAGGGAGGGCTCTTCACTGCAGTAGGTCTCCACAGAGTTATTTCAAATTTCTGTTTCTAGGCATGACAGCACTGGGGAGGCTGAAGCAGGAGGATCTCAAATTTAAGGTTGACTTGGGCTGTACAGGGAAACTCTGTCTCCAAAAGCCAAAACAAACAGTAACGTAAAAAGCCAGCAAAGCCGAGAAGCTATGAGTCTCCGCTTTCATCACTGGCATGGCTGAGATGGTTCTACCTGCTGTTACTATCAGAATGAAACTTAACAAAAAAATTTTGCTCTTGTATTGGACTGAGACAGACCTTGAATATAAGGCCATGAAAAGTTCTTGGTTGCTGAAGCAGTCTTTTGTGTTCTGTTGGTTCAAAACAGAAGTCTGGATCAGGCTGCAGCAAATGAGAGAAATAAGGGCAGTAGGTGATGAGGAGTGTCCTAGAGTCGAATTTCTACTGTTGCTATGGTCTTTTACCTGGTTCATGCTTACTGGATATGCTCATGGATACGCTTAGTGTTTCACAGTAGTGAACAATATGGAATGGTACTGCAAATAACAGGGCGCTTCTCTGGAAGTATTTGAATCAGTTTATTTTCTAAAATAAAAGGTTGGTAAACTATACTGAGTTCTCTTTAATTTGAAGAAATTAAAAGTCTGAAAGCCACTGCTCTGTGTGACTCAGTATACTGGTCTAATTATCTGTAGGGAGGTTCCTTACTGTTTGGATGAAGCCCTGGCCAGGAAAAGATCAGGATAGGGAGAACAGAGGATAAGCATTGTGGCTCAGCCTCCCTGAATGAATGGCTCTGCTGTTTACTGACCCTGGATCCTCCCACCTACCTACCCTTGGTTCACTGAGAACTTTTCAAGCACTGCCCCAATGAATCCAAGAGTCAGAGCATGACTCTGACCAGAGAAACTGACATATAAAAACATGGCACCTTCGGCTGAGAGGCCAACATTTGATAAAATGAGGTTTGATGGGCCCTTTTACTTCTGTCTACTCCCCAGGCATATAGTATAGAGCAAAGAAAGGAGAGACAGATAGCTGAGGGGCTATTCTTCCACAACCTTCACCTTTCCTCTATTATGTCTGCATCATAAAGTGTATATCACTAGCCTTCCTTCACAACCATCTTCTATCATAGTCTTTACACACCCGTGCACACACACGCATTCCGCCTCAGCTTTACTCTTCTACATAGAAGGTAAGTCCAAGAGAGGTCTTACACGATCCCCTTTGTTGTAGTCAAGATTGCTGTTACTGGGCTGCAGGGCCAAACCAACTGATGCGCCAAACTCTACCAATACACTGGTTAATACTTCTTGAAAGTGATTTTAGATTCAGAAGGCCAGGAAACTCAGTTACTTCCAAAAGAAATCTTTTTTTCAATAAGATTGGAAAACTAACCCAACGAAGCATGCTACCCAATAAGGAAGGCTTGTAAAAGTGAGAACTGGAGACAGCAAAAACCCATCTTAAAATTCTGAGATCTATCACAGTTTCTCTCAGGGGGTTGGTCAAAGTTAAAGGCCAGAAGGCTGTTTTATCGCTTTGCACCCAACAAATACTCTGTGAAGAATCTTGGATCAAAATTTACTTCAGTTTTTCTTTAGAAAAAAAAAAAACTACTGGGCTAGAAACTGGAAAGGTAAAGGCATTTGATACTATGCCCATAGCCTCAAGTTGGATTCCCAGGGCCCAAACAGTAAGAAGCCAAGAATTGATTTCTGCAAGTTTTTCTTTGATCTCGTGTGTGTGTGTGTGTGTGTGTGTGTGTGTGTGTGTGTATGCGTGCGCGTACACATGCATATACACAAATAAATAAAAGTTAAAAGGCAATAATAGAAGAATCTGATTAACATTCTATTTAATTATCTGAGTGACCTGCTGTCAGGAGAGCCATTGCCATTGGCATTGATTTCCTGGTCATTTTCTCCAGGTCTAAGCACACACACAGTATCTGCTGTGACCTCAGGTACAGGGTACCTAAGGCTGGGGCTGGGGAGACACTGACCTGCACAGGCTCAGGCGGGAGCTGGACTACGTGCTGCATGCGTTCACTGTGGTGATGTCGAGATTCTTCCTCATAGATCACATCCCTCTCATGCTGGGGAAGATTCAGGAAACGGCGGATGGTGCAGAGATTCTCCCAAAGGGTGCGGTTTTCTGGGCTGGGGTTCTCCTTCCAACGAAGCAGTTCACAAAGCCAGCCCTGGAGGGAAGGAGATCATGAGAGTTAGGACTGCAGGGTGTAGAACAGTTCCAAGTCAACTCCCGTCCCCAAACCATGATAATGCAATGCAATGATGGCTTATATGAAAATAATACAGAGGCATGTCATTATTATACCAGAATTATTCCTACCAATGGTAGAAGCCACTGAAATGGCCCAACTCTTAAATCTATCCAGTGACCATGTTGGTACTTAGGCCAATGGTCAAGAGTCTCCACACTTTTCGTTTTTACTTTCCACATTATTATTATTGTTGTTGTTATTTTGAGATAAGCCCAGGCTAGCCTCAGATTCAAGGCATAGTCAAGGATAACCTTCAATTTCTGATCCTTTTGCTTACAACTCCCAAGTACTAGGATTACAGGCTTGTATTACAATGTCTGCTTATAGAATGGAGAGGCCTGGAGCTCAAACTCAGGACTTCCCACATGTTGGGCAAGCACTCTACCAACTGGGCTATATCCCCAGCCACAAGAATCTTTATTCCTATTGAACTTTCTTAACACCTTCCTATAGAATACATTCTCAGTGAATTTCTTAACAATCCATATAACAGAATCTTCTAGATGTACAAATGAGATTACAGTTACCCCTTCTCCAAAAAAGAATTTTTTTTATTTTCAGCCATAATTTTTGTTTACAAATTACCCAACTGGTGGTTAGTGTTCTACTCTAAGAAGAGAAGAAAGACAAACATGCATATATTATGAGATGGCAAATTTAAAAAAAACAAAACAAAACAGAATATCTTGGATGTCAACAGCACTGGGTCCTCTAGGGAGTTACTGTTCTTCTAATCATTAGTAACCCTGCACATAGAAACAACAGCCTCGGCTAGAATCAGAGCAAGGTGTATTTGCTTCATCTATGAGCACGCTGGGCTCACAGCTCCCTTAGCCATCATCTTCCCTCCGTGGCCACACCTGCAGGAAGGGAGACAGTGGGTCAGCCTGCACCTGCAATGCCTTGTTCCAACCCTGCCATCCGGATGTTCCCTCTCTTACAACTGCATGAGGAAGGAAATGCAATGCAAATGATGGCTTATATGAAAATAATCCAGAGGCTGTCAACATCGCTCACTGACTCATGTCAAAATATTTTACCCAGTAGCTTTCTAACCCATCACTTGCAAGCTACGTCGCTAATTTTAAAACCAAGAACTGTCCCACAATTCATCTCTTGCAAAGGGGTAGAATTTTTTTTTTCTTAAAAGGTGCATAAACACAACTGACTTTGTGAGAAACAAATCCCAAGCCTCCGCACACTCTCCATCATCACTTGTAAGCCAACGAAAGCTCCTGACACGCATCGTAAAAACCCCATATAATATCATAAGCTGTTGTTTGTCTAACTCTCCACTGTGTCTTCTGCCTTTACCCAAAAAAAGGCAAGATTTGATTATCTCCGCTGCATCAGCCAAGACAGCAACACCAGCTGTTCTCATTGTGCAGCCTCCTCCTCGCGGCCTCCATGTTAATAACCTGATCATTCCATTTTCCCCTTCAACTGCCGGCTGCAGCACTGAGAGGAGACAAAAACCCAGGCCTGTGTGCAGCAGCTGTGGGCACTGAACTGTGAAGCCACTGGGGATTTATAAACTAATCTGTAACACAACACTGCCTTGTTTTTACAAGTGAGAGGCCACATTTGCGCAGACCTGAGCTTTTCTTGCAATAAACTGGGAGCTTGGGAGAGTTAGAGAGTTAGGAAGAATGAAAACAAGGTATCTTACCATTTGCTTGCAAATGTTTTTTCCAAGTACTTCTATAGTCCCTCCCCTGACAACTCAAGAGACAGGTAGTGGTTAATTTTCAAGTGCCATGCACATGAAAAATGAAGATAAATTTTTATCACTACCAGAAAATAAATTATATTTTAATAAAAATCTCCTGGTCCCAAAGTGTTTTCTCGGGAGGTTCTTTATACAAAGGAAAGAATTCTTGAGATGGAAAATAAGCCATCTGTGGAAAAATTAAGCTCCCATTTCTGTGTCTTTTCACAGATCTGAATAAGTCTCTTGTGAACTCTTTCAAATGTTTCAAACAGGTATGTTTAACATCTCCCAGGGGAGGCAATAGCATGGAGACCAATCACCGAATGGAAAATAAAAACAAAAACCTACATCTGTTAAAAGATGAAGCTCTGAGATAGCCAGACCTTAAGGAAGACAGCACCTGCTGTTCTGCTTCAAGGATGCATTGCATTGTGGGAAGCCGCAGCTTGAAGGAAGACAGGTGACAGCTGAGTGGTATCTCCACTTATGACACTTGGAATGTCTCGCACAACATCCATTGCCACGTTTGATTTATATGCGCTGTTATAATCTGTGCTCATTACACTCACTTAGAACACCAGAGGCTTGTTATGGACTGTGTGCTATCTGCCATCGGTCTTTAAGAAGTGTAGTGCTCAATTTGCCCACTGACATGCAAGGTCTTGACCTTGAAGCTATTAGGGAGTGGATTAGACACAAGTGTGATCATGTGTACAGACATAAGCAAACCAAATTAATTTCTGGCATAAGGAAGTAGCCAGCAAGGCCCTGTTCTTAGGGCAGCAGAGAACTTCCTCAAATCCCTGATGGGCTGAGCTAATGGCATGTTTAAGGGAACCCAGTTTGGAAGATGAAGCACATTCATGGTATTTAGAGGGTTATTAATCAAGTTTCCCCACAAAGTGTTTGCTTGGCTGATCAGATTAAGGGAGGGAGCCTTCAACAGTGCACCCCCACCACAGCAGGCCCCAAGAAATCTGTGATACTTCACAGCCTTGGCCATATTGCACCATGTGTACCCAGCTGCTTCAATAATTAGCTTATGAATGTATCAGCTGGTTCTGTGATTTTTATAAATAATAACTAACCCACAGAGCAGAAAGCTTGTTGAGAGCCTGCACTAGCACAAAGTGGTGAGGAGCCCCTAACTCTAATTTGCTCTACAAAATGCTGATATTCCCACCAGCAGGACTCCTGTGATGCCATTTATAAATATTTATTTCTTATCTGAAATAGCAGTGCATTCTTTGGCCAATGTTCTTCTCAGTAGCCACGATTTGCTGTCTCCTGACTCACTTGCTTCCTCTGCACATTTGCATGCTAGCCTCCCTCCTCACCTCCCATCCCACCCAGCATCTTTTTGTTCACACCATCCCTCCAGGAGGCCGTTTGGGCACTGGCTCCTTTTTCTCAACAGGGCCTCATATTTGCTTGTCTAGTGGCTAATGGTCATGTAAAGAAGTGTCATGCTCTTGCATGAACATATCTGTACCTGTGTAACTGTGAGTAAACCCATCACTGAAGAAATAAAGGGTCCCTATGTTGAGATTTTTTTCATTTATATAATTTTTGCATACCATCCAAGAAAGTTTTGCAGTATCAGGCAAAAAAAAAAAAGTGTAAATGTCAAATAAAACAGTGACAGATGACTGTATTCTCTATTGAATAGCACTGTTTCTGTCATGCATGTTCAATGGGAACTCATGAATTATTAATAAACAAATCTCCTTTTTCTGTTAAAAATCTCAAGTAGGTTTTTTGTTGTTGCTCCCTGTGTGTTGTGTGGAACATTCCTGAAGTATTTTTATTTTCAAACACTGACACAGTTCATCTGATCTCCAGCCTCCAACAGCTCCTTCCTATCCTTCTCTGTGGCTTCCCTCTTATTCTAAGCCTGATTTTAAGTTCTGATTGGATATTAGCTGAATATTCAGACAGCCCAGTTAATGTTTATAGTCTAATAAACTGGGATTCTGTGAGTTTCACGGGTGCGAGCATGGCTCAGAATGGCAGATAGCATTCACATTTGCAGCCCTGAAGATCTGACTTCTCAGTTCTTGCCCTGCCCTGAAATGCTTGGGCAATCCTGGAGTAGGTGGCTGCTCTGCTGAAGATTTGAAGTATTATGAGCCTCAAAAAAAAAAAAAAAAGAAAAAGAAATGGTGGTGTCCCCTGCTTCTTATCTCCATGATCAGTTATCTCATTCCTGTCATGAACAGCAGATAGTAATTAGCTGTCAGAGTTCAAAAATACAAGGAAGAAACGACCTTGACCAATTGGCTAATAAATGTGTAAGGAAGTGCCAATTGGTCAAGGCCAGCTTCTCTACTGAAGCTGCACTGACTCCATGACCACTGTCACAAAACATACCACAAAAGGCAGACTGTCACATGACATACCACACAGGGCAGACTGTCATTCAGAAGGTGGTCTTGGCCCAAATTCATAACCTCAGCCAAATGATAAAACAAACAAACAAACAAACAAACAAACCCAAACCAAGAGAAGCTTGATTCAATAATCAGTCAGTACTCTTCAGATGTAGCCATAAAAAATGAGGGAAGAATCAAAGAGTAAAGACTAATAAAAATCACCAACCAGATCTGGGCTTCCAAGAAAAACATGGGAAGAAGAACTAAGGCAACAGGATCATATTTTCCATATGAGAGCTGCTAATTTCCTGGTTTTGTTGATTGCACTGCTATAAAATTTCTCTACAGTGATGGACAATGTCAACATTAAGGAAACGAGCTGGCGTAAGGGTGGGATATAACACAGCACCATTAGTTCTATGCTTTTTCTTGTAAACATTGCTGTGTCCAAAATGAATAAAAATAAGTTTAAAAACTTCCAGAAAGCACTAGAATTTACATATGAAAATATACAAGGAGCCCATGAATATGATTCAAGAGAATTCATCTTTCCAGTGGGACCCAGGGGAGGGGGTGGCAGTTCAAAGACTGATTCCTGGCAACCAATGGTTAATGAGTTCCTAAACACTCAGAAAATAAGCAAATAGTATTTATTAACATTATATTTCAGCCATCTCTTCAGCCTCTTAAGTAAATTTCCCTCGGTAGCAAAAACAAGTCTGATGACCCTCTCTAAATCTGCAGGTGAGGAGACACTCACACCAGTCAAGGTATCATTTGTTTACAATCCACATGTCCCAGAGAGTTGGATGCCAATCTAAATTTACAAAGCAAATCATGTAAATGTATTAGGACTCCTCCGTACTACCTGAAAAAATATCCCACCAATTCTTTTTGGAAAACAAGTAACTCTTGCCTATCTTTTAGAAAAGATAATTTTATTGATGAGTTGCAAGAAGGAAACAACTAGTACTTCCCAGTTCAAGACCATTGGAAGAGGTGACAGTAAGAACCATGAGTTGCTGCTGTTTGCTCATCCCTCAGTTCCTGAGGTGATCATATTCTCCAGCCACAGTGAATTACTCAGCCCTTGCAGACATTTGGTATATGCACATTACCACTCTATACTTTGCCATGCTACCCTCTTAGCTGAAATACCTCCCACCCAGATTGTTATCCCTGGAGATACTGTTCTGCAAGGCTCTCATGACCCTGCTTTCCCTAATCTCCTGTAAATAATTTTTTGCTCACTTCTGTCTAGGCATGGGTGTGTCTGGTGTACCTTCATCAGTAGGGCTGGCCTCTTCTTGATGGGAATAAATGACAAGGCTTCTTAATCTATGGTCTTCTGAACAGGTATTTTTCCTTGCACACAGTAGGTGCTATGCAGATGCTAGTTAGGCTGAACTGGCACTACTGGGTTATATAGAAAGTAGCACGTGGGGACTATTTTGTCACCTCAAAGTCAGTTCTTATTGAAGAGGAACACCAAATTCCAAAAGCAGTCCTGAAAAGGTCTATTTGCCCATCTCTAATATATGAATATCTCATCTTAATGCTATGGCCTCTAGGAGCTACTGAAGGCATTTAAGCTGTTAAAAAAGAGAATTAACTTTTCTTTGGTTTCCTGTCACATTTTTTTCTATTTAGTACGGAGTCCTTGGGGGCTGAGGTAGCGTATGACAAAGTCAAGAACATCATTGAGCCTAGATACCATTTTTGTTCATATTGAGGCCATGCTGTTTCATATTTAAAAAAACCTCACATGACCTGTGTGAGCTGCATTGTTTGAGGTTGTCAAAGAAGAATGGCATACATCACTAACACCAAGCTTACCATTTAACAAGCTGCTCTTATCCTTTTGAGCACTTTCTATGTGGGCACTGGTGAGAACTTTCTGTTACTGCTCATATTGGGGTCTTTAGAGTTTTCCTGGGTCAAAACTAAATGGAAACTAGCAATATCCATTTCAGTTTTTAACTACGACAGGCTGAGAATGTTCAAATGACCAAGGCATTTATAGAACATTAACAAGTCCTAGCTTGAGTGGGAACTCATCAGGCATGAGTTTGAATTTAATCTCTAAACTTTGGGTCTAAGTGCTTGGGAGATGGAGGGGGCCCCAGTGGAATCAGAGTGTGGAGTCCTGTCCATGGTACTGAAATGCCTGTGTATGAGGTTGCTAATTTTCCCTGTATCAAGACACCTGGTTAGGATTCTCACTTTCACCACTCATCAGGTCTTCTTGTTTACAGCAACAGCAATAATATTTCAGCACTGGGGAGGCAGAGAGAGAAGAGAGGCAAGTCTTAAACCAGTCTGGATTTTGCCTCAAACAAACAGACAGACAGACAGACGAAAAATATTCTGGGCTCATGACATGTTTCTGTTACATTTTACTTTGAGTGAGTGAGTGAGTGAGTGAGTGAGTGAGTGAGTGAGTGAGTGAGTGAGTACATGTGTTAGAGGCTGATAACTCCTATGACTTGCTTTTCTCCTTATACTACGTGGGTCCTGAAGATCAGACGTTCTCAGTGCCCCTACCTCTTGTGGCACCTTAGCTGCCCCAATGTTCTGATTTCTGTGTTAGCTCAGAATAAACTATAACCCTTTACTGAATACAAGTTCATGGCTTGCTTTAGTCTCCAGGAAAGGAAGTTGTTCCCAGTGAAGAAAGCATGGTGACATCCTCTCTTCCTGAAGTGTCTGGGAGAGAGCTGGTGAGTGAGCTCTAGCTACTAAACAGGAAGTTGCACCACCCTTCTGCCCCTCTAGGAAGGCTAATGAATGGGAAACTCAGCAAATGAACAGTTCCTCAGAATGACTCAAGCTTCTTGCCGCAGAAATGTAACAGGCCATTTCCTCACCCACATCTTCAATACAGAAAATGTCAGCATATGCAACCAAAGGGAATGTTTTCTGAGTTTCTTAAAGGAAAATTCGTATTATTAACCACAGACAGTTCGCTTTCTAAATGGAAGCACAGAAAGTCCCCAAACAAACTTTTGTAACTGTGAAAGGATTTCTCTTCAGCTGGTTGAGACTCTCCTCAAGTGTGAAATGAGCCAGATAGTATTCTGCTCTTGTTTCTTCAACACTGAATTCTCTTTTCATGAATCCAATAAGTGTCTATTAAAATAAATAACCCTCCTAATGATTCAAGATAACCTAATCAAGAAAGCTAAAATAGATAAGGGGCTGAATACAGGGGAGACCAGTCAAGGACTTCAATGAATCTCTGTTGAGGATGCCATCTAAACCCGAAAAAAGGAATGTGCTCAGTACTTGGTTACAGTTCAAGGTTAATTATGTTTTACCTTGCATGAAGTAAGTGAGTGCTGCTTTCTCTGGTGTCCAAAAGTGTATACTAAGTCCTAAGCTGAATCTTCATGGGGACTAATTTTCAGCTTTCTCTGGGCTGCCTTAAGCATATCTCTCACATTTCTGTGGATCTGTTTATAAAGATTATGTCTGTCATTGAGAATAATGAAAATTTTGTTTCAGAACAATTCTTTAAACTCTGCTGTGCAGAGCTTAAATCAAGAGGGGGTTTCATAAAAATGTGTCACCTCTACTGCCACAGATACATGGGAATATGCTCAATTTCACAAGTCTATGAACTTTGTTTACTTTGCTGTTTTGTTTAAATGTACATGCATGCATACAGGAGTACACATATATGAAAAAGCTATTCGTATGTGTACAAAAGAATAAATGTGAATCCTTGTGGTCTACACTCATACTAGAAACATATTAATAGCAAAATGTGCCTTACTACAACATTAAACAATAAATAATTGTGATGTTTCTACCCTCTTACTTCAGGTTACTTCAGGTTCAAATGTAGCAGAAGTGTTAAATTTTATGCTAAGCAAAGTTCCTCCAGAACCTAGGAAAGCAGGGCCACATGTCAGACTTGTGCTAGGTCAGGGCAAGGAGAAAAGCTAACAAATGGTGTACAATGTGAAAGGAGTATGGCTGCCAGTGGATGCTAATTCTCATGGTGTGCCCTAGGTCCTTAGCTTGCTTCCTCCTCTGTGTCCTGGCCCTGCGAAAATAACATAATAAAACAGTTTCCATGGCTGGAAGCACTCCTAGGCACCCATGTTCTTCTCTGGAAGAGCCATGGCATAGCTTACGCCTCTTCCAAACAGGACTGGTGAGGGTTCAGGGAAGGTCTTTTAACAGGGAAGCCAATTTGCTTCAAAGTCACACCCAAGTTTCCAAAGGAACCATACCATAAACAGGCAAAATATGTAAACTCAAAATACAGAGAAAAAAAAAGAGCTAAAAACCAATACCAACTTTAAAGACATTCCAATTTTGAGAAATTCATGAGCACCGTGACCAACTTTCATTGGTATCTAGTAAACAACAAGGAGAAAACCAAATAAACAAAAACTAGTTTTATACCATAAAACAGATGGGGTAGAGGGAGACAATCCTTTATTATGAGGTTGCTATCAAAACGAACCCATGGGGAACGTTTGCGGATGCTCTGCAGTAGGTTCTCATTCCTTCCAGTTATGCCAAAAGAAGGAAAGACTGGCAACCAGAGGGCCCATGGTGATGTGCAGGCAATCCTGTGCTCACTGCCCACACACTGCAGTTTCAAGGAGCCACTTCCATGGGCTGTCCCAAAGACCCTGTTGTGTAGGCAAAGCACACCCATTGTTTTAGCCTACTTCTGCTGAGGGCAAGCGGCATAATAAAACCAGGAGTCATCATGGCACCTTCTGACTGTGCTTCCTGGCACTTTTCATACCATAGAACTCAGCACAGCCACATCCTTATTTCCAAAACCTTCCCAAGGATGCAACCCTCATAATGTGACTAAATCATTAGTGTTAAATCATTTCTTTTGAATATATATACATACAAAATAGCAACAGTTTAGTCTCAGGCAACATAAGCAATAAAGGCTAAGAAACTCCAATAGTGAAACAATTTATATTTTATTATTCTCCCACATGAAGATCTTGCCTTTATTAGATAACTTATAACTTAGTTTTTAAATATCTATACTACTTAAAGCAAAAAATACATTCCATATAATCCCTATCAAAACCCCAATGGTTGGTGTGAGGAGTGTAGCTCAGTGGTAGATAACCTCCTTGGCATGTGCGAGACCTCAAGTCAACCTCTGACATCAGGAAATAGGCAATCAAACAAACAAATTCCATTTACATTCTTCACAGAAATAGAGAAATGAATTCTAATATTTGTAAGGAACTACAGAAGTCCCCCAAAGAGCCAAAAGTCAGAGACATCATATCATACCTCTTGATTTAAAATTATATTACAGGAGCTGAGGCGATAGTTCAGTGATAAAGCACTTGCCTGTCACACACAGGGCCCTGGGATTGATCTCCAGCACCTCCAATAAATGAAATCAACTTTTGTTACAAAGCTAGACATCAGAATTTCAGAATGTTGCTGTAAACACAAACACATAGGCTGACGGACCAGAATAGAATGCTTAGAACTAAATCCAAACATACGGAATGGATTTTTCAACTAGGATACCAAAAACACAGTGGAGACATGGAAGTTTAGTGAGATGACGATCAAAAGTTCAAGGCCAGCTATGTACTGAGACCCTAATTAACAAACCGACCAACCAACCTACCAACCAACCAACCAACCATTAAAAAATGGTCCAGAAAACTGGATCTCCATATCTAGAAGAATGAAATTGGATGCTTATGCCACATAAAAATCAACTCAAATTGGTGGGGGAAAGACCCAAATCTAAGACAAAAAACAGGCAATTCAAACTACAATTTGTTAAGTTGTTAGTTGAAAATTCAGAACACACCCTTTTAATGAAGATGCAGTGATAAGGCTTACAGGTCTATAGAGAGAACTAGTGCAGGTGAAGCACAGAGCACAAAGACACCCACATACATGGGAGCAGACACACTAGAACCACTTGCATGCAGAACGCAGGTTTTGTGGGAATCAGATGGTAGAGCTTTTCACTGTGACCAGAAACTCCTCTCTCTTGCTACAGAGCTCACCATCTTGTCTTCTCCTCTGCTCTTGCAGTGGGGAGAAGACCCTCCTAATCCTGCATCCTCCTATCCCTGTTGCATGAAAAAGACCCTCCCACCCTCTCTCTGCCTATAGCTGCAGAGCTCCCAGCCCTGACAGGGAGAGCACCCTACGAGTCTTCAAACCAGGGCCATTTCACCAGCACCCTCTGGGTCCCCAGTTTGTTTTCAGATCACCTCCTTTGCTTTATCCCAGCAGCCTCGATCCTTTACCTCCCTGCATACAGGGTGGTGGCCAGCACTACCTTTAATAACTGATTGCAGCCAATTCACACCAAGTGTGAATGGGTCCACTAGATGATGGTTGAGTTCTATTTAAAGTTAATTTCTAATGAAGTGGGGGATTGAGACCTACATCTAAGCTTTAGGGCTCCCCAGTTCTTAAGGGTTCTTAATCAACAACTTCACTAATTTGACCTCTATATGATTGGAAAGCCCTGGAGAGGCATTAACCTCTTCAGTCACACTGAGAACTCCAAAGCCCTCCAGAGAAAAATGACAGAATAACAGAAGTTAATGAAAGGAAGGAAGGGAAGCTTTGTTCTCTCATTTCTCACAACCCAAAGAAATGTGTATGCATCTTGGGGAGGTAAAATCTGGCCAAAAGTCATTCCTGCACAGGAAATATAGATTAAAAATATGTACCAAATCAAGCAATTGAGCCTGCTTTTGGGTGAATGCTGGTGCTTCCCGGATGGAGTATCTTTTATGCTGAACCGTCTTTAAAGCTATCTTATTTGGCAGTCTCATTTTTTAAAAAAGAAATATCATTTCTGAAATACTTATCTGGTCAGCTATTGGCAATATGGTTGTTTCTCTGTCCAAAAATTTAAAAAGTTCTTCTGAGGAAGCAGAGAGACTTCTAAGTGTTGCCCCACTTACGCTCAGCTTCATCCTTTGGAATATTAGTTTTCAGAACCACTTTTCCAGATTCTATGAAATCAGGACTATTGATTTCTTGGGGAGGCCTCAAAATGGTAACAGCCAACTGACAAATGCAGCTGTCCATCAGCCACTTGAATTAATTTGGAGAGGCTGGAGGCCTTGCTAATCCCAACAGCCACAGTGCCATGAGAAGCTTGTGTGCCCTTCAATCGAGATCTCAGACTCTGGTCTTCAGTTTATCCTTAGAAAAGAAGGACCAAGAAAAACTGAAATGTGCATCAGGACACAGAGGGTCAGGTTTGCAAAATCACTTGGGCAGCTCTTACCCCTCTGCACATTCACACATATGCCCCTTATTACCCACTGGAAAACCATTAAATGCACAGTAGTTTTGCCAAGTGGTGTTAGCATTTAACAGCTTCTTCGTTTAACAGCTCCAACTCTCATTATATTTTGCCATGTGGTACATGGGATTTTTATGTGTTTAACAGTTTAGGGAAGGCTCTATGGTGTTTTCTTTTCATGGATTTCATCCTATGGTTAGACATATCTTAGCAAACTCAGTTCCCTAGTTTCACTGAGGAAGGGAGTCAGTCATTTCCAAGAATGACTACATGGAAACTGAAAGGGGAAATAAACATTTCAATCCTCTTCAGACTCCTTTGGTATTCTCTCTCTTCATTAAAAACTGAAAGTAAGATATTGTAAAATGGAGGTCAAAAAAGAGGTTAATCTGCAAACAATTAGTCTAAATATACTAAATATGACGTTTATCATTTTAAGGACTTAATTTTTATTGAACTCTTTCTTGCTTAATAAAAATGCAACACCCATTAACTTAGTACTATAGCACACAGTAGTAACTCAGTACCATAGAATACTTAGTAATAACTATAGCACACCACAGATCTGTTAAGGAGAAGGCACAGACCATTTTACCATTTGCATATGTAGGAATGAAAGCATTTGTCATGCAAAGCACAGTGTAAATCAAGCTCAAAATCAAAGGGCTTCCAAAATTATGCTGCAGCTAACTTCCATTTCCTCTGCCCTACATTAATCCTTCATCTGTGGGATAAAGAAGGGTGCCCTGGAGCAGACCTAAGGTGATAGCTGTCCCCCTAAACAAACTGAGGCAGAGGGGGTAGATCCTATCAACTGGTGCTGCTTTCAGAACGGAAGCCAAGCATCTGTGTGCTGGCTTCCCCTGAGCAACACACTCCCTGCAGCTCTGACGCTGAACACTTTTACTGGATAAGCATCTATGTTTTTCTGCTAAAAGATTTTAGCACTTATTCTGGAACCCCCACGTGTGTTTTCTCCTGGAAAAACAACTGTATTCAATACGTGAACGAAACACCTGACAATCACAAGGTGTCTCTGGGGCTAGGCAAAAGTGGTTATTATAGCAAAGTCAGCCCTTCCCCTGGTGGGAATAGGAAGGTTATGAGCCCTAGATAAATGTGGTCTCTAGGAAGGGGCTGTTATGCACAGGCTAAATTTTTTTTTTTTAATTAAAAGAAATTGCTTCCCGAGAAACAATTTTTTTTTTCAATGAGTATAGCAAGTTTTGGATAAGGGAAAAAAATTTCTAACCCTTATTCTTTAATATCAAATACTTATTTAAGAGAATGAACACAGGTTCTGGCATTGTCTCTCCTCTGAACTCCGATGAGAGCTACAGCAAAGCCATGGGGCAGAAGGCAGAACATGATGGGCTCCCCAGGGGTTATTACTGTTATTATTATTATAAAAACAGATGTGTTTTTATTGAAGGGGAAGGAGAGTGGTCCCAGCCCTCCATTTTGCTCTTTAAAAAAAAAAAAAAAAAACAACCCCTCACCTGACTTTTGTTTGCAGCCACTTTGGCAAACAGGGCTTGAGACACCTTGGCTCTTTTCATCTCCTGTTGGATCTCGTCATAAATGGCAGCTGTGATGTTGACGTTGGCGCCGTCCACCTTAATAGGGAGGTCTGTTGTCGGTGTCGAGGTTTTGGCCTATCAAGAGACCATGAAAATAATAATTTAAAAAGTGCTGCATTCAGAGCAGCCATCTGTGCAGAAATTATCAGAGGGTTTCAGTCAGCTGATGCCAAACCACATTAGCTACAGAGGGACACTTCCTGTCCATTATTCTAATCAGGTTAATTGTGATTGGAAATAATTGCGATGCATTCCTATAGGACATACAGAATCCTGTCAGCTCTTGCTTCCCCTCATAGTAGCCTGGTAGCTCACAGGTAAGAAAGCAACCCTGGGCACATCAAAGTATAACATCTATCTACAAGCAAGCACACAAAACACACTCACCTTTTTCTTTGTAAAACATGACACACCTTACAGAAGAGCCAATTCTCCAAGAAAAAAACTGAGTAAATGGGTAGAGGTCTCTAAATAATAAATTATTACTCAATTTAACGCGCTCCCGAGAGTACCTCTTGCTCTTTATTAAGGCTTCATGTATGTTATTTGAGTATGTGCGGCCCCGTCATTATCGCCATTATGCTACCCAGACAGTCACCTAATTTCACCTAGGAAATCAGTAGAAATGAAACAAAATTTCATTTCATACAATTCGGCTTCAGATGCCTTCCATGAGCAGCTTTCATTTCCTTAAATTCATATTGTGGTTTCATGCATTCTGCCGCACGCGTTTTAATCTAATGATTTCCCATTAGCTTCAGAGACAAATGAAGGACAATGCAGAAGGTATCATGCTTCCTGGGGTAGGAATACCCTAAACCATCCCACTCAACCTGGTCCAAAAGACTGCCGGAGAGGCCAGGCTGAGTCTGATCCCTAAGCTGCCTACCTGGAAGGTACAATCAGAGTTCCTAACCCCAGCAACACAACTCAGGGACAAGTAAGCCCCATCCTAGGGGCATTGCTGACTAAATGGACCAGGGTTTGGTTCTTTTTGTCCTCACTCACTCTAAAATCCCATAATAAAAATGATGTCTGTAAATCACAACTCTCCCTGTGTTGATGCCCTGAGCTGCTCCTCCCCTAGGCTGGCACTATGCAGGTCTGATGGAAGACAGCATGCAGTTGGGACATGGCCGACTTGTGCAAGAATGTCGTAAGCCTGGCCTGCCTGCTCTAAATTCCCATGGAGGCTTGGTTTCCTGAGAGAGCATGGTGGCATTCACCATCTTCCTTTGCCCTCCGCATCCCAACTTCTTTACTAGTTACTGCCAAGTCATCGTGAGTGTAATTTATGGACTTCTGTGTCCCAGGCACTCTAGGAAGACTGCTAACTTCTGTTTTATCTTGTAGCTCTTGTAAAAATCCAATAGTGAAGTATTTGCATTTTTATTTGCAGGTCAAAGAGCTGAAATGACAGAGGTCTTAACTTGGTATAAAGGCCATGTAATAGTAAGGATGCTCAATGAACGTCTTGAACTCAGGCACTTCGGGCTTCAGAGCCTTGGGTCCACTATGCTACTCCACTTCCACATGGGGGAGGTTGCTTTGGCAATAATCCTCTTCCCACAATAATTCAATCCTCTAGATTATTTTTTTCTAATCAAACTATGTACCCACTGCACACTCCTTGTTAAAAGAATGATAGAACATTTCTCAACTGTTGTTGTTCACTGTCACTGTGTACCTTGGTGCTTAAACCTTCACTTAAACACTTAGGGCTAAAACACAGCAATAGTAACTATGGTGCATGGGTAAGATTCTGAATTCTGGCACCAGTATAAGTACAGTTCAAACTCCCACTCTACCACACAGCCATGTGAACTCACTTACACGAGCTGTTTAGCCCAGAGAAGCCTGTTTCCTCATTGGAAACACAAGAATGTCACCACAAACCAGCAATGGTGGAATCATGCAGAATGCTCACAGTACTTGCTGTGCCACCAGGGAGAGTGAGTAAAGGACTATTCTCATGCCATGTCATTTTGTTACCAAGGACACTGAAGATACTGGCCACTGAAGAATGACGAGGAAACACTGGAGGTTTAATTTCAAATCAGGAACATCTTCAATGTATTGACAAACTGATAATAAAGTGTTTGAGGAGTCTGGAAAATGATTAGTGTAAAGCTGCCTGGGTGTACAAAGCTGCTCCTCCAAATGAGGATGGTGTGGTTTCCACTCACATCCACCCTCAAACAAGAGCTCTATAAAAATTTGCATCATTTTTTCCCAGTTATGAGACAGGGTGTCATGCTGGCCTTGAACTTGCCTTGTAATTATTGACCATGAAATTATGGTCCTCCAACTTCTCTTAAGTGCTGAGATAGCAGGCATGTATCATGTTCTGCTGCTGTTATTTGTACAAAGCATCTTTATTACTGAGATATGTCAGAATGAATTTTAAATACATAGGCACATAGGTATGCATGAAATGTTGAAAGACTCCAATAACTTTCTTTTCTCAATCTTCAGCAACAGATACAGAATAAAATGGTAATCAATGTACAAGCGTGGTTCTAGGATTATAATCCTCAAAAGCATGTCTGAATATTTCATATGTATTTTCAGAAATAAAAAAAAACAGTAAAATTAAATATGTAACTTCCTATACTTACCCCTAAAGGAAGTTTTATCTAGGAAATTTCAAGATTGGATCCTAATTCAGACAAGGAAAATATCCTAATGTAAAGCCACGTTAAGCTGCTCGGGCTCTGGAAGTGATGAGGTCTTTCGAAAGGTGCCGGTGATACTATCTTGTTAGAAAAATATTACAAAGACACTGAAAACAAAACAAACTGACCTGTGCCGTTTTCTAACAAGTACAAGTGGCCTTCTTCCCAGAGAGCTGCCTGGGGGAGACATGGAGTAGGAAGTGTGACTGGACTCTCCGATGGTGGCTAAACAGTCTTTTAAATGGTGCAAAAGTACTACTGAATTTACTAGCAGTCAAAATGAATGCAAATTGTCAATGTCCTAACAACAGTTCACTATGTATGTATGCTTTGATATTTAAAGAGAAATCAATTAAAGGCTTGGTTGCAGATGTTCAAAGTAAGTAGTTGAGACTTTAACAGTAAATATGACTCATAATCTACAAGTAACACAATTTGGCGGGCCACGCCAGAGGGTGATCTACAAGTACAAGTCTATCGTAGGGCACTAAAATACAGTCAGGATACAAGGGAAGACAGTGACAAGACACTTGTGAAGGCTCCATTAGCTCTGAGTCTGTGTTTAATCAGCTTCTTGAACTTATCAGAAAGCAAACCAGGAAGAGCAAAACTATAGTTTTTCAGCAAGGTAACCTTTTATTTTAATGTACCCAGTTTTCACTTTTGCACAAATAGGTTTGCACTAATTAACCTTTGGCTTTGAGAACCGTAACTCAGAATTTATGCAATCCAGAGAATCAGAGAGTGAAATGGTTTTATCTGTCAACAAAGTAGGGAAAATTTAGGGAATAAGTGGAAATGAGCAGCTTGCATTTGAACTGGAAACGTGCCCTGTCCACCTTGAGCTCTGAACACTTTAGAAGTGTCCAGATAGGGAGACCAGAAATCCCCAAATCCTAGAGTGACAAAAACTGAGGCCTCCTGTCACCAGGATCCATCGCTCTGGCCCAGCTACTGCACTCCCTACACACAGAACTCTTCCACTGTGTTTCTTAAAAAAAAAAAAAAAGAAAAGAAAAGAAAAGAAAAGAAAAAGAAAAAAAGAAAAAAGTTATTTTATTGTTAATTGGGGATCAGGGTAGGGTAGGTGCACATGAGTGCGGGATCCCCCTGGAGTTGGAGTTACAAACAAAAATGATAATCAGTCTGACCCGTGGAGCCATCTCTCCAGCTGTCCATTTCATCTTTCTGAATTGCTCACAGCAGCATCTGAACTATTGCTTCTTGTCCTCAACCACACCCCCAGCCCCAGAAAAATAAACAAGTAATGTAAGGAAAATAAAGTACTTGTTGTACAAACACAACACCCACAGGAACCCCACTTCTTTCTTCTGAAACTGTATAATAGACAGGAACTCACCTCCTACTCTTACCCTGTCCCCTCACCCGCTTATGTGGAAGAATGGGATGACACACCCCCACAGCACGTGATTACCTCGTGATACAGCCAGAGGACATATCCTTTGACCTGTCCAATAGTGTTTCTTGGTTTTCAAGAGAAAACAGAATGTCCCTGAAGCAAGAGGTTTGTCAGTGACGTCTGGAGCAGACAGCTCACCTGTGGGGTTCGGGAGGAGCTGGGGCTGCTCGAGGCAGAGGAGACCATGCTCACATTGGGGTTCATGCTCCGCTCTCGCTCATCCTGGTAAATTCGATCACGCTCCACTTCAGGCAGGTTGAGGAAGTTCTGCATGGCCCTCAGGTTTACTAGAAGAGACTGAGACGCAGTCCTGGGGTCTTCTTCCTTACGCAGTATCTCTGACAATAATCCCTGGTAGAGTGGGGAAAAAATAGGCAAAGTCATGTCTACAGATTTACGGGTGTGGTTTCCGTCTTCCTCCCCAACTGCCCCTCTATTTGTTTGGCATAACCAGCTTGAGAGGATATCAGGAACATGCCTAATTCCTTGGAGCTCAGGAGGAGTCTGTATGAATGTGCTCCCTTTCCGGGGCGGTGCCTTATTTTAGGACTTCTATTCTGCCACCTCATCAACACTGTAATAATCCTATGTGTGCCAATGCCAGCGAGCAAGGTAGGCGCTCAGGAGGAAATGTGGAGCTGCAGTTACCACCAGGTGCCTCCAGCAAGTATTTCAGGAGCTGTTAGAACTCTCTCTGCTTGAAACTGGGAACTCTTGGCAGTCTTGCTTAGCTTTACGAATCTGCCAAGTTTGGTAAATTTAGTTCCGACATTTAAACAGCATGGGAGATTTACATCGATTTTAAAAAAATAATAAAAGTTTGGCTGAATTTCTGTATGACCGGACACTGATTTCAATATAGATGTTTCCTAAGGCAAAGGGTGGGTGGAGAATAGAAAGCAAATGTAACCTGTCAACTCCGATAACTTCTCAGCCTCCATGCACAGCAGTTATGCTTTCACAGGTACCATGAGGTACCCCAGACTTTTGTAGGGTACCCCCATGGGAAGCTCTAATTTCAAGTGATGAAAATGTGGTCACATAAGCTAGGCACCCGGACATGCTCTAGTAGCGTTGGACTGTAGTGTTGATAGGCTCTGACGTCCCGATCGACCTGATGTGTTCTGAATGTGTGACTTAACTAAAAAAGGGAGCTTTAAAAGCAGTGTTTTTGTGCATCTAATGACACAGAATTCACAAAGATTTTCTCGATACTCTAGTAAAGCAGCATGGCCTAAGAGGACAGTAGGAGGCAGGCTAGAGAAATGGTTGTTAACCTACAGGTCTTGACCCTGTTGGGGGTCAAATAACCCTTTCACAGGGGTCACATAGCAGATATCCTGCTTATGAGATACTGACATTACAATTCACAACAGGTGCAAAATTACAGTTATGAAGTAGCAACAAGAATAATTTTATGGTTGTGGTTACCACAACATGAGAAACTATTAAAGAATTGCGCCATTAGGGAAGTTGAGAACCACTGAGCTAGAGCGAGGTTAAGACAGAGCAGACCCATTACTGTTGCAGGCACTTGTTGCATTACCACCCAGAAGCATCAGTCCATACTCTCAGCTTTTACCGTTTTGCAGGGCACTGTCAGATGAGGGTTTAGGAAGAAGAGCTAAGAGGTTAATCCTGTACTTTGAACACATGAGGCTTGCCTGATGACCTCGGTTTGATTCTTGGGACTTACAAGTGGAGAGAATTCATTCCTGCAACCAAATGCAATGTGCACTATGGTGCATGCATGTACATGCATGGATGTGCACACAACATGCCATACACATACACAGAGACACATAAATGAACCTAACATTTTTTTAAAAATCACACAAAACAACTATACTGCAAGGAACCCACCAATGGCATGCCACCTGTGAGCTCTGAACTTGGAGACCACATTACGTTGACTAGAGGGATCCTAGTACTTGGGAGAAGTGACCACACAAACGTAGCTAGGAAGCACAGTGTCTGCTTGAGGTCAGAATGTGAATAAGGATAAAATATACCACATAATGAAGCTAGAAGAAGTGTGTGTGTGTGTGTCTGTGTCTGTGTGCCTGTGTGTCTGTGTGCTAGTTAGTATGTGGGCATGCACATATGTGCTCAAGGAAAGAGCAAGGTAGGCGGTATGTGTAAAAATATCCTACTGCTAAAATGATTAGAGGAAAATCCAGATCTCACGGCATGCTTTTAGAAGCAACAAGTAAGGCACTTGTCTTCCAAGAAAGTATGCGTTCCATGAATCGATTCTCCTGAAATTAAGAGTCACTTGTGCCTTAGGTCACCCTGCTTCCCACTTAAACTGAGCAACCTGAAATGGTCATAATGGATTTGCTTCAAAGATTTTTTTTTTTAAATCTCTAAATTAATATGAAGAAAGGAAGTGGATTTTAAATTGCTCCCAATTTCCAAACCCAGTAAGACACTAAGATTGAAACTCTCTGCGCTTCATAATGAGTCATGCAAAGAAAGAACAGGTTAGTTTTCTCCCTCCTCCCCAGCCATTCTCCTTTCTGTCTCCCCTACCTACCTTCAGGACTGTAACAAAGGAAGCTTAGGGTCATCATGGAGGAACTCATTATGATTATAAATCAAAATATCTCAGAGGCAGAGTTTAACTTATTCTTCCTTCATAAAAGTATTTTCATGAGTCACATAGTATAGTACAGTAAAGGCTCTTACATATAAAATCGTGATATAAAATACTATTGTTCTAATACACCATATCTAAAAACTATGTAGGTTCCCAAACAAAAAAAAGTCATTAAAATTATAGAGTGTTTTTTATTTATTTCTTGGGTTTACTTTATGTTTTATTTTAAAACTGCATAGAATCTGTCACATACTAGAGAACCTTCTAGGAAAATTCCTCCATCTCTCAGGGCAATGCATATAGAGCACCCTGGAAGATGGCTGCTGGTCAGCATCACTGCTGAAGCTAAAGACAGACAGCATTTGTATTTTAAGTAGCTCGTGGAATATATTGCTTCTGTCAAGTAATTTACCTAATTGCAGATACAGTCTCAAATGACCAAGCTTGGCCAGTATCACCTTCATACGCAGCCTCCAGAAAATCACAACATTGCTCCAAATCCTTTGCCTCAACTCTCATCAGCATAGCAGTGGTCCCAAAGTGCATTCTTTCCACTGGGGACATTTTCAATGATAAGTGACTAACTAGAGTGAACAAGACCGTAGCTGCTTGGTTTTGATATTTTTCACTCTGGCTATTTGCGTCCCTTTAACTCATGTAAAGTAAGATTTTAAAGGCACGGTGTAAATTCTGCAGACATACATGTGAAGCGATGAAGTGTGTGCACGCGCGCGCACACACACACACACGCACGCACACACACACACCACCACCCCAACCCACCACCCACTAATTATCAAGATGAGTAAATGTTTATTATATTGAATCTGTCTTGAATGGAACATAAATTAATAATTTATCTCACATAAATATTTCTAAAGCCTTTGCTACTATGTCATCTGGCATTTTAATTATCAACCTCCTGCTAAGCAGGAGGTGTCACTTGGACAGTGCCATTATGTAGCCTGAGATATAGAAAATGTGGTGCAGCTCCTGGGCTTTGGAAGGAAAAAAGATGCACTCCTATCAATAGGAAAGTCATGAAAGGGAATTAATAAATTAACCAGGATAATGCTTATTAAACTTTCATATCAGTAATCATATTAAAATATACTGCCAGTATTGAGCAAAGTGGCCATTAAGTGTTTGCCTCATTGTAGGCAATAGAGCCTTCTCCAGGGAGACATAACAGTTTCTTCAGCAGTGTAAGACTACTTTCATAAGACAAGGAAACATGTTGCCTGCAAGGGCACAGGTAACACAATGTGCACACACCCTCCACATTAGTTCCTGGGTTCAAAGTCACTGGAGGGAAAAACAAAAAAGGTTTTGGCAAAGAGAGTCTCAAAGGGGCTTTCCCCTGGCTCATTAATGGGAGAGTGTACAAGCTATTCAGACCATTGCTAGGACCAGCAAAGAATAGATGGTTTGGGAAGGAACTCACTAAAATTAAGATAATTCAAAGTATAAAACAACAAACTGTAAATGCAATCTGGCTTGCCTGATGATACACAGTATCTTCAGATAGAAGGAAGAAATTGATGTGATTTTTAAAGTAAAAGAAATAATGTTTATCTGTTGTATAACAGCATTTCTAAGTAATATTTTGAATGAACTTCCCTTCTCATCACTGAGCTTTCTGTTTCAATACTTCATCAACTGATACAATGTTTCCTTACATTTGTGTACAGGATACATGCTGACACTCATAAAAGTGCCAGGGTGCCATACACATTACAGTGACTGACTTTCAAGCCTCCACACTAGCCTTGTCACCTTCTCAGGGATGGCTGACAGAGTAGCTTTCAATCCTAAAGAGAATGTGCACCTGCATGGACTAGGTCTTAGGTTTAAGAATTGTACAGATCCCTGTAGAGCAGGTCAGGACTGACTGGATCTGAACGGAGAGACTTTATATGTGGTTTTCAAGTTTTTGGTACCTTTCTAGAGTTAGGCTATATCAATCACAGAAAAAAATTATGGAAACACTAAGCCAAATATTGTCCCTCAACTGTTGAGGGAACCCCCAAACCCATCATAATCATCCCAAAAAAACAACAGCTCCATTAATTCCTTTCTCATTTATTGGTTTAAAAAAATCAGGGAAAGGGTGAAGAGACAAAAAGAAAAAGATCCTGCTTCCATAGAGTTCTCTACTTGGTGGGAGGAAGGTTTTATAGGAGCATGCTGGAAAAGGCGTTGACTGGTTGCACTTATTCACACACAGGTGGTCCCAGCTTTAAGGAGACAGAGGGAAGGTCATGAGGTCAAGGATATCCCTGGATCATGCAGTGAGATTCTGTCCCAAATACGAACAAGGGAAGAAAGGTAGACAGAGAAATGGGGAAGGGAGAAGAGGGGAAGGAAGCAGGGGAGAGAAGAGAAAAGAGGAGGGGGGAGTGTTAGGAGATGAGAGGGAAACAGGAAGAAAAGGGGGAAAATGACAACTGCCATAAATTCAAAATACCACTAGTACCATCTTGGTTCAAAATAAGAAGATGTATTGACAACTGTGGGTCTGGAGGGGCTGGGCTTTATGGAGGAGGTGAAATGGGGTCTGACTGAGTCTTTAAATATGAATGGCACCTGCTGGGAGAGATAATGGTCTAGCCAGGAAGGGGAAAGACTGCAGAGGAACATCTGAAAGAAAAGAGGCCACGCTTTTTCCAGACAACCAAGGGAAGTGTGCTTTCTCGGGTGAAAAGCTGATACAGTGGTATAAAACCTTCTGAAGGGACAACGACCGTGCACATTAATAAGATTTGGAGGTACTGGTGTGCACACACACCAAGCGGCACACACTGCCCCCAAAATGAAGCGATATTAGATAATATGCTCTGCCTTTTTGTCACCTGCAACAAATTAGGCTTTCAATATGCAAAACATCTTCCTTCCAGAAAAACAAATGATCATGATTCCACTTAATTGTAATTTAATGAGGCATAATTTATTTTTTAAAGTGATATACACCAGGTGTGTAGGGGGACGTGGAGGAGCCAAAGTCTGGTGTTTGTCTAAGAATCAAAGTAGCTGGAGGCCGTTTCCATCCCTATAAATTACATATGTGGCTGCTTGTGGCCATTGAAGTGGGAGACACAGAAAAAGGTAACTTGTGGTGTTTATGTATTATTCCAACAGATAGAGGTAACTCAATCCAAAAAGCAACTCACTGGCCATACAGCAAAGAGTCTCAAAGTCTGGGCTCCAATCTGGCAAGGGCAGACATGAGAAGGTCAACATTAGCCCCTCATGTGTGCTGCTGAACTGGGCTCCAAGGATACCCATACAGGCCATACTACTTTAGGAATACAGAGGCTGGGAGTGTCAGGAAACACATGCCCCATTTCCTCACAGCATGCATTAGTCATTAACTCAGAGATAGGCGAATACATTTCACAGGGTATTTAATAGCAAACCTTTCCAGAAGTCAAGTGACATCCCTAATAAGAATGAATGATTCAAGAACATATTGCAGTCAGGCAGTGGTGGCTCATGCCTTTAATCCTAGCATTTGGGAGGCAGAGACATGTGGATTTCTGAGTTCAAGGCTAGCATGGTCTACAGAGTGAGTTCCAGGACAGCCAGACAGCCAGGGCTGTACAGAGAAACCCTGTCTTGGAAAAAAACAAAAAAACAAAAATCAACAAAAAAAAAAAAACAAGAAAGAAAGAAAGAAAGAAAGAAAGAAAGAAAGAAAGAAAGAAAGAAAGATCACAATGATTCTGAAAGTATGTGTTTACAGTGGCATACTGTTTGAAGCAAATGATGTTATAACCAATAGCAAGATTTTTAAAAACCTGAAGGTAAAAAAAGAAAACAAACAAACAAAACCCATAAACCAATCTGTAGGCTTGTTCCTATTTTCCAGATTAACATGACAGAAAGGCAGAGACAGAGGAGGCTTTCAGGACTTGGGCCACTCTTCTTGTACCCAAGAGTATGGCCTGTTTATGACCATTCTCCTTGAATACAGACAGGGAGAGAAGGCCCTCCTGTGTTGCTTATATTCCACCATCCTTTTCTCAGGCTTATATCAGCCTTAATTCTCATTCAGTTCTGATGTCCATGCTCAGGTAACAATAGAAATTATTGTTTGTTCTTCATCATCATCATCATCATCTTACAACCAATTAACATCGGTGCCCTCTTAAGAAGCCAGGTAAAGTCAAATTCCTAGTCTGATCCTACATAGCAAACTCTTTACTCATTGGAGGTTCTCTAGGAGTTACCCAGAGCAGTGAAGCCAGGGGCATGTAGGTGGTTCCTATTGGCATCCACTGCTTAAAAGCTGGCCTTCCTTATGAAGCTCTCTCCCTTACCTCATTTCCTTCTAGATGCTCCTGAGACATTTCTCTTTCTGTTTACGAATATAACAGGTTTCCCATAACCTACAACTGTACTATGATTCTGGCTGTTGAAAGTCATTTGTGTAATGCGAAAAATATTCACCCCACCCCCAATTCCCAGAGCTCTGCTGAGCCATGAAGCCAAAGTACTTACTCTGATTTGAATAAAATCTATACTGGGCACAACAATGGCAATTTGATTTTTATTATTAAAAATGATGTGCTAAATCCTCAAAGAAGATGTCGTTATTGAATTAGTTTAATAAAATCTCTCTTTCATTACAAAAGTTCTTTATTGAGAAAGACAGCCTATGCATGTCATATTTTGTAAGATGGGTTAGATAGAATTGAACACCTAAAGGGAATTAATGTATTCTGCAAATAACAAGGCATATAAAAGTATCTGTTAAAGGCCAGAGATATGCCATTCAAAGCACTACAGATAGCCCTCCTTTGACTGAGGTACACAGGACTAATTCAGTCTCACATTGATACCTCTCATCCTTTACTGCCCATTATAAAAACTATCTTTCTCCCATCAGATAAAGTCACTGGGGACCAATTCTCTATATTTTGTGCTTGGTGTTGAGCTAGTGATATGGAGAATATAGACCTTTAAGAAAATACTTATTCATTACAGTTCTGGGAAGGAGTCTTATCCAAGGGTAAAGAGTCTACAGCGGGCCCTAGCAGGCCACATATTTAAAGACTGTCTCTTGAAACACTCAAGATCATTCTATTCAATCTACTGAAAGCAATGGCTGACAGTGAGTGACACTTTGCTTCATGAAAATCTCAATTTAGAACAACTACATCATACACCTTAAGTCTGCAATTTATAAATGAAATACTTGTGTCATGAGAAACTTCCTTCCTGGTGCATTCAACAAAACTTGACCATGGCACCTGACACATCAATATTATTCATGCAATACAGGATAAATGGGCACAGCAGAACATTCTTAAACATTCTGAAAGCCAAAAGAGCCTGTGTTGTCTTGAATACAACATCCCTGACCAAGCCATGGGCAGGTATGCCCAATAAAGAAACATCCTCAGCCCAGTTCTTGTCATGTCCGCCATTTTTAGCATATGGAACCTATGTAATGACAGACATATTTGATGACTACCCCATGTCACTCTTTCTTGCCCTTTGCTCTGTTTTGTTTTTAGGAAGTGATAAGTACCACAACAGGGCTACACATGCACATTCAAAGCCAACATTTTCAAAACACACTAGCACTAAAAAGCAAAAGCAGAGAAAAGAGCAGGTTGTCTTTGGAAACACTCTGTCAGTGATGTACTCAGCACTGGGCACAGACAGGGCTTCTACATACACTGCAAGTAGCAGGCACAATGGCTATCTCATTCATAAAGTTCTAGACCCTGGTTGTCCCTCGTTTCCATGAAAGTTCTATGAAATTATTATAGATATTCATCACATTTACTAGTTTGCTAATTAACACTAGCAAAATTAGTACTTCTCAAACACAAAGCAAAACAAAAAGTACAATTTCTGAGCATTTCTATCTCAAATATATCAGGAGCTTTTAGAGATGAGTAAAGCATGAGGTGCCCTGCAACACCACAGTGCTGTGCCCCTTCCTCTGGAAACTCTCCATGTTAGTTCCTATCACCTCCAGGATCACAGTATCCAGGATCACAGTATCCAGAATCACAGTATCCAGGATCACAGTATCCAGGATCACAGTATCCAGGAT
>NW_021604613.1:10783946-10809369 GCF_004785775.1 Grammomys surdaster
ATCACAGTATCCAGGATCACAGTATCCAGGATCACAGTATCCAGGATCACAGTATCCAGGATCACAGTATCCAGGATCACAGTATCCAGGATCACAGCAGCTGCGGTACTTATACACTAAACGCGATTACTGGTTTGCATTTACTGCCTGTACCACCTTGAGGAAGGGGTTGTGTCTTTCAAACCCTGCTCCATGATAGCAGAGATGACTGAGAGTGAAGCAGGTATAATAGGATGCTCTGAATTCAGGCTGCCTGAGCTCAAAACTGGACTCTAACTAGACACCAAGCAGTCGCTCTCCCTAGGGCAATTTTCTCACTTGTAACACCGAAGTGATGTTACTTCCCTCACAGCACTAATGAGTACAGAGATGAACTCAGGGTTCACTAAATGACAGCTATCATGTGATGCCTAGCACAGCTTCTAAATACGTAAGAATCTGTAAAACGTGCAAATGAGTCAAACATGTTAAAATATAGTCACTTTAAATTTAAAGCTTTGAATATTCAAAGCATGTCAGTTATACTTTGCTAAATATTTTCTTATACTTAAGGCAAAAATATAAACAATAACTTTCAGGAAGTGGGATAATTAAAATTATTTGAGGTAGAGGAAACTATAAAGAAAGGTAAATAATTATATAAAATGGAATGACTATGCAAGCTTTTCACGTAACTTGAAATTAAGATAGTAATTCTTGCTGGACGTGATTCCAGAACTTGGGAGGTAGGAATGGGAGGAGGGAGAGTTGGAGGCCATGGACAGAGACCTGGCATGTCAGGGAGCAGCTTGAGCCCGATGAGACGCAGTTCCAAAAATAGCAATCACCAAGATATAAACTGTATACTTCCAAAAGTTAAGTAAATTTCTTTCCCTATGTAACATATCAAATAATTCAAAATAAACTTCCATCTATATCATCATTTCAAATGGATCATAGTTATTAGTAGATCATGAGGTTAATTTCATAGATTGAAACCAATTTTTATAATGAATTGGAATTCTGGAAATTAGAAAATATCAAAGTGCTTTAATTATAGTATGAATATGGTTTTATAAGGGCCTTTTTCTCTTTCATGAAGATTTTGCTTTGGCAGTACATAGAACTAGAGACAGGCATGATGTGCCCACAGGCACATGTCTACCAACCATGATTGACAAAGTCCTCCAGATGGGCATGGTGGTCGGTGAGAGAAGTTCAGAAGTAGATGCCACAGTCCACAGTGATCATTTTTGGCACAAAATGAAAGAGAGATTGAAATTGCTTTGAAAAGCCCAAATGATTTCAGATTAGTACAGTTATATTTACGTCACAGCATTTCTGGGCTCTAAAAGTCAATTCACTTTATTTGAACAAACATGCATATAGCCCCTAGCCAAAGACCCTCATTTCACTCAATGGTCATAAAAGGAATGCTCCTTGAATATACTTTTTTTAATGCTTACTAACTAAACAATGACAAAATCTGTAAATTCATGAGAATTAAAGATAATGTTTCCATTTCCTCATGAAATTTTTTCAAAACTGTAAAATAATGGCCTAGACCTTAAAAGAACACAACAATAGATGCTCATACCAGAAATCCAGGTTTTTACGAAGACACCCTTAGGAGAGACACATACAAATACTGAAGATGGAGATTCCCTCTCTGTGAGAAAGGAGTAGACCAGTACATGGTAGACAACAGTGAAAAATGACATAAAGTTATAAAATTATCACCAAAATGGAATCTTCTATTTCCAAGTCATGAAAATTTTGGATTTGCTATGAGTCTGCTGACTAACTTATAAGGTCATCCGTCAGGAATAGGAGGACACCCAGGACAGCTGTCATCACACTGGCTCGCTCTGAGTCTCTGCTTTGTGAAAGAGGAAGAAGAAAATGAATCTCTCCATCATCTGTTCCTTACACTTTCTAGTTCAGGTAGACTGTGGAGGGAGGCTGAGTCGTGTAGTTTTCTACTTGGTGAATCAGCCTCTCCTTTACCACAGGCAAAGACAGAGCAAGCTCTGAGCCCGTGCAGTTCAGTTCTTGACCTCACCAATCCATGCTTTCGGCTGAGGTTGCCTAAAAGGCACTAATTAACAATAATTCCTTATTTGTGTGGGAGGTGCAGAAATACGATTGCTATCTAGAGAGCCACCTCCTTATGCTATCCAATAACTTGGAGACACTGCTATCTTGGAAGATATTAATATTATTACAATCTTTAAATCTGAGAATTCAAGCCAGTGATTTTGAAATGAAAGACTATTTTATGAAGTAAGCAAGGCCATCGCTCCCTATTTTATTAATTTAATGTTCTGAAATCAAAAGAGGGTATATCAAAAATTCAATAACATGTTCATGCCTGATGTGCAGCATTTTATATTTACAGCCTACCTTTCAGGGAGTGGACTTCCTCTTTCTCACAGGTCTCCTTGTTATTTTATAACCAGCTCACTGGACCATGGAGTCAAGACCCTAGGTTTACATTGTGGTCCATGGCTTGCAAAGAGCCTGAATCTCAACTAGATACTGAGAAATAATCCTGACTGATACTATGTCAGCTGACAATGAGTATGAGTATCTTGCAGGGAATGTTTTATATAAATATAAACTACAATGTATAATTAAATTATTCCTGTCTGTGGCTAACAGTATGTGTAAATCAAACTATGACATTAAAAAACAACTTTTGCCTCCTCTAAAAGGGACTTACACTAAGACAACTGAGAATTGAGCTACGATTTTTCCTGTAGTTGTTACATAGCTTTCTTTCTGACTGTGTTGTTTCAGATTCTGATGTTTAGCAAGTTCTTAGAAATTTTAACCCTAGCAGTTAGGGCCATGCATATATTCCAAACACTGTGTAAATAAAGCTTAAATCAAAATCCACACCGTTTCATACACGGTGTTTGCATTTTCAGCAGCTGGCCTTCCTGCCAAATTTTCTGATACATCATTCAATCTAATTTTCCAATCTGCTGAAAACATTCTCCAGTTGCTGAGTGACTTCATAAATTGTATTTATGACCTTGCTCTCAAGTTTCTTCAAATGATGTGGCTTTGATGAGTAAACTGTAGATTTTTTTTTTGGAGGGGGGTCTCATAAAAACTAAAAGTAGTCAAATGAGGACATGTCAATCAAATGAGACCCCACTGGATTTTCAGGGTCCTGTTCTCCATCAGATAAGGCCAGGGCACATGCACTGTGCTCCAGTGAGACCTCTGCTCACAAGGTGGATTATCCTTAAACTGAAGTAGCAAGTCACCAAATCAAACCCACTACACTATTCTAAAGTAGCACATTTTATTACATGCATCTATTCTGCAAAAATATGTTTCTAAGAATCAGTTCAGCAAGTCTTACCTGACCCCTCTGCTAGAGGAAAAGAAAATGAACATGAACAAGGAACATAAGTCTTATTCTCAAAGGTACCTATGTCTTATTGCCGGCCTGTAGGGATGGCCCTGTGCTCTGTGGCCAATTTAAAGGGAAGAGGAGGAAGGATGTGAGGGTCAGCCCTAAGTTCCCTTTTCTGGCATGCCGGTGCTTCTGTTCACATGTGGCACTGCATCCATTCCACTGGGTTTACCCCAGTTTGGATCAAAGCTTCCTCTACTTCATTTAACAGATTTGCTCAGACGGAAGGTCTCCGAGGAGAAGCGATGTAAATGGGGACTTCTGAACATATGAATATGTAGGTCATTGGATTTTTAAATAAATTAGAGAATAGTTTATCTATTAAGTAAAAGTCACTGTACATATTTTATGAAACATTACTTATTATAGGTCAGTGGACTCCAGTAATATTGAGCCTTAAAACATTCCCAGGAGCCTTTCCATCCTACATGCCTACATGAGCCTCTGATCGACGTTGTCAAGTCTACACTTTAACAAAGAAAACAGAATGCTTAAAATTAGGATTCAAAATCACATTTACAGATGTAAAGAAATAAATGGGGTAAATAACCAATTGACTACTTCATGTTCAGACCTAATGAGAGAAAGATGCCAACCTAGACGAATTCAGAACACAGATGCAGAAGAAAACAAGTGAACAAAAATGAAAACCTGACAAAAATGGCGACTGAACAGACACCATCTGCACCTGGGCCCAAGCAGTAGGGAGGGGCGGACCCAGGAAACAAAGCTACTCTAAACTTCTGTTACCAGCATGCCACAGATGACACCACTGAGGCCCTTTTCACAAGGCAATGGTGGTACAGCTCTTAAGGCCTCAAGTCCCATTTCTCTCCTGAATCCCATTCCTACATACACTCACATTCTTTCATTCCTAATCTCAATCTCTCCTCCCCACCCCTCTCCGAATCTCCCTCTCTCCCCCACTTCCACTCAATATCCTTAAGTCAGTCTCAATAATAATACGATTTTCACTCAATGAACTGAAGAGCTCCAGGGTTTAAGGTTTAAAATAACTATGGTGATGATACATATGTAGCAGAGACAAGCTATACCAGCTCTACACAGCATATGGCAGTTGCTTTGTGGAATGTATGGGTATCAATCAGATGCTATGCTTTACCCTCTCATGGCACGAGCAAATGTCATTGGCATAGAAATGGCATGGGCTTATAACTTTGAGATAAAGATTTCTATGCAAGAGGTTTATTAATAAAATCTTCCAAGGGAGAGTGGAGACAATGAAGAAGGAGGGAAAAAAATCCAGACCAAGTTAGAGCTTCAAGCTGATTATACATATGAGAGCAGTCTCTTCCATAGGGGTAGGGGCTGTCATTGTGTGGCTCCTCTCACACAGTGGCTTGGTCAGCTCTCTATCAACATCTAGTAGCCTAAGGACAGTCCTTAAAATGAAAAGCCCACATCAGAAGTATAAGGATGAGTGTGGAACAGCACACACAAAGCAAGAGTATGTGCCTTCCTCTGTGGTCCCACAGAGCCATAAGAGAAAGTGCTTAAAATGGACAGGTAAGTAGACAACTATTGCTGCTACCTCACTGTTCTCCTCTGGCCCCTTTTGCTATAAAATAGCATGAAAGGTAGGGCTAGCCATTCTGTCCAAAAGAGTTACACAGGTGCAATTCTACTGAATACACTATGTCCAGAACTGTATTAGCCCTCATGCCACACTGGACAGTTCACATCCTGGCACTACTGACAGAAATACGCTAAATACCTTCTGCAGAAAAAACACTCAATTTCTATGTTCTTAGTTTGAATGATACATGTCTTGTTGTTAAACAGGAAGAAAAATATAAAAATAAAAAACAATAGCAAGTAACAGTAAAAATTGACAGTCAAAAGATATCCATTTCCAAAGCCAGAGCCATGAGCATGACACACAACAACATGCTGCCAGATGCATGCATAAATGACTTTGAAAGGTGTCTGTGGTGGTTTGAATATGCTTGGCCCATGGAGTAGCACTCTTAGGAGGTGTTGTCTTATTATAGTAGGTGTGGCCTTGTTGGAGTAGGCGTGGCCTTCTTGAAGGAAGTGTGTCACTGTGGGGGTGGGCAATGAGACCCTCCTCCTAGCTCCCTGGAAGTCAGTCTTCCATTAGTTGCCTTCAGTTGAAGATGTAGAAAAACTCTCAGCTCCTCCTACACCATGCCTGCCTGGACACTGTCATGGTACTGCTTTAATGATAATGGATTGAACCTCTGAACCTGTAAGCCAGCCCCGATTAAATGTTTTCCTTATAAGAGTTGCCTTGGTCACAGCAGTAAAACCCAAACTAAGACAACATCAATCAAAATTAAGATGCATTAAAAACCAGTAGAGGTCGGCAAGGGCCACAGGAAGGCAGTGGGGAAGGGGAACAATGAGAACAAACTATATAGTAATATAACAACATTTATGTATGAAAATGCCATAATAAACCCATCACTATGCATCAACCTATAAAAAAACAAAAATAAATAATAAAATAACTCTTGGAAATATAGGCCCTACATAATCAAATGGTATATGGCTCAGCAATCTAAGGTAATGAATAGTTCTTTAAATAACATGCATTTTTTCAGATACTGTTTACTGTAAGCATGAGGTTTTCATCTGGAAATCTTAAAAGCAGGCAGACAAGGTTTTTATGTTTATATTCATGCTGGATTGATGAATGTTTGCAGATGATTTTAATTTCTACACACCTACACATACATAAACTAGTGAGACTTCTTGTTAAATCTTCAAGCCAAAATCCAGTGACACAACTGATCATGTGACACCAGTTTTTATTAGCGCTAATAACAAATGAGTCCTAGAGACATCGATTAGTTCTTGAAAACATTCAGGGACATAGAAATATGTTATACATCAGGAGAGCAACTGAGGACAAGATAGCTTTGGATGTCTATCAAAAATGAATGGTTCTGGTTATATATAACTATTCTTTCTGGAAAAATATGCCATTTAACCATTTTTACATATGAATTTTACCTGGCAAGTCACTCTATCACCCAGAAATGTCTTATTCCATTCAAAAAGACCATGGAAAATCCATGGCTGGTTTCATGGGGTACACTACACCGTATTTCCCATTTAACAATACATCTGGTAAAGACAGCTGCCCATTTGTGCTGTTAGTGAGTACAGCACACACAGCAAAAACAATCTGCCTGTTGACCTCCTGGTCAAGTTCAAACTATGTCATTCTGTCAATACCATCTACCTTGATTAGGCTGGGCTTATACACAACAGGTTATGATCCCAGAGGGATGAAAAGCTTTCCTAAATTAAAAGCAGAATTTAAAAAGGAAATACTCAGACATTCCTATGTAGTTTCCATTTGATATCCTCAAGGCTGGCTCATGAACTCAAGCTCATGTTGATTTAAAGTGAATGTTTCTTTCTGGGTGTAGCCATCTTACAAACTTAATGGCAGGAGAAAAAAATAATAAAATGTGTTCTGTGCTTCAGTTAGACCTTCTTATAACTTGGCACTTCAAAGGTGGCAATGCCAAAGAAAAATTGTTAGTCCATAGAGACATAAAGGATTTCTCAGGAAGACAGATCTCCAGGAGCCCAGTGCCTTGGCACAGTGTATCCTCCCAGCACGACTGTCTTTTGTCTAGACTCATTGGAGAGTCTTCTCTCATGTTTCAATGCTGTTTGGGTGAAATGTATACTGTAGTCACTTCCAAAACCTAAAGAAGAACAACCATGCTTTTACCCTTAGCTAGAAAAGAGCTGTGCACATAACCAGGCAATAAAATGTTGACTAGGCATGAACTGACTATCATGAACATGGATGATACAGAACACACTCACACATGGAAGTACAGTAGATAGATCCCTTCATTTTGCATTTTCATTAGTGGGCAACAGATTTTCTCCAAAGGACATACAAATGTGCCTGGGTCTTTTAAGTCACAAGAAGAAGCATGCAATTTGTATGGGTCTCTCTGAATGCATTTTTCAAGTGATGGGAATGGGCTCTGTCATTAATATAATGTAAAAGGTAGCTAGCAGCCAAGGGAGCAAGAGATTCCATCTCTCCTACCCTTCTACATCTAACACATAAATACCAAACCCCAGGAGCCCTGGGGCCTCTTCTTTGCCCAATCACCATCATTGACTCTGTCACTGCTTCAGGCTGCTTAATCTGACCTGAGGCTGCAAACCACCTATCTTAAGCTGACTCCCATCACGCTGGAGCTCTTCATTTGCTTCTGGTTGTCTTTTTCGCCACTCAGTTTTGCAAAAGCAATCCGCTTCTGCATCCTGAGCAATTAATCACTCCTTAACTCTGAAGTGCTGGTCCTTGACCTCACCACTATAAGGAGCTACACTCTGAAATTTGATAAGGACATCTCCCAACCAAATGACATCATGCCAAATCTCACGGCATAATGTCCATCCTCTCTTTTTCCACATATTGTAGCTTTCCATCCATGTGGAATCTTCTAGAGGCTCTTCACTCTGGCTATTATCTCCATATTACTCCATGGCCACTTGTTCTTCTGGCATGTATTCTGTTTCCCTGGTTAGGAAGGCGGGATGTTTTCTACCTGTGTTAGTTTCTTTTTTGTGGCTGCAATAAAATGTCCTGACAGAAGCAAATTAAAGAAGAGTTCATTGTTTTGTTGGAGACCGACTTAGTCATGTAAGGGACAGTATGATATGGTTTCCTGCCCCTAAAACAGAGCCAGAAGGGTGTGGGCCTCCACGAGTGTTGATGGATGGTGTGCATAAGGCTTGTTTGTATAGTAGTGTACATATTTTCATGTTCCTATGCCCTCCCTGTCAAGGTTAATGTCTCCATAATCAGAGCAACATGAGTCTGAGAGGTGAGGGTGTGTCTTTGTCTCACAAGATAGTAGTACTCTGTGATCTTCAGGACAGCCCTTAGGCTATGAAAAAGAACTCTAAAGACATGAATTTAAAAATATAAGTTTTCAACTATGCAAAATATAAAGATGTAATATGAATTATATGAGGGGCTTAACAGACCTAAAAAACAGAGGCAACTGCATTATAAGCCAGCTTGTTGGAAAGATACAAAGACAGGCAGATAAAAAGGCAGTAGATTCCGGAGTTCAAGGTCATTTTAGGACAGAAGAAATTTAGGTCTAGGAGTGTTCGGAATGGTGATCTTAGGACAAGGTCCCACATAGCAAAAGTTACAAAGGCAGGTAGGTATCTGAATTCTTTTTGCAATATTAAAAAAAAAATGTGCAGGCTGTGTCTTCCTAAGAATTAAGGGACTAAGGTCATGGAATGCTGATTCATTTGATGGTCAAGAGGGAACCTGGAATTGACCCATAAATAAATAAATAAATAAATAAATAAATAAATAAATAAATAAATTAAAAAAAAAAACTGGGCATTTGGTCTGCATGAGATGAGCCAGCAGAGAGCAAGAGCAGTTAGATCTCCTTTAGAATTTGTTCTAGGGAGAGCTGAGCTATCTGGAGATCTCTGGAGAATGAACACAGCTCTTCTAGGATTGTTCATAGCTCTTTTACAATATTTTCTAACAGGACTTCTGACCTTGGCCGGAAACCCCACGAATTACTTAGAGAGCTAACACAAGTCTTTTGGAATGTTTTCCAGCAGGTATCCAGAGAAGGCTGTCTGAAGATCGAACACAGCTCTTATAGAATTTTTTCTGGCTTTCCGATTTTAATCAGGAAACCCTAGAATTACTTTTAGAACTTTTCTAACAGGATTTCTGACTTGGTCAAAAGATCTAAGAAATTTTTATAGCAACTTTTCTGATTCTGGTCAGAAAACCTATGAGCTATCTAGAGAGAGTTCAGAATTTTTACTAGCAGAGAAAGCTGTCATAACCAGACAGAGCTGTATCAAGCAGAAAGCTAGCTGTCTTGAACAAACTACAGAGCCAAGAGCTATCTACAAAGAACTGTCTGGGCAGACCTTCAGCTTGTAACCCTTGACTTGACTTCAAGTCATTTGTTTCACCGTTTCCAGACACTCCTTCTCTCAGGAACCCAGACCTGGCTGAGGCTGGTCCTTGGGAGTTGTAAGTCCTTAGGGAAGGCGTGAGATTCTGGCAGGAGCAGGAATATGTAGATTTTCATAGATACAAGGTTAAGCAGAGAAAGGAAAACAGGAAGCTATAAACTCTCAAAGCCCACCCACATATTTCCTCTAGCAGGACTCCATCTCCTACAGATTCCACAACCTCCCGAAATAGTTCCACTACCTGGGGACCAAGTATCCAAACATGAAACTACAATGGCTTCTTTTGAAACCATTGCATCACACTACCTTTTCATTCCCTAGTTTAAATCCCAGGTTCTGTATCACTTTCCTAATAGCCTGCTACCTCCCTACCCACTGTTTTTAGTGTCAAACTTACAGGTTCAACATTCATTGTCAATCATCATAAGAAATCTGTCAATATTTCAAAGTAAAAACAACTAGAACCCTAAAAATCCCTGTGGCCTTGCTCAGCTACTATGCAGTATCTCTCCACTTTGCTTTCAGTCACCAGGATGAAGCCCTGAGATCATCTTTATTGTTTCTCCCTGTATCCATTGACAAACTTCCTTGAGGGCGCTACTGCCTTCAGCCTCCGCCCACACTTCCCCACATTTCAGTGGGTCTCTCTTGGCAGCCTCCTAACTGAAAGTGCTACCCACTTTCCATAAGACAAAAAGCAAAAACCTTCCTACAATCAAATTCTGATTAGTGAGTCAGAGCACATTCCCACATGAGACCTTACACATTTTCAGTGCTTAAAGTTCAAAACGTTTAGCAAGTTCTTACAAGATCCTTTTTTAACTAATGTTCTCCCACCGATGCCTTTAATTTTATTATCAACTGCCAATTAGTCTCACAGTTTTTAACTCAATATTTTCCTTACGAATTCCATTAGCTTAAATATACTTCTTGATCTTCATTAAACTTTATTAACCTTCACAGCCTACTTCCTCCAGAAACCTAATATTCATGTTTTTCAAGTTTTTACCAGAACCTTCTCTATTTCCCTACCTCAGGTGAAGTAAGGTCTTTAGCTCCAACCTGCTGTGTTCCTGAAGACTAGTGTCTGTGCTCTCCAGTCCCTCCTCCCCAAGACCACAGCATCACTGCATCTTTTCTCTTGTGGTACCCACCACACTTAAAGTTCAGCATAGCTCTCTGCTACCCTCTGCTCACTGCTGAGGCCATTGGTCCCCAAGGCTCTGCCCCTTTACTCAATGGTCCCTCATAAGAGAGGACACGTGGTTTGCAGAATGTACCCCTCCACCCCAAGCCAGTAGCGTCAGCAGCTTGTACAAATAAAATTCTCTATGTCGTGTCCCCCATTTCCTAAATCAGAAACTCTGGGATGAGCTCTGAAACCCTTATTTTAACAACATTCCATTCTGACATATACTCACTAAGAAGCACAAATAGAAAAAAAAAAATCAAATAAGCAACACTCAGTAACACATGTATAAAAGAACTGCTCACCTCTATAATTTAATATTATAGTCAAATGTAGTCCTTTCAAAACATTAAAAATAAGTAATCTATATGCCAACACCTTAAACCTAACTTGCACATTTTAAAAGGCTTATAGAAATACTTTCATAATGTTAAAAAAAAGATTTAAAAACAAGTTATTTGAGCATACATAGGTTTACAAGTAGTCTCAAATATTTTTTTTTAAAAGGGTGGTGGTGATAATCCCAAAATTCACAATCAAGGGTCCACCCAGGAAACAGAGTGGCGCATGCACACACACCCAGCCAATCAGTGGGAAAATTCTGGGTACTGAGCTGGGTGGTAGCTTCCCAGATACTGACATTAATTAAGATTTTGTAGGAATGAGTGGTGACTTTGTATCATGACAGAAGACTATTATTCAATTATGTGTGCTCTGAAATGTTTCCTGAATACTATGTGTGCCTGTGTGTGTATGATGTATGTATGAGGGATGTGCATACATGTGTGTGCATAAGGTATGTATAAGGAGTACACATGTATATGTGTGTATGATGTATGTATGAGAGGTGTACATGCATGTGGAGGCATGATGTTGACATTTGTAGGTCGTCCTTATAGCTCTACACTATATTTATGTGTATGTGTGTGTGTGTGTGTGTGTGTGTGTGTGTGTGTATGTGTGTTGGTTTATTGTGAGGCAGGGTCTTTTTGCTGACTGTGGAGCTCACAGGATGGGTAGACTTACTGATCAGAGAGCACCAGATTCCCACTCATCTCTCCTTGCTATCTCTCTCACACTAGGCCTAAAGATGTGAGCCCACTGCCCAGCTTTTAACATGGGTGCCAGGGATCTGGACTCAGATCCTCCTGCTTGGACAGCGAGCATCTCCCAGCCATTTCCTCACTGCCATAAGTCATTTGAAGAGATTATAAAGAAATGAATACAGGTCATGCTTCTTCCATACTCTCAGTCCCCAGAGAATGTTGTTAATCCTACCTGTGTGCGATTGAATGCCACTCTTGCAAAGACAGCTTGAGACACACTGGCCCTCTTCAGCTCATCTCTAACTTGCTGGTAAATATCAGGGGAGACTTCTACAGAGGAGTTTGTTGGCTCTGGCTTAACTGCTCTGGGAATGGGTGGATGGTTCAAGAACTGCTGGTTGATGGCTTGAGGATGCTGGTGAGCCAGGAGCCGGCTAACGGCTATCTGTTGGTTTATCAGATGGGCCATGGCTATTTGCTGCCTGACAAGCTGTGGACTGAGCTGTGGTGAGAGAAGACCAGGGCTCATGATGGGCTGTAGTGCGGGCACTTGGTTTCGGATTGGAGTACTGTGGTGGATTTGGCTATGAGGAGACTGTTCGTTGGTTTTGCCCAGGGATGCCAGCTGGTTCATATTTGGTAAATGCATTGGCCGCTGGCCCAGAACACAATAGTCTGAAAGGTTCTCTCGCTCCACTCTTTCCACTGTTGAGAGATAAAAAGAAAAATTCACCATTATCATCATACATTTTCATGATTATAGTTTATTTCAACTACATAGAGTATTTAATTGTTTTATTTTTGGTACATTAATGATACAAATATTTTTCATACGAGTCTAAAGAACCTCAAAGCAAAAGTGAGTAATTCTTATGATAAAAGGGCTAAGCAGTCAATATCAATCTGTGGCTCTCAGCCCCTTTGACAAATCTCTATCTCCAAAAATGTTTACATTATGATTCATAACAGTAGCAAAATTAGAGTTATGAAGTAACAATGGAAACAATTGTATGGTTAGGGGTCACCACAGCATAAAGAACTGCAGTAAAACAGTTGCAGCATTAGGAAGGTTGAGAACTACTGGGTTACACTTATAGATTTTTTTTTCATAAAAGATACGAAAGTGAAAATATTTGCCACTTCAGCTTGTTTAAATTTGTTAAAACTAAGCACTTCCTAGATTAGCAAGACAAGGACACACCAGCCAGTACCAATTCCAAAGCCCAAGACATCTGTAAGCCCTGTGATCTCCTTCCATCTACAACCTTAGTAAGCAAATACCAACTGCTCTAATCTACTACAGCTCATGGCTAAGAGCCTAGTTCACAGTTACCAGAAGAACAGCAAAGGCAATGTCTCCTGATGGAAGCTGCTACCTTCTAATTCTGTGTTGGGAATGCACCAGGGGTACATCTAAAAGCAGAATGCCTACTGATCATGCGGAGGGTGGAAAAGGCTTTGATAGCCAGTACTCCAACTGTGATGGAAAGTTCATGAAAATGCTACCATAAATCCACTGCTTCCTCACTTGCTGTCTTCTTTTGAAAATGGATATTTTAGTAATCCCAAGATTAGTAACATCATCTTGACTAGTCCTTAAATAAGATTCTTTCCTACTCCAAGTTATTGCCAATTATTAAAAGTTTAAAGGATAATCTTGAATGAGTGAACGAAGAGAATGTTTCACAGATGCACAAGTTGAGGACATAGGATCAGTCCACAGCAAAGGAGGTCATGGCCTTACTAAGGTCTGTGAGGCTGGAGACATGGTTCTGCAGTTAAGAGCACTGGTAAGCTTTCTCTAGACCTGGGTGCATTTCCCAGTTTATTGTACTTTATTACCTAAAACAAAGTTTTGTTTGAAGAAAACACCTGAGGCATAAACAGTTAGGTCATTGCTAGTTTTAAGTGTTCATAGTAATGACCTCAAAAATGTGTTTCAAAGCAAATTCCGATGTCCCTTAGTAAGAAAGCCTTACTTCTTATGCTTCCAAATATTAGGTATAATTATGCAAAAAAAAAACTTTCAAAGAAGCTAGGTGTGATAGCACAGAGAAAGGAGATCACTGTAAGTTCAAAGCTACCCTGAACTACTCATCAAGTTCTAAGATGCCTACACGACCCCCACGTCCATTAAAGATAAATCCAAGATAAATTCAACAGGCACTGTCTATGGTGGTTACATGCTAGAAATCAAAACTACTTACCTGCAGGGAAAATATTTTTAAGGGTTTTTATTTGCATTACCTTTATCTGTGTATATATGTGTATGGGTATGTGCCTGTGAGCTCAAGTGCACTTAGAAATCGGAGGCAACACACCCCATAGAGCTAAAGTTATAAGCAGTCATGAGCAGTCTAATGTGGGTCTTAGGAACAGAACGTGGGAGCTCTGTAAGAATATGTTTTTAATCTTTAACCATAAGGTTAGAGAGTCATCTCTGTAACTTCAGGAAAAACTTCAAAATAACGATTTTTTATCATTAAATTAGCATTTGCAGGGTGATATGCAGCTTAGACTGAAAGAAGCCAGCATAAGGAGTAAGGGAAAGACTGCACAGGCTCAGAGACTTTAAAGAAAAATTACAAGTGCTGGGAAACAGGCTGGGACACACATGCGGAACGTGAATACAATCGATCAACTGGGAACATGGAAGAAAGTGGTTTTTTTCCCCCTAAATTAATAACTTAACATGATTTTTTAAAAGGAATATATGTGGAAGTAAATTTACATATCAAAATGTGAGTATTTGACCATGTTATTCTCTATTTTGAATATTTCCAGAGGTTTTTTTTTTTTTTTTAAGAAGTAGGCAGCCAACCTATCTTAGGATCATATTTACACACATACAATTATTTTTTTCTTCTTTTTCTAAAGAACCAAACTTTTGTTTAACTTTTCTATGAACTCCCAAGTAAGGCAAAAGTTTACTTCAAACTTCTTTAATTTCTAACTGAATCTCTGACTGTAAACTCATTTAGTTTACACGTCACCTTCCCTGCGTAAGGTTCAAGAGAGACAAATCGTTTAACCTTCTCTAAAGGCACACATCTTCCAATCACTGTATTAATTAAACATTCAAGTACAGAGCCTTGAATCCAAACCAAGCGAACAGCCAGGAGCGTTTAGATAAGGCAATCCAACAGGGTTCCCATTGACAGGAATTATTATTGTAATTTCTTTATTATAAGAAGATGTAAAGAGACCAGGGACAGCTTCCAGAGTGCAGTCAGACTTCACAGACACAAACACTCAGTCTCAGGTAAACATGTGATTCATTGGTTTGAGCTTGTTTGTAATTCAGCCAATTCAATTTTTAAATTGTTTTCAAGTACTTAATAAGCAAATTTTTATCCCCACTTTTTCTACTAAATAAAACAGAGAATCACCTCTCTATAGAATATATTCTCCAATCAAAAGTTAATTGTCTAAACTTTTAGTGTTTTTTTATCCTTCCTCAAAGATTTACTACTCTTGACTGAGTTGACTTTTCTGTGATATATCTAAATGGCATTGTTTACTTAAAAAAACTATAGATCTAGCCATGATTATGCATGTAATTAAAATGTAAGTATAAGAGATCAAGAAAACCTATAGGAGTTGTGATAAGTCAAAATAATGATCAGTGCATATATTATTTTTGCATATAATAACTTCCTTCTGTAAGAATCCCTAGATCTGCCAGGCAGTGGTGGCGCACGCCTTTAATCCCAGCACTTGGGAGGCAGAGGCAGGTGGATTTCTGAGTTTGAGGCCAGCCTGGTCTACAGAGTGAGTTCCAGGACAGCTAGGGCTACACAGAGAAACCCTGTCTCGAAAAACCAAAAAAAAAAAAAAAGAAGAATCCCCACACCTGCAGCCAGGCATGGTGGTATACACCTTTAATTCCAGCACTCAGGAGGCAGAGGCAGGCAGGTCTCTGAGTTCAAGGCAAACCTAGTCTACAGAGTGAGTTCCAAGACTACACAGAGAAAAACCAACCAAATGAAAATTGAACAAAAAGAGAATTCCCACATCATTATAATGCTTACGACAGGAGCTGTGATGGGAGCATGTTAGAGATGTGTCAGTGTCATTTCTCCAGTAATGAGGGGGGTTGCAGACATCAGTGCTGGCCATGGCTAACTGGGGAAGGGTCGCTGCGGAGGGGCAGAAAATCTATCCATGATGCAAACTGAGTGTCTTCTTCTTTTCTTCTGACTTTTATGAAAACTACTGATTTTTACCTGATGATTCTATGCATTGGGAATTAGCTTCATTTTCAAAATACAAGACAGATAAAACATCTGATAATTAAATCCTGCCTGTATGGTTGCCATCTTTTCTTTTTAAATTTTGTCATTTACTAAAGATACTCTTGTGTTTATCAGCCTCTTGATAGCTTTATCAATAAAATCCAGGTTCTTTACCTCTAAAGATCAAAAGCGGCAAGCCTTACAAAGCCCTCAGCACTGACTTCTCTCTCAGGGCACAAGAGGATATGCTCTCCTGAGTTTATCCACATTATCAGCAAAAGACATTGGTCCCCCAGTTACGGCTTTATTCCAAGCAACTGTACCATATAGCCAGAGAACATAGCCAGGGATTGGCCTTTCTTTTTTTTTTTTTTTTTTTACCTTTTAAGACAGGGTTTCTCTTTGTAGCCCTAGATGTCCTGGAACTCGTTCTGTAGACCAGACTGGCCTTGAACTCAAAGAGATCTTCCTACCTCTATCTCCCAAATGCTGGGATTAAAGGCATGCACCACCACTGCCAGGTTTGAGAGTCAACTTTTAATTGGTACAGGGACATCAACAAATAGTTTTCTGGCTTCATGAAAAGGCTAAAGTATATAATCGATTATTAGAAAATATTTACATATATTATGCATAGAGAATATGTATGTGTGTATATGTGTGTGTGTGTATGCGCGTGCGTTCGTGCGTGTGTGTGTGTGTGTGTGTGTGAGCATATATGTATATACATATATGTGGAGAGGGAGAAGGGAAGTGTGTGTGTGTGTGCGTGTGTTTGTGTGCGTGTGCATGCGTGTGTGTGTGTGTGTGAGCATATATGTATATACATATATGTGGAGAGGGAGAAGGGAAGTGTGTGTGTTTGTGTGCGTGTGCATGTGTGTGTGCGTGTGTGTATGTGAGCATATATGTATATACATATATGTGGAGAGGGAGAAGGGAAAGCACAAGTGTTTATATACCAGTATCCTGGCACCTGAATCACTTTATTGAAATTTATATAAAATCTCTCCAGATGTTGGGACTGTGGTATGGTATAATGGCTCCAAACAGAGACTTCAAAGCCACATGCCAGGATTGAATCCTGTCACAGCAATTTGGCAGGTGTGTGGCCACTTCTCTGTGCTGGAACTATGTAAAATAACTGTCTCCTGCAGTGAGCCAGGGTGATGGAGAGTGTTGGAGCTAATGCCTTTCAGCATCTACACACATTTGCGGATGGACACACAGTTCAGGTCTGTGGGGTAGCAGATATTCCAGCTGAGATCCTTTAGTATACACGGCGCATTGGAAGATGGTTAGAAACAGTTATGGGTACTGAGTCAGTTGAGATTCTAATGATCTGTGAGTAGCCTAAGCCGAGAACCAATATGCCATGTCATCTCTGCTCTGAAGTATCTTAGTATGAGTATAAATGAGGGTGTCGTATAATCTGTGCTTGCATTTGCTGGTGCTAGCTCTTGCAGTCATATTAAATGTGGTTGCTAGACTCTGTTTTTCACTAATCCCTAAGAGAAAAGTTATGATTTTACTGAACTGTAATTATATTTTAAATTTATGTAAACATTCAAAATTTTTCCTTTAGTTTTATTTTCATTGATCATTATATTATAAAGAAACACTGATTGAACCAGGTGTTTAAAAGCTATATTCAAGAAGAATATACTGAATAATATATTTTATTGGCTGGGGTTCTTCAACAAATAGAAAAATCCATGAGCCTAATTATTTTTTGTTGTTGTTTTATTTTTTAAAGACTTACTTATTCTTATTTTATGCATATGAGTATTTGCCTGCATTTATCTCTGTGTACCTTATGAATGCCTTGTGCCTGCAGAGGCCAGAAGAGGACTTTGGATGCCCTGGAACTAGAGTTTCAGACCATTGTTAGTAACCCTATGGGTGCTAGGAATGAAACTTGGGTCCTCTAGCAGAACAGTCAGTGTTCTTAGGCTCAGGGCCATTTTTCCAGGCCTATCTTAAGAAAAGGGAGTAAAATTTAGAAGCCCAATATTATTAAGATTTTTGTTAAATTAATATAAATTTCAGAAAATATATATAATTGTGATTAACACATAAACCTTCTTAGTCCACATTTTTTAAAATTAGGACATGTGCTAACCAATGTATTCTGTCTCCCAAAAGATTACCTAAAGAACCTCTCTTGTTCTTTTGTTTTCATAACTGTCACAGCATATCAATTTTGAAAATTAATTCCTTCATTTTAATTCACTATCAAATGGAATCATGTGCCCATGACATATATATTAGTACTCAGTTTCTCCAAATGAGCATTAACCATTCATATGCAGATCTGGGAGTGGTGGTGGTGCACACCTGTAATCCAAGCTCTTGGAAAGTGAGAATATGAAGAGCAGAAGTTCAGGGGCATGCACAGCTATACAGCAAAGCTGGCCTGTACAGCAAAAAGCCCTGCCTCTTTTTTTTTTTTTGGGGGGGGGGTGTTGAGACAGGGTTTCTCTGTGTAGCCCTGGCTGTCTTGGAACTCTGTAGACCAGGCTGGTCTCGAACTCAGAAATCCACCTGCCTCTGCCTCCCAAGTGCTGGGATTAAAGGTGTGCGCCACCACTGCCCAACAAGCCCTCCTTCTTAACAGCGAGTTCATACTTAAATCTTTAAAAGGGGAGGTGGAAAGACAGACATGGATGAAATGATAAAACCCACAATTATATGACCAAATTTATAGGTCTGGTAAGAAGGCTCCGTGGGACCTGCCTCTGAGCCTGACAATGTGAGTTCAGTCTCCTGGGTCCACATGGTGGAGAAATGATCGCCAGTACATTGTCTTCTGATTTCCACATGCACACCCATGCACACAAAGACAAATGTAAACTTTTAAGACAATAAATTTCATAGAAATGCAGTTCAAATACATGTAAGTTGCAAATTTTCACATGAGAAGCAATAAATCTGCTTTACTTGTATTTATGCTATATTTGTATCAATTAACAGATGGAAGGACGGCACCCTAGAGTATTCTCTAAAGTAATTGGTCAATGGCTTGGGGTTTTGTTGTTGGTTTTTTTTTTTCCCTTTTTAATAGACTAGGAAGGAAATTATAGATATTCTAATTTTCTAAACATAGTGATTTAGACCTGCAATCCCAGCACTCAGGAAGCTGAGGCAGAAGGTTTACCATGAATATGAGACCAGAATTTGACCAGTGTTTTAATGCAGAGCTAACACAGTTGCTTTGTGAAATCACCCCTGGAATCCATCCATAGTTAGAATGGGTGAAAAGCAGCAATCTGGGTAAAAAGGCTTTGCACTGAGAAACTTCCAGAATCTCTGGCCTGTGGATTTTTCTTTAAGCCATTAAGATGCTTATGCAAATGTAAACAGATTAGCATGAGTGAGTGCTAATGGATTCCTTAATAAGATAACACTCTAGAATTCCCCAGGACCTCATTTGGAAAACCCGGGTAAAAGAATGCAAGGAAAAAGCAAAGAGACAGACAAGGGAACTTCTCAATGCCTCTTTAAACCCTCAGTCCCTCTCTGCAAGCAATTCTAGAGAGGTAAGACAGACATGGGTTTAGGTTTGTCTTGGGCGCCCCAATAGGAGCGCTGCCAACCAAATCAGTCATTTTAAATTGCTACCCAAAGTCTGAGTACAAAACAGAGATAACATTAGCAAGCACCATTCCAAACCTTTACCTCAAGTTCTCTGATCCATCACCCTAAACCCCAATAATAGCAATAATATAATGATCTTGTTAAGAAATAAGTTAGGAAATGTGTTCAAGGTCAAATAGCTGTTCAGATACAGAAAATATTCCAAATAGGAGCTATTGGTTCTAAAACTACAAGTTTTAAAAATCATGCAGGCAATAAAAATGTCTTTGTTGTGCTGGGTCCCCCTCCCCCACCTTCTTTGCTTAACTTGAAGTGATTGGGCTCATTGCCTCAATGTTTCACAAGTGGTTTTGATGGATTTCTCTTTTTCTTTTAATTACTGGATTTACTTATTGACTTGGAGGACAGCAAGGCATGTGTGTGGAAGTCAAAGGACAACTTGTAGGAGTCAGTTCTATCGTTGTACCATGTAGTTCCTGGAGACTAATCTCAGATCCCTCAAGTTTGGCAGCAAGTGCCCTTATCCACTGAGCCATCATGCTGGTTCCTTAATAAGTTTCATTCAGAAACAAGATGCCTAGGCACAGAAATTTTCTTATCTGTAAAGCCAAGGCAACTCTTGAAAAATGTATTAGTATCTCAGGTACCAGCAAGCCTGCCGTCTACATCATAGCTGAGGCATAATCCAGATCTCAACCCTGTTGTTGTTTAATTCCCAACACAGCGTGACCCAGATATAAGCAGCTCATTTAGGAAGCTGATGCTCAGAAAATCCAAAAATAGGCTGGGCACACACACCTTTAATTCCAGCACTCTTAGCACTCTCTGTAAGTTTGAAGCCAACCTGGTCTACAAAGTAAGTCCAGAATAATCGGGGCTATTACATAGAGAAACCCTGCCTCAAAAAAAAAAAAAGAATGAATGAACAGAAGGAAGGAAGGAAGGAAGGAAGGAAGGAAGGAAGGAAGGAAGAAAGGAAGGAAAAAAATGCAAAAGTAGAAAGGTTAGTGAAATTGAAAATTGAAAAGTGATTTTTCCAGACTCCTGGTACCCGTGGTGTGCTGCTGGAGCTACATTGCCTGGGTTGGCACACACTCATTACTAGTGTTAGGGTTAGAATCGGAACTGATCAACCCTCTTGTGCCAATCCTGCATTTGAATGTATATACAAGTGTGAACACAATGCTTGTGACAGGTATTTGCATGTGTGACTTGGTGGCTGGGTGAGTTATGTGAGTAGCAAGGGCCCTGCCTGATGTCTCTCTACAATGTGCTATGTAAATCCTTCTGAGGTGACACAGCTTGAAAAATTCAATCAAGAAAAAGGTGAAACAATAGTTGAATCAGCTAATCTCTAATGAATAGTTATTTATGTTTTCTTGTTTGTTTCAGTTCAGATGAAAATATTTGTTAGTTAATTATTGTGTGCCAAGAATTACGCCAGTCCTTAGGTATACAATACCAAATGATTTTAACTTAAAAAAAAAATCTCATCTTTTTTTTTCTTCAGATAAATTAACCACTTGGTATATATAGATGCTTAGAATGCCAGCCCAGGACTAAAAAGTGTCTTTCTATTTAATAATAAAAATTCCTTTCAATGTCTATTTTCATTGGCAATTCATCTCTTCACTAATAGTAAAAAATACATGATTATAACCCCCTTATTTTATTTTTCTTGCAGCCAAAAGAACTTTGTTAAAATGTAAATGTCATCAGCTTAGAATCCTACCAACTCAATGAGGAATGTGACCCAGGGAAGAAAAAAAAAATGAGTACCACTGGTAAATTTTGTATGTAGAAGGTGAAGGTGTTTAGTTGAAACAGCAAACAGTAAATTAAATATGTTGCATGGACATGACATGTTAACAAATACCTTAAGGTCCCAGGCAATCAGAGTGAATTCACTCTGAATGGCATGAAGTGGGCAATCAGCCAACAGCTCTGGCCCTCCAAAATGATCCTTACATGTGTTAAATCCAGTACTTATTTTGGCTCCTCTCTCTGAGCTGGAATACACATTAACAATTCCACTGTCCCCTGAAGTCTTAGCTGTATGTAGACTTGAAAATGTAAACAGAAGGAAATAAAACAGCATCCCATGGGACTACATTGAATATTCCCATCTATGAAGTATTTCTAATTTATTGTCTTCTGGTCAATAACTGTAAATAAAAGTCAATTTGTTATTTGAAAGTCAGTTTCAGTTCATTCAACACAGACACAGCTGTGTCAGCTACAAGTCCCACACCATTGAAACAAACACCTAGAGTTCACAAAACATAACCAAAGAAAGGATTTAGCAGACTGAAAGAGCCAAAGGGCAGAGGCATGTGGGCATAGGGGCGCTAAGTCTCTTACGCCTACCAAACCTACAAAGTTTTTCTTTCTCTAAATTTGTTACAGAGATTTTGTCTCTGGGTTGGGAATTTGCTTGCAAAGTCTCTGCCTAAAGCAAGACATTCAGAGCCAACTTGTTAACTCCCAATAAAACAGCCCCACAAGTGAAGGAATACCAGCCGGCATTGTGATAATATCCTATGACTGGTTTTCTTAGGTGTATTTTCCACTTATTATCAGCTTCCTTTCCCCATCATATTAAGGTCTATAGAACCTAGGCATTCACTATAAAGCAACTGGGATATGCACACCTCTGTTTCCCTGGCAATGAAAGCTCACGGCATCATTAAGCTCCATGGAAAAAGTGACCACTGTCCACTTTACTGCCCCACAGCCCACAGCCCCTCTCTCTGGTAATGTAATTGCCCTGTCTCCACACAGTTTGATAACATCAATCATTTCAAATGTCCTCTAAGTGTAGATGAAAACTGCCCACTTCTAATGATGCCTACACTCTTGAATCTAAAATCTAGGCTATAATTTTAAAGTAAATTCAGTACATGATGCAAAAAAAAAAAACCACATTTGCAGAAACTTAGCATTAATATTTGGAGTCTGCTTCTCCCATTTAGCACCCCATATATGTTAATTCTTTAATTCAGCCTATTATAAAAGGTTCATCAAGGAGATAATCACTCCTGATCCATTCTTTTCAAAACACCAGTCTCCCTGACTGTATGAATCATAAATGTTATAAGCCATTACTTTTTGGAAAAATAGTAAACTAGCTGTAAAAAACTTCAAAGAGGTACTTCTCTTTGTGTGAACAATTCCCAACTTACAGTTAGTAAAGTTGTAATTATTCTTTTCAGAAGAACTGACAATTACTATTCAATAATAAATTAATAGGAAAGGATTATTTTAATAGAGTATTAGCTTCCTAAGGATATTAGCTATTTGAATTAAATAAACAACATTTTTGTCTTTCTTTTACTCAACTGAGAGATTAACATAAAAAATTAAGGCTGATTGCAATATAATACCTGTCAAGACAAAACTCTAAGTATGTGAATTCAGGTAAGTTGATCTATATTACACCTTATTAATATGAAGTCCTTATAATATACAACACCTCATGCTCCATAGACTGAGGGGAAAACAGGATGTGTGCCCATGAACTCCTCCTTCTTTGTCTGCAATGTTTTTTCAAAGAGCTTTTTTGTCCTAGAAGAAGGATAAACCAAAATCTAGGACCTATATTCTAGATAACTCTATATTAGTGGTTCTCAATCTGTGGGTTGGAACTGCTTTTGAGGTTGCATATCAGATATTTATATTAAGATTTATAACAGTATCAAAATTACAGTTATGAGTTAACAACAAAAACAATTTTATGGTTGGGGATCATCACAAGAAAAACTATATTAAAGGGTCACAGCGTTAAGGAAGGTTGAGAACTACTGCTCTAGACTCATGGAAATTCCTTTAGGAATTGAGAGAAAGTCAAGTTCATGCAAAAGACAGAATGAAGGTCAATATCAGTAGAGCAAGTAGCAAGCTGAAGAATCATCTCCCATGAGGCAATGAGACTTTACCACTGGAACCTCACAGAGCACGTGTGGGTAAGAGCTTCCAGCAAGTGAGGAGCTCAAGTGCATCTCCATTTTTGACCTTGTGAATCCCCTGAGGAATCATCTGGTTAGGCAGCAATCTTGTGCAATTGATCAAGAAACCAAAGCAGGTCTCTAATTGTCACATGCTGGTTTCCCCTACAACCACACAAGCACTCAGAGGAGCTGGGCATTTCCTGGTAACCTCTGACTGTACATCTTCCCACCACTGGGGCTGTATTTATTTCTGATTATCAGACTTTGTTTCTGGGCAGGACAAATGGAATCGGACACTAAGAAAATTCTCAAACAGGACTGCAAAAGAGATCCCTGAACCTTAATTCGGCCTGCTTTCCTGCACACCCTTAGCCATGATGCTCTCAGTTCAACTCTCTGCCACTCCCTCATTCTTCACCACAAAGGACAGCATCTATTTCTGGTGTTCTCCCTAAGCCCCCACTATAACTACTGATTCATAGGCATGAACTCCAACCCACCACATTGCCATTGCAGCTCATTCTTTGCTCTCCTCCACCACAGGTACTTCCTGGCCTTTCCCCCAGGCTTATTGCCACCTGAGTGCTGAGTCCCACCTCTTACAGGCTCAGTCCTCCTTCTTCTAGGTATCAATCATGCTTAAAATAAGCAAGCCCCAGCCGGCCAGTGGTAGCACACACCTTTAATCCCAGCACTTGGGAGGCAGAGGCAGGCGGATTTCTGAGTTCGAGGCCAGCCTGGTCTACTGAGTGAGATCCAGGACAGCCCGGGCTACACAGAGAAAAAAAAAAAAAAGAAAAGAAAAACATAAACAAAAACAACCAAAAAAACCCCCCAAAACCAGCAAGCCCCCTTCATTCATCATCTGCCACCTGAGTTACCTTGTTATTCTCCCCCTTCTTAGGGGGTCTCCTGCAGCTGGAAAGTAACTCCTTGCACATCAATGCTGCCTCCCGCTAGCCACTCCTTCTGCCACCCTTACTGAGACTTCGGTGCCATCTCCTCCCTATTCCCTTAACTCTCATCCATTCATATTCCCCTCATCCTTTTCCTCTTCTGCAGCGCTGTCCAAGAGAGTGCCAAATTTCTATCAGCAATTACTGTGACCCTTGGTTGCCAAGAGGCTGGAAGTGAGTCCCTATTGTTAAAGACACCATGCACTTGAAAGCCTTTTCCCTAAGAACTAGCTTTCATGGTACTAAAAGGCGCCATGCAAACTTCCAGGGGAGGGAGCAGCCAACAGTCCTACCCAGCTGTGGTGCCTAAGAATCATAACAATGGCCAACCTGGCACATTAACCCTGGGTGCTGCATTATCACACATATCTTAGTGGTAACCAACAGCTCTCTAATTAGACTTACAAGCAACTCAACAAGCAGGAAATCACAGCTGGTTCTGGAAACCTAGACAACTACCTGGGGTTAGTGTGGTCATAGATGGAAAACCTATAACTGCCACTTACTAAACCAGACTAATTTCTAACAGGTTTGTTCTGGTACACACAGATAGTGTAGCTCTCACCCCTCATAAAATAAATTTTTCTTTGCAACAGACAGATACCATTACAGAAAAATGGCAAAAATACAGATTATAACTGACTACATGGTACAACTCCAACAGATACATTCAACAATGTGACTCCTGTACCTAAGGCTCACAGAATATTAGGGAAGAGGGCTGGGAAGGTTGGAAAAACCAGAGGAATGGTAAATCTGATGAGAAATTTTGTCTCCTAAAACTGTCCGGGAAACTACACCCAATGAAATCCTACCAACATGGCTGCCTAAACATGGACAACACAGACACTTATATGTGGAAGGGGAAATCTCATGGTGCCTAAGTCTAGACAAAGAACTCTAGGAAGTTGAGGAATTCCAAGAACAGAAGAAATCGTCTTCCTTAGGGAAGAGCTCCCAAACTGACTATTCAATACCAAGTGGTCAGCTCTGAAAACATACAAGTAACATTATACAGACTTAGCAGGGGTAGTGTGTGTGTGTGTGTGTGTGTGTGTGTGT
>NW_021604613.1:10809769-10832005 GCF_004785775.1 Grammomys surdaster
GGAGAGGGAGAGGGAGAGGGAAGGGGAGGGGAAGGGAGGAGGGGAGGAGGAGGAGGAGGAGGAGGAGGAGGAGGAGGAGAGTTGGCGGCTCCTCCAGGCTCCTCCTTTTCCTTCCTTGAGCTATCAAGACAAAAAAAAAAAAACAAAAACAAACAAACAAACAAAAAACCTGTCTCTAGTAATTATTCTCCAGCTCTGTCCTGAGTTCACTGGCTCCTCATCTTGACTGGCCCACTGACATTTCTAGCTAACTAATTTTTGTCAGTTTAGGTATCAACAAATTTCTCTTCAGTCAGGATTTCCTATTTCTGTCAAAACCACCAAAAGCCACTAAGTTCAAAAGATTAGATGCGGACTTAATTCTTTTCCCAGTCTCCTCTCTACTCTCACCATGCCTTACTGACTCTCAGCCACTCAGGTTGGTGGTTTCCTGTCTTTTCACCACTGCCACACAAACCCCAGGTGTCATGCCTCTTGTCACCTTCGTATTCATAAATTACCGTCATAGGTTCAATATGATCATGTTACTGTGAGCCATACCTCCTCCTCACACTCTCCTCACTCCTACCACGCACACCCGGCAGAACTTTAGGTCTGACTTGCCATACCCAGTAGAATATTTTAAAACCATTTTTATTACATTATATTTTGCTGAAAAACCTTCAGTGGTTCTCAAACTGTTACATCTGGGCTTCTAAAGTCCCATAATATGTGAGCTCTATTTTCCCAGCCATAATGCCCAAGTTACAATACAAATGCCACCCATATCAATGGTCCCCAAATTTCTGTCATCAGCAGTATCTGACACCACCATATTCTTTCCTTGTTCATGGACTGCCACTGTTTGAATCTCAAATGTACTCAGAGGCATGAGTACTGGTGGTGAAAGCAATTCCCTAAACCAGTGCTATTCTATTCGGAAGGCAGAGCTTCAGGAAGTGGAGCCCCAAACCCCTTCCCCTTTCTGTCTTCCTCACTTTCTCCCACATAGTGGAACGTTCCATGGCACATGCCCCTGCAATGATTACAGCTGACATGTCACTGATAGACCAAATGATCTTGAATTGAAACTCACAAAACTGTGAGGCAAGACAGAAACTTTTCTTTATAAGCTCACTATCTTTGGTTTTTGTTACACTGGCAGCAAGCTGACAGGATGATCAAAGTCCTAGCCATCATGATGTTGTGATGAATAGACTGTCATTTTAGACACGGAACAATTCTAAACATGCCATGCTCCTTATACCACTTCATTCGTTCTGATCTGTCCTCACCATATGTAAGCACCTAAAGCTGTCTTCCTTCTCCTCCCTGAAGAATGGATTATTCTAACATCCATGTTCCACCTCCCCCATTCCTGCTTTCTGCAAACCAAGATCGATCGTCACTCAGCAGGTGAAGTGCAGGACCTTTCTCTGTATTCTACTGCATTACTTACTAACATTATTGTATAGGTCCAGACATACTTCAAGGGCTCTTTCCATGGCCAGTCTGAGGCAACATGGATGGAAGTAGAAACCATATCTTACATATTACGAATGTTTCTTGTGGACATCACCATTGCAGAGGGACTGTGATGAGCATTCTTGAAATATTTGTTTAATCACATCATCTATCTAGTTATGACTTAAACTTTTGTTTCTTTTTAAAAATTCTTTCTTTTGGGCACAGAACGCCTATGTAATGGTCCCTGTGGTAGTCCTACCGTTAGAATCCTCCCAGCTAGAAAGGAGAGATGTTCAAACTCATTTTTAAATGTTAAAACACAGGTTGTACTATTAATTGCTTTGTATACATTACAGACTTTTAGGAACCAGGAACTAAGTATTTTGTCAGATTGTAACTATCTGGGATGGATGGATGGATGGATGGATGGATGGATGGATGGATGGATGGAAGATAGATAGATGATAGCTAAAATTGGTAGCTGAGGGAACAAAAATCTATCTTTTTTAAAATTCATTTTAAAAGGAACTAAATAGCAGAGAAGTTTGTTTCTTTTACTCTATCAATTATATTATTAAGAACAATTATTTATAGTTCTTTAAACACTCATGAATAAATACAGCCAGGCCAAAAGTAAGCAGCTATCAGAAGAGTTCAAATGAGCCTCAGGAGATCCAAGGGAGGAATTGGCTTATGAGAGCGAAGCACTCAGAATGCCCCTTATACACAAACACCCCTCACACAGCATTTTTCTATTTTCTGACACTATCAATACATGTCTGATTGAACTGGCAAGTGGCCAAGGTGACTGAGACATATACATCAGCAGTGGTCACAGCAAAAGTGCACAAGGCTCTTCAAGAAGCCCAAAAACCAGCAAGATGGAAATGACGGGCTGTATAAGTGCTGCCTCTAGTCTCATGAATCCAATATTTATCTAAAATTCAAAGAACCTGATGTTGGCATTACTTTCAAAAAGGGATAATATAGGCTTCCTTGCAAGGTACCTTCATTTAGACATGAAGGTGAAAGCAAATTCCTTTTATAACTGAGAAGAATCAGGTAGACAAAACTAAGTTCCTTTCACCTCATCAGAGTTAAACAGCAGCAGAGGCAGGAGGACAGAGAGTTGATTAAAGGCATTGTCCTGACCGCCTATACCACAGTGGTGAAGCAAGGGGCGCCTTAAGGAACCAGGTCAGGAGACACTGATTTCTCTATTCAACTCGGAGGCACCACTTTGTAAATGACACAATCATTTTTGGGTACAAGAGGTGCTTTAAATGTGGTAACATTATATCATTTCGGCTATAATGATCATAATTACTTATTTCTTTTAATCACAACCCACTTAACCACTTTAGTACAGAGGACTAGTTCAAGGAGTTTAATTTTCATTCAACATCTAATCTTTGTGTTTACTGAAACCCTTCACGTGCTTTGTTTACTATCTGCTTGCTGGCCTGGACGTTTGATCTTGCAAGAGTAGATTAGACAGGATCAGATAAAATACTGATTACTAGAATCAACCAGACTCAAGGAAGTAACACTGGTTTTAAAAATCTTCTTTTCTCCCAGCTTTGTAATATTTTTCTAAATAGACTCAAATAAACAAATAAAATTAAGAAAACCAGCAATCAGAGTGTTTTGAGCAATGACTGAGGAAAGTGATGGGGCTGATTTCCAACCCTAACTGAAATACAGGGTTTGGCCCATTCATTCTGGTGGCATTATTCTATGACATAAATAATTTTGTCATAGCCACCAGTATTTGTATGAACTTTAAGTGACCCCCTCATTTCTTGAGACATTAAATATTTGAGATGAATCTCAGCAAAGATAGTTAATTTGAGGTTCTAGCAACAATCTTTTAGACATTAAGCTATTTGAATTTACTAATCAAGGGTCCATTCAGAACCCATGTGAGGGTCTTAGTTGGCCCCCTCCTCACCTATGTGCCCAGTGAACATGTGGGAACAGAATCAGCTGTACTGCAAATACAACTGCCACTTGGCTTCATAAAAATTATGAGGTAAGTTCATACCTGGAGTTCTTACAAAAAACAGTTGGACTAAAAGCTAATATTTTACAAAACAACTATAAAGATGATATCCATGGAGTAAATCCCCAAGCCTTGAAAATTATTATACAGGAAGCTGAACATGTCTAGGTAGCTATGAATTATCTCTCTGACTACACTAATATAACACCTAAACACTGAATGGCTGTTTGCTTTCCTGTTGGATAAAAGTACAACATGTTCCTTACACAGAGGAACTGAGTGCTCTGGAAAATCTAGCCTAGACAGGGCAAGCTTTAAAAAGAGGTACAGGGGAACCTAACATGCCACCCACTTCCTTAGGGGCAGAGACTCCTGGGACCAGGTTCGAGGTAGGACACTGAAACTAGTGTATACAAACTGTTTCCCCATTGCTCCTAAAGTAATGGTAATGTTAACTCAAATATGTCCTTGTCAACCTTGATTGTCTTTGAAATTGAAGCAAAAAGGTAAACAGAGCAAGGTTGTCTGTAATCACTGGGGAAAATAAAGTCAACAAGCTAAGCCAAACCAATTTAGGACTTTTTAAAGACTAAGTGTAAATAGTTTAGATACAGCAACAACAAATTCAAAAAAATGGACATTAAAATGTTTACTTCAAAAGTTAGACAATTCCATTTGTCTGTAGTTTTTACATCTGTTTTTAATGATATCATATTATTGATCGTTCCTTTTTCTCATATTTATTTAAGCATTAACTATAGAATTTGTCATCTGATCTTTCTCTCTCTCTCTCTTTTTTTATCTTTCCAGTAGACTCTTATTTTTGCCAGGTTTGAATCTTGTTTTGCTTTGATCTTTAGAATATATAATTATTTTACTGTTTATTTATTTCTATGAGAATAGAAAAAAAGAATTGACCTGGGAGAGCTAGATGTGGCAATTTGTAACAGAATCACATAGCTTATGTTTAAGAAATCATGGTTTTGATTAAGAAGCAACCATTTAGTTCCCACTGTTTTATTAAAACAGACATTAGCAGATAATAGGAAACATATTTAAGGATAGAGCCTGCGTTTTGTTTAGGACATCGGTAAGCTGGCTGCAAATTTCCTTCTGCAGCTAACATAAGCCATGGTAAATGCATACTGGTAACTCGGTGAGATGACAGGGAGGTATGTGCCTCTCAGACTTGTGTATTCTCAGGAAGAAGCCGAAGGTACTGGTTTGCTCTGGCTGTTACAGACTTCCAGATTTGAATAACATTACTTCTGTACATTTTGAAAAGGTATAGTCACCAGCAAATGTTAGAAACCAAACTTCCATGAGAAATGGATCTAGACAGGAATCTCCTGCAATACCCATCCTTAGCAAGAAGCCTCTGTCAAACGAGAAGAACCAGCGAGGCCCAACACTTCTGTTTCCTAAAGGTAGAAAGTTAATAGAACGAACTCTCGGTGGTGGTTTTCTGCACACCCTTATACCTGCCATACATTTCCTGTTGTTCCTCCCACTCCCTGGGCTGATGAATCAACTCCACTTGAACTGTTTGATGCCAGCTTGTGTTTACTTCACACAAACCTTAACCTTCCTTTTTTTCCCTCCTACTGACACACACACAGAGATACACATACACTTGCCAGCAGCAACGACTAGCTCTTGGAGTATGTGTACACAGTGTCTGACAGCCTCTTCAGGTGTACATCCTTGACCTACTGAAGGAAGTCAACGCCTTCATCCGCTTTTATGGCACTTAAAGATTTAACTGTGCATTTACTATCTTGAAAAAAAAAACAATTTAAAGAATTGAATCTCTGAAAAAGACGACAAAACACACACACACACACACACACACACTGGTTGTGACTTCACTAGAGTTCTCAGGCTTCCAGAAGCTGAATTACAGTCTAGCATATAAAAGAGCACACTCTCTTCCTTTCCCTCACACGGCAGGTAAATGTGATCAGGAAATGGCCTTGAAGCTACAGGATTTTTTTTAGTCAAGGATGGTACATTCAAGCATTTTAACAACTCAGTTATAAAAAGAAAACCTTGTAGACAACACTTAGAGAAAAGAAAGCTTCTGAGCCACACAATCACACCATGTAACGAGGAGTTATTTAGCTTCTCTTACATGGGAGTGAGTATCAATACTGAAAAACAAATACCCTACCAGAATCAAAAGGGCTTAAAGAATTTGAGAATATGTTAAAAATAAATTGATTTTAATTCAGTTTGCAGTATACTTAACTTCTGGATAGCTCAACATTTTTGCTTCTCTTTAAGTTGTATATTTAGCATAAAATGCTCTCCCTTTTTCTTGATCTAAATTGTGTGGCTGATGCATCTGAAAGCTCATTTGCTCAAGGGCAATCTTGTAAACAAGCTCTCAGACACTCAATAGCCAGAAGTATTGCTTTGATACATATCCTGTCTCCCCTGAGGAAGCCTGCAAGTAATAAAACACAATTCATCCTTCACTTCTACCTACCCAGCAGATCATCACGTGGCCCTTGAATGGGGGCAGCGAGCTGTTGGCAAGACTGTGAACACTATCATAAAGCCAGACGGACAGCATCACAGTCTTGCAAACTATAGACTGGAGCTGCTCTCAAACATCAGTGTCACAAAAATGACCCCAAATCTCCTCAAAGACTAATGACATCTGCCTGAATCGGACAGAATAAAAGGACTTTTATGTTAACATGTTCGTAAAGATAAAACAACACTAACATGTTACCAACACGAGATGATCTAAGTAGCATCTTATTTGTTATGTAAAAAACCTGTGTTTTCAAGACTACATATAATTTCACATGTAATATACAACTTCTGGTCCTACTACTACTACTTAGTAGTACTGGTAGTATAGTAGTCATAGTATGTCTTTACTACTAGTTATTCAGAAGTAATTCTGTGTCAATATTATCTTGTTTAGTTCTCACAGCTATTAAAGGACGTAGACCAATGATTCTTAACTGTGAGTTGGTTGACCAGATATCCTGTGTAACAAATATTTACATTATGATTCATAACAGTAAAAAAAATTACAATTATAAAGGTAGTAATGAAAACAATCTTATGGGGTTGGGGTCACCACAACATGAGAAACTGTATTAAAGAGTGGTAGCATTAGGAAAGGTCAGAACCACTGAACTAGATACTTTCATTTCTAATTGTTAAATGAAGATATTGAATCTTGGTGAAATTAAATAATTTGACCAAGTTCATGTAATTAGTAAGTTGAAGACCAGACCTGAGTTCAAACCTGCCAGACCACAGAAACCTGGAGGTGGGATACTACTCAGGGTCTCCACTAAATAGACACATCAAAATTCTGTTCCTAACCCAAGCTTTCCTGAAGCTTTGGCACTCATTCCAACTTGTTAATCAGTAGTCAAATCCTAGGTGTTATGTAACATGGAATAAAACTTTTAAATTTCCATCCTAATAGATTTTGGCCTTTACAGGGAATCACTGGAGAAAACTACAAAGTTGACAAATTATGCTAAGAATTGTTTTGTGGTCCTAATACTTATTTACAACCCTTCCTAAACTAAGGGTTGAATTTTACGACAGAAATATTAAGAATCTTACCTTCAAAAATACTTAAGTATGTATGTATGTATGTATGTATGTATGCATATACACACACATATACACACACACATATATATAAGTATATATATACTTATATATATGTTATATATAATTAGCACAGAACTAATAGCTCATTACCTGAGAGTCTACACATAGTTTTAAAAACAAAAAATCTGAGATTACCTTTTATCTTCTTATATTTTTTGTACCATCTTCCAAACTCCTGGCACTTGGTTGCTGACACATTGGCATAGTATGTGCTATTTACAATGGATGAAATCATACTCTGAAAAGAAGGGAGAGATGAGTTAGTTCTCATATACATGAATGTCTTATTTTAGCGACCAGAAGGGACACATTGCATGCAGCCCATACAGGTTTCCTTTGTCTTTTAAACCTAAAGCTATGGCCCCTCTGCAAATGAAATGATTTAATAACAAAACAGGGTGACCAGAATTCACTATCCCTTAAGTATATTTGTATAATAACAATGCTTTCTAAAACAAAAGCCAATTCTAGAATACTGTCAAAGATGGAGAGATCAGGGCACACAGACTAAATGCCGGAGGGACGGCCGGCTGCTGAGCTAGAGTACAAGGTGACATCAGATGCACCAGCACCAGCAACCCAGATAATGCTTTTCAGATGTCTCTGTTCCTCTTCCAACTGCAACAAGCTTACAGAGCCAAGAATCTGAGAACATCCGTGCTACACACTGCAGAACAACGTTTAGGGAAATAAGTTAAATTAATATAATTTATAGAAACGTGTGATTATCACTTGTGTGAAAATTCACCAAATGAGAAACTTAACAGTGCTATTTTCGAGCAGGGGAACCAAATCTAACACTTCTGCTGTGTTTCAACCAAAAAACCGAATTAAAGTTAAAACTTTCTGAGCGCTCACACTCATGACTGTTGCGGTGCTTCCTCCCCTCTTGCCTCAGATCTGTTTGTCCCTGAGGTTAGAAAAACAAGCAAAGGGACATAGGCTGACTCTGCACTGGGAATTTTACATTGTAATTACGCATCTTGACTTAGATGTCCTACAGAGAGACACTTCCTGACTCTGTGGTATATCTGAGCCAAAATGCTGGACAGATGCCCACTCACACCTGAACAACTATGACATTATACATGTCTGTTTCATATGGACATTTGATTTCTATAAATGTGTGTAACAGCAAGTGTGCATGAACACTCAAGCCATCCTAATGACCTGCATAAGGTGTGAGATTGTGCCTATAAATAAGTCTCACCTGTCTCAACAACAACAACAACAATAACAACAAAGTCATCTCAGACATGGAAAAACTCAGAAAAGCTTAGAGCTTGTAATGACATTTCTATAACACAGCACAGATAAAGAGAATGACACAGAATCAAAGTAAGCAACATAGTAGGGGACTTCAACCCCCAGCACACAGACTCACACTTAAAATGTCAGACTTGATTCTTCGTTTCATCACTATGCACAAGTGGAGGAAGAAGTTCCTAATTCAATTCACAGAAACCTCTTTGGCCTTTTCCACACAACAGATGGCTAGCCTCACCCAGCTGATTGCTTAAGGACATTTTCCCCCTCTGAGGTAAGATAGTAGAGAGAGCTCTGAGCTCTCTAGGTCTGAACAGAATACTGAAAATGCAAAAACCCCTGGCACCCACTTGTCTCCTAAGACTTATGATGCCTTGCCTCCAGCCCTTAAGAGGATCTGCCTTGGCAAGACCTGCTTTGTAACCAAATAAATCTGTGCAGCAGCAGGTTGTACTAGCTCCCTCTCTGGTCTAAGATACATTTACTCTTCCTAGACTGTGGGACCTTGAGGAAAGTGACAAGCTGCCATCTCCGGTCCTTTTTTCCTCTTCTTCTTCGTGTCTCACATAGTTCTGATGTGGGATGTCTGAGTCATTGAAATTTAACACATGAAGGGACAGGAATGAAATTCTGAAATGCCAAACTCAAATGTCATAATAATAGAAATTCTAACATGGAAGCTACCTAATAAAAGCTGCCTGTCACTGCCACACTGGGGTGTGAACTTTCAAACATGCTCACCATCTCCTTAGCTTGTGATGAATGTTGTCTTCTGGGAAGGTACAGGATAGAAAGCCACGTACAAGTCAAAGTCAGACTTCCTTTCGAAAGCTAGTCTAGAAAGCATCCGAGGACTTTCTAGAGCTGTCCTTTAACTCTTCCAGGTCCAGAACGTGAGACTATAGCCTACATCACTCTGGTCCCAGACAATCCTATCTCCCTCCATCCCTAGCCATTCTCTCTAGCCATTCTGGACCCTGGTCCAGCTACCAGTCCCGTGGTGGTGCACAAGTCCATCTTGAGCCTCCGTGGGAAGGCAGGGAGAAGGTATCCTCTACAGGCTCCATCACCAGGGCCCAAATTTCATGCATCTGCTTTAAAAAGAAGGAGATTGGGCACCCATCTCAGTCAAACTCTCTTCCCCAGATTATTACACACGAGTGTCTTTACTGCTTCAGAAAACAGAATAGATTTCAATTATGAACTAAGCAAAGGAATTTGGATAGCAAAAATAGACATTCCTTGGGTAATGACAACTTTTTATTATGAGAAAGAATTGATTGACTTTATGATACAATTACTCACATTAACTCTTCACAGAGTACACTCAGTAGTTGTATAAGTAAGTTGTCAGGCACCATCATCACAACTTAAAAGTGCAGGTATCTTTTGGAAATAATGTACAGCAAAGGCCATGGTGCATGGAATCATCCCATTTTTAACATGAGAATCCTCTAAACTTAAAGGAGATAAACGTATTCTCATGCCTTGGGCCTGAATCATGAGATCCTGGAATGTAGTACAAGACCTTACTGTGGTGGTAGCACCAGTAGGTTAGAAATTCCACACTTAGCTAGTGATGTTCAAAGCTGGGAGGAGCTAACACAGAGTCAGCACATGCAACTTGACTTCTACAAGGTTCCGAGACACAGAGGATGTGTGTGTATCACACGACTCACTCTAAGCCATTTTAAGCAATGTAATATCACAGACACGGGGGAATATCTTCTCATCACTTATCGCCTTTTTCCTTTTGTAGAACTTGGGATCCAGCTCAGCCCTTTCCATGTCAAGCAAGCAGTTTACCACCAAGCTATTAGTATTACCCCAGCCTGTCGATAACAACTTAAACCAGTGAAGATGAGACAGTGAAGGCAGAATGTGATGAATATTGATTAAAATCCTTCCCACCTTCCATTCTGACACTACTACATATCGTTCTTCTTGCTGTATGATGTGCTGTGGAAGGGTACTTTACTCGGTGAGAGTAAGCTCACACAACAGTGGTCCTGAAAGACTACTAGAACTGAAAAGCACCGATCTCCCAGTGACATAACATTGTAACAACATGTGTTATTGCTGTGTTTTCAAGCATACTCTGGTAAACAAATCTACTACATTGCCAGTCATAAAAAAAAACTATAGCACACACAACTATATGTTAATATGCAATGTCTAACAATGATCACAAACATCTGTGGTATTGACTTATGTAAATACTATATTGTTCCTTCTTTCTTTTTTGGAGCATGCTCTCCTACACACAAAAGTTTTCTGGAAGGCCATACGCCATGCTGTCTCAGTAGTGCCTCTGTGCATCTCTCACGTGCTCTTGATTACACCAGAAGGCTACTGAGTGACTGACCTCCCCATCTACATTTCTGAATGCATGCTCTGTATGTTCACATGATGCTGATGGAATCATCTCATTTCTCAAGATGAATCTCCATCATTAAGGGACACATGACCAACTATACTTATTTTAGCTAGATTGCCCTGTCTAAAAATAAGTTTGCTTTCAGATTCTTGAGATAAATTTTAAACTCACTTGTTTTTTTAACTAGCCCAGGCGACAGATGTCACACCTGATTATAAGTATGGTTTGATTTCCAAACTGAGGGCTTAGAGACTGAAAATGAGAAAGCTCACTGACCAAAGTTAGACGCACTGGGAAGTGCCACACAGAACCTCCACTGCAGGCCTGCGTGAGCTCATGCTCACGAGCCATCTTCCACACAGAAACTCTACTTTATTTAGACTTTTAATTACATTTGTATTTCTTTATTTAGCTTGTGTGGAGGCACACACAACAGTTTGGACATGGAGGTTAGAGGACTACTCTTGGAATCCAGTTCTTTCCTTCCATTATGTGGGTCCCAGGATCTAACTTAGGCCCTTCAAGCTTGGTGGCTGGCACTTTACTGAACTCTCTCGCTGGCCCTCATAGTTTCTTAAGAGGAGAAGCTGATTAATGAAAAGTCCTCAAACTTGCTTTGTGACAGAGGACAGCCTTCATCACAGTCTTCTTTATCCCTATTTGTCATATGGGCACATATGTGCACTGCCACCCCCACACCCAATTGCTCACTTTTATTATTTTTTTGTCCCTCTGTTTCTTATTTTGTCTGCAAAAGCCTAACCTTCTTTCAAATATTTTACCACAAAACCCCAGACTTCTCTCAAGACTTGGGGAGTGGTGGCTGCTGCATGGCTTTGAAGTTATGTGTCTTCCTTTCCACTTTTTCGTTAAAGAGGCTGGCTGTGACTCAGTTCTATAGACCCTGAAAAGAACCTATGCTGAGCTAAGAGTGAGCAAGCTCTGCTGAGGTGAATGATCAAAACTCTCAAGACCCGAGGTTTTGTAGTCAAAAGCCAGCTGAGAGTAAATGAGACACCAGATGCTGTATTTGTGACACATTCAGGCTGCTTTGTAGATTTGGTGACTCTCAAAGGCATCAGGGGACAAGAGTGGCTATTCCGATTTATGTATGCTTTGAGAGGTGAAATAAAAAAATAAATACAGACACACAACAACAACCTATACTTTGCTAGCATCTGGCCAGACAGAACAGCTAAATCATGACTTCCCCTTAAACACACAGTCTGCAATTGTTGCCTTTTTATGGACTTCTCCACATTCTCTTCTGTCTTTAAGGTTTCTTTTTTAAATTATAGGCCACTGCAATGTTCAAGAAAACATATACTATCCACTGAACCTTTATATAACAGCCAAGCTCCTGCAGGGAAACCAAATATGACTTAGCTTTGGTTCCTGCCCCGGAGTGCTTCGGTTTCTTATGTTCATGGTCCCTTTTAGTCTATGATCACACAAAAGTGACTTGTCACTGTTTCTAATGATGCATTTTGGTGTGGTAACTTTATTTTAAAACAAAAAAACTTCCCACAAACATATTATAAATAATACATATTTTTGTGGAAGTTTTTTTGAACATATATGTATGTATAATATGTATATTATGTAATATGCATATTATATATTATATATAAATATAGTAAAGATCAATCTATAACAATGAAATGGCAAAAAATCACCTATATACCAAGATGTGTGGTTGAGCATGGCCAATCCATCCTGCCAATGAAGTAAGGCAACCACTGGGAATATCGACTTTGGAATGAGAGGTCTGGCAAAGGCCTCAGCTGGCACTTAATCAGCAGAAGAAGTTCCAACATGAAACTTAAGCGACTCCCTCTGGCCCAATGACCTATCTACACAGTGGGAATGTTGATGAGTATGCCTGGAAAGTGTCTCACACATCCTCACTGATTTAAACCCATTAGAAAGCTCTCCTGGAAATGACAACTTTCACTGTAAGAGCAGGGCTTCAGCAGTGCAGTGTAACTGCAGAAAGGACACAGAGAGGAACCTGCCAGAGACACTGACCTGGGAGAGAGGGCATTCTTTGGCTAATGTGCTCTGGTTCATTTCTTTGAGCAGTTCCTTTAAGGCATTGCGGACGGTGGCGTGGTTCCACTGCTCCGCAGGCAAGTCTTCCAACTTTGAACAACTGCAAAACAGAGGGACAGTGAGTGACACAGGGCCTCAACCATGGCCCTGGCTGCCCAGGACCACACAGCAAGTGCTATGTGGCTTCTGGATCCTCACATCTAGAAGGCTCCAAAGAAAAGGAAGGGGAACAAGCTGCTTCTGCAGACGGCGACGGACGCCCCCAAGTGACATAACACTGTGGTCTTTCCCAGCAGACTCATGATGGGCCTTCCGTCAAAATCAAGTGTGAAGGCTCACCTTTCCCAGAAAAATTTGGACAGGCTTCTTTTCCAGTCACAAAATAACTGAAGAACTGCTAGAAAAGGGTGGGGTACTCAGTCCCTATTAAAGGAAAAATTGTCCCAAAGAGAACAGTTTTAAAAAAAAAATCTTACATTGAAGGACAACATTGCTTAAGCCACAACTTGCAGTCACTTTATGATAAAAAGGCTACAGAGAACCCCTAGACGTTGGGAGGTACATAGCATTTCTGGTCCCCCTAGAGGCCATAGGCTTTCACTGACTGACCACCACAAAAAGAAAGACATCATTAAACAAATCATCCCCTCAACAGACAAACCAGAAGGCAGCAGAGGGATCTAACGCTTCAGATGCTGTGCATTAAGCTCCTGAGAAAGCCAAGCGAAGCCACAAAAGGGGCTGTGGACAGCCTTTGCCTGACCCGAAGACTTTTAATGATTTATCAGGCAGCCCCTTGAGTGAGCAGTTCACTGCCTCTGAAAACAGCATAAAACAGTTGGAATGTGGACTATAAAGATGCCTGGTGAGGCATCCCCAGCTCCCCTCCTCTCTCCCCCCTTCTTCATTTCACCCACTGTCTAGAAATGATGTCTGCAGTGAATGGAAGATCCATGCAGCATCTGAGAGGAAGCTGAGACAGCCGTTCAGAAATCCCCACCTTTGTAATTGGATCTTCAACGTCACAACGTGATAGACATCTTGCAGCATGTCGGCCACAGTCGCATCAGGGGCGTCTGTCACATAACTGAGGGGGAGAGGGTTCCACCTCCCCAGCTTGATTATTCCTGCACAGGGAAGAAAAACACAATAAACATATATCTGCTATTTATTAAATCTTTCCAGTTTGTTCAATGTCAAGAAGGTCATTCAATAGTCAACACTGAACACCCACTCTGAGAGTTTACAACCCAGTGCAATGAGGAATTTCTTCCTGGCTGACAACTGGGTTAGTGAACTACACAAGGGAGATAAGGAATGAAAAGAATGGAGTTTAATCATGGACAATTGGTTCTTTTATGTTTTCCTGTGTCTTAAATTACTTAAAAAACCATACGGATATTTCCTTTCCCCAAAGTCTTGTTTCATAGTCTAAGACTGATGCTAAATATATAGGGTTGCTGATTCCACAGACCCAAAAACAAAACCAACCAACCAAACAAACAAAGCAAGTTTCATGTAAATATAAGGCTTGATTTTTGAATTGAATTGAACAAGAAGGCTGTTGTGTGGGCTCCACAGCCCCATTGTGAATGGGGTATGATTCCTGGGGTGCAGCACTCAGCACCCCTGGAACAGAGGTCCCCAAGCTTTCTGGTTGCAGGTGTCACCTAAGGTGCCTTCACCTGCCTCTCTGTTTTTCTTCCTGGGATCTTTTCAGAATGACAACAGTACCTTTCCCTGTGGGTTTCCTGGTGTCTATAGTAGCCCTGGATGTGCTCCTGGGCTAGCTTTGGCTGCAAAGAGCAGCAACTTGGGAATTAAGCTCCATTGCAGGAAGATTCATGTGATACTCAGGCAGTTTGTGAGGAAATGCTAACTTATTTATTCTTTCTATGGGCCCCTCTGGTCTGGAGTGCAGGGCACGCAGAAATTTGATGAAGAAAAATAAAGAAACTCATTTCACAAATGATGCTGGGTAACAAAACTTTTATTCCATGCTATGAAAAATCTGATGGTCCCCACGGGATGTCAGAAATTGTCACATATAAAAATGTTATGTTTTAGAAATAAAAGAAAAATAGCATTTTTATTTTTTCTTTTGACAATACAGGTGAGTCTAAGTACATTGTTCTCTCAAAATACATATATTTTTATCACTGATGCGAGAGAACACCTGCATACCCAAAGGTACTTTTAAAAGATTCACGAAATGACTCCATAGCTGTGGGGCAAAATTCAGAGGGTAGAAAACGAACTTTCTGGTGTGAGGGCATGTCCTGTCCCAAATGAGATAAATGAACGCGTACTGCCTGACATAATGCTTGAAAACAGGGAAGAAACAGAACAAAAATATTAAAATGATGCACTGTTTCAGTATTAAGACTTAACAATCTGCTGCCGAATATGCTACAGTATAAATAGTGCCTGGACTCGGCTCCAGCTAAGCAGCGCGGCTCTCATTCATGGTGCCGTATGTCTCCAGTTCTGGCTCCTTAAGTCATCTTTCCCCTGCCAAGAAAAGCTGTTTTTTTTGTGGGGGATAGTTTCCCTAACATTCCCTCTATCACAATGAAAAGTGCACAGCACGCAGCTCGGGGTAGACACGAAATGAGCATCCAGGGCCCTGGACAGCCACCCTGGAGCAGCCAGGTCTGCTTCCCTCCCTTTTATCTTTTCTGGCATTTGCCATATTAAAAAGACACTGGAGAATATGTCCAATCTACTACCTTCTGAAGAAAATCACTGTACAATATTCACTTCCTTTAAGAAAGCTATTGTCATGATCACCCACAAGTTCAACAGAAACTGATCGTATCCTACAGGCACAGTTTTTATATTCAGATAAGAGAATACAGGAGAGAATGGATGTCAGAGGCTGTGCTCTCTGACTGGCACAGAGAAGAATCTGAGAGTTATTTTGGTTGTCGTGACCAAGAAGATAATCTGAAAAAAAGGAAGCCTGCAAACTTCCAGGGACAGTTCTCTGGGACATTCTTCCTGCCATGTGTCTGTAGTTCATTCCATTTTATTTTTTTTAAGGAATGTTACACAGTGCAGGCAGATACAACCAAATATAGCTGTGTAATTTCATTTATATCAAATGCAAGAGCAGCAAGACTAACCTAAGGGAACAGAATTGAGACAAGCAGGTGAGAGAATTCACCAGAAGGGCTTGCTTGCTCGGGCTAGTGGCTGCACTAGTATAAAATCTGTCAAAATTCACCAAACCAGCCTCCTAATATAAATACGATTATTGCATACACATTACACATGCCAAGCATGGTGGCAAATGCCCATAATTCCAATACATTCAAAGCCACCCTAGGCTATACAGTGAGTCTAAGGCTAGCCTAAGCTATATGGTATGGTAGTAGGGGGTGGCTCAGTTAGGAAAGTGCCTGCCTTGTAAGCATCAGAAACTGAATTCAGATCACAAAAGCTGGGCACAGTGGTGTGTATCTATAACACTAGTGCCAAGGCCCGCAACAGGCAGAGCCCTGATCTTGCTGGCCCTTCAGCTTAGCCAATCAGTGAGCTCCAAGTTCAGCGAGAGACACTGTCTCAGGAAATAAGGTGAGAATCATGAAGGGAGACACTAAATGTCTAATGTACACACATGCACACATATGCACATGCACTCAAAACACATATGTACAATCACACACACACATACGAGCTGGGTATAGTAGCACATGTCTGTAACCTAACAATAAAGCGAAATATCAAGAGTCCAAAACTGACTGGGCTTCATAATGAGACAATATTTCAAAACAAAAAACAAAAAACAACAAAACAAAACAAAACCCAGTTAACCCAGTGGGTAAAAAAATAATTTTTTTAAAGGGAGAGGTGTGTTCAAAGTAATAGGCTGAAGACAGCTATCTCCATCTAGATAAACTCTCTCCCCAACTCAGTGAGCCAGGAAGAGACTTGTTTAGGCTGTAACTAGTCATGCAGGTGCCTCAAAACACTGAATACCTCCACACGGAGCATCTGCCCCAAGCTGGTCTCTACAGCTTCAAGGGACCAGAGGGCGCATGCTATGCTCTCTGGCCAGGGAGACAGTGCCTGCTTTTCCTTCTTTCCACTGTTGAGAGGTCACAGTGTACACTCAATTGTCTACCTAGGGCAGAACAGCTAAGAAGGGGCTCTCTTCAGTGTGCCGTCCCTCCAAGCAGGGTTGTCTGCCTAATGCATTAATCCACTTTGCAAAACATTCTTTGGAACAGTCTCCTTCCCTGATTAAAAAAAATTGACAAAAATATTACTTAGAATAGCAGTCAAATGTTAATTAAAGAAATCAAACTGGGAAGCAGTAATCCACAGCAAGTATGAATGAGTGCGGGCTTCCAAGGAAACTGCCGCCACAGATCGCTCCTGGCTTCCACCATCTTCTCATCATGTGACTCAAGCAAGTTACTTAATGTCTCCGTTCCTCAATCTGCTCATCCGTGAAATGGAATTGAAACACATAGAGTTTGATTAAAGAAAAATGTGTATGTTACACATAAAGCCCTTTGTATAAAGCTTTGTCCGAAAGAGAGACCGGAGAGAAGCATGTACACTTCAGTTACTCCACTGCAGGAAGGTAATCAGCAGCAAGCTGGGGGTGAGTTTTGTGCAAACTGAGATTTGGGGCCAGCTGTTTCCTTTCTCTACACTTAGTTTTCCAGTCTATAAAGTGGGAATAATACCTATGCCCACTTTTGCGTTACTATGAAGTTTTCAATTAATAGGGATTGTCAAATAACAAATGCTCAACAAAAACCAGGGGCAAACATCTTTGCAAAGTTCTGAATGAGGTCATGGCAGCATCATAGCAAAGCTATAGGAGATGAATCTTTCTTGGAGGAGTGTTGGATGAACAGAGGGAACTACCCTAGAGGGAGAAAAAAAGCTGCAATAACCCAGGCAGGAGTGGTTAAATTACTATGTAGGCAAACTCACCCTAGCCTTTAAGGTAGGGTCACCAAAGTGAATTTAAAAAAAGAGAGAAGGGAAGGGAAGAGAAGGGGAGGGAAGGGGAGAGGAGGAAGGAAGGGGAAGGGGGGAAGGGAAGGGGGCCGGGGAAGGGGAAGGGGAAGGGGAAAGAGATTTGTCATAGGCCTTTTAGGGATAGTTCCTGACTCACACAATATTAGGGGAATCTTAGTAACTCTGGCATAAGCAGCAGTATACAGATATTATTTCTAAAACCACAATCTAAGCTTTTTAACTCTAGCAGGTAAAATTGAAAACAAATATTACTGAGGTCAGATTTTTTTGACACAAATGGGCATGCACACATGTCCAGTAAAGCATATGGCAGATGAAGATCCACTTTCCTGCTCTGGACAGACAACACACTCTCACTTTGTCTAGAACACTGATCCTCAAGAGTCACTTCTAGAATCATGTACAGTCTTCAGATTCCAACCTGAGACTAGTTCAACTCTAAGCAACCAATCTGAAGTAATCCTTTCTCTGCACAGCTGCACAGAGAGCATCTGTTCTTGGCTTGTGAGTCTTATCACAATGTCCCTTTCTGCTACTTTATGGGTACCAAGTCTTTTTATTGTCTTCGTTTGTTTTTGTTTTTGCTTTTCCTGTTTCTTTGTCCATTTTTGAGATAGGGTATGACTATTACGTAGCCTAGGCTTGCTCAAACACATGATCCTCCTGTTTCAGCCTCATGAGTACTGGAGTTATGAGTGAGCTACCACATCCAACATCTGGTGCTTTCAAGAATCATTCGTTCATTTGTGGTGAGTTATTATTGTACATGGAAGTGAGCTAAAGGTTAGGAGAAAGTGACTTGAAAAGAAATCAGTGGATGGCAGCCAGGACTAGGAACTGGGCTTCATTTTTAACTACTAGACTCCTCCTACTCAGCTCTGCTGCTGTAAGTGTGAGTCCTCATGCCCAAAACAGGTCCCTCAAGCAGGGCTATGCTTGCCCTCAGTCATATGTCAATCAGGGCATTGACATTTATTCTGATGGAAAGAACCATATGAAACCTAGGAGCCACCAGGTGATAAGGCCAAAAGGCAGAAAAGCTATCATCTACACCTCGACGTTCTCTGGGGAAAATGGTCCCCGAAAGGAGCCACTGAAGACATAAACATTATCTCCCAAGTCATCCAAGAAATGCATCATCCACAAACATTCAGAAAATGCCTGGTGTTGAAGACTATTACAGATGCAGTTTCAAGGTCTTTGAGTCACAAATTATGGGCCTTTATTTTGGAGTTGAAATTCATACAAATGTTAACATGATTGAATTGAGCACAATATAAATAAAACTGTTTATACCCAGACAAATCTGTTCATTTTAAAATACAGAATGCCAATTCACTCTTTGTGTAATGCATTCAGACCAAATAACAAAATGCAATTGTAGGTAAATTTCCCATTAGTGACATAAAATTAAGTTGGAAATGGAAGCAATTTTTGTCTAAAATTAAAAAGATACAACAATGGAAACCATTTTTTCACTCTTTCAATGTAATATCCTTCTAGAGTCAGAGTTGACGATGTTTCACAGAAGAAACTATCAATAGTATATGTATGGGTGTTTCCTGTGTTTTTATCAGTGTTTAGACTATGAGAAATAACATATCATGCAAAGTCAAAGCAAAATTTCTGTCTTTCAAATTATTAGCCTTTAATATATAAAAATCAGAGAGTTTGGGATATTGCAAATTGTAGCTGAACATTCGAGAAACCACTTAAAGTGGCATTGAACGTGGTGATGAACACTTTAACCAAGAGAACATCAATCAGAAGGTTTGTATGCAGTGTTAAGTATCCATTAAACACATTTTCCTCATATGTCTGAGTCACAGATATGCAGAGAGATACCAATACATCTTGTCCCTGGCACTATGGAGTTTGAATAGACAAGCTTCTTATTGCTAAGCACACAACTAAGTAAAACTACTCTCTAGGTAAGCCAGGATAATAACTTTCACCCCTGTACCTCAAATGTAGGAACTATTTAGTACAATGAAGGTTTGTGTCAAGTCATCTGCAGGCTACATAAAAGTTCTCAAAGTTCAGTTAACATGGAGAAAGTTGCTGACAAAATCCATCTAGGAGACAGATGCATGCAACCAAGCAAGATATCAACAATACCCTCAAAATTCAACTCAGTGAATAACTGTCTTTTATTCCAGGTGCATCCTAACACTAATTTTAAAAGCAAAGTGAAAACTCAACCCGGGGAAAAATGAGACATTAGCTTTAATTTCCAAAGGCTGGAGTTTATATATCTCATAACTCTCCGGAAAAGATCTCAGCAAAAAGAGTGTCAATAAAATCTCTAGTCTCAGAATAACTAAGCCTTGGGGCTTCTGGTTCTCAGTATTATTTCTACAATACACCAACTGCTGACGAGACCCCTTGCAAAACCTAGAGAACTCCTGGCATTGATCGCATCTGTTCGCCCTCCTCTGAGCGACTGTGTCCCTGCGCTACAGCATATCATTTTCTGTTGTTAGGCTATGCTTTGTTAAAGAAATTAAAAACTGCCTGTCCTATATAATAAGAACAGAGAATTATTTATCCATAAATCAGTTCACAGGAAATCACTACCTAGCAGTATGTAATAATTCAGCCTGTGCTTCTAACCTGTGGCCTGGCTGTGTTATATCATCAAACTGTGAAAGGGACATGGCATAAATTGTAGTTATTATTGCTGAACCTGTGGTGAAATGATGCTCAGTGAGGAGAGAGAAAGAAAAGGCAAACAAAAGGCCATGTTTGAAACACATGTTTTTCTTCTTTGCGTCGCACAGCAGAGCCCCAACACAACTTACTAAAGCAGATCAACTCTTCAACACTGTCTACTTTGAATCCAAAGGCTCCACACATTTCAAATGCATTCAAGTAAAAGGAAGTGGAAATTACATGGTATTCTTTGGGCACTCTACTTTATCTAGCTGCCTTTGTAATTTACACAAATTAATGAAATCTCTCAACTCACTGGTCTGAGAGCCTAGAATGCATTTAATCCCGTATTTATAACAGCACAAAAGCAAACACCAGACAAAAACAAATAACAACTCCGAATAAACACTGAGGCTCTATTGTTATATAAATTCATCTAGAAACCAACAGGGCACATGCGTACATGCTTACAAGTGCACAAGTGTATGATTTCCATTTCCCACACACATTTGAACCACTTGCAACAATCTAAGTATTATTAACCAGCACAAACAACCAAAGCTTTAATTCTTGAAGTACATTAACCTAGGAACTAGAGAGGTGGCTCAGCTACTCCTGCTGCTCTTCCAGAGGAACTGGGTTCGATTCCCTACACCTTCATTGGCTCACAATCATCTGTAACTCCAGTTCCAAGGTAGCCAGTGCTCTCTTCCAGGCTCCATAGGCAACAAGCACAGATGTAGTGCACATAGATATATGCAGGCAAAACACCCAATATTAGTTTTTAAAACCACTAACCCTTTTTTATACCATGTCTATACTTTTCAAGGAAAATTACATGGAAGATTATTGGTATTTAAGAACTAAAACTAATTTTTAGAGTAGCTTATAAACAGACTATAGGTAATAAACAGCATTTCTCAGCCTTTTAAAAATAATCAACCCCCTTATAATACAAAAACATTCTACCCACACACAAACACATGCACATGCACACACATATACAGTAGCATTTGATGTCTTGTAATTCTATACATGTTTTTACATTGTGCAACATAAAGATTTTTGTCCCATGTAATAGACGCTGCTTCACATTTGGGAAACGTTATGTTATAACTCTGATTTTTATTAGATTATTTAATATAAGCACTAAGTAACTAGACTAAATTAATAAAGGCCTTGTTGCAGAGAGAAAAAGGGAGGGGGAAGAAAGAGTGAACAAAATTAAATAAAACTTTCTGAAGTTGGTATTTTATAAACCTTTATTTAATTTTCAAAATTCCAATTTTCCTGAAAAACAGCCAAAATATCAGACAGGCCATAAAAAAGTGTGGTTGGCATTTAGCTATTTATTTCATAAGAGTACCGTTTAAAACTATTACATGGAGAACTGGGCAAATGAGAAAAGTGTCACGTGAAGTTATCTGGGACCAGTTCTAAAATGCTAGCACTGGCTGCAAGCTTTTCATCTGTGACAAATTTCTCTTATTATTGTTTCTAGTTTCAATCACTGTCTGAAAAAATTTCAAATTAAGGGACTAATTTTGGCAGGTAACACAAACAAGAACTCTCCTGTTCTTGTCTCCTAGTCATTCCTCCCCTCTCTATCTCCTCCTTTTTATTCAGAAATATATATCTTCAATAATCAGAGGCATAGGGAACACACACTGCCTTAGACTCACATAGTTATGCTCTGCTTATGGTTATGCTCTGCTTATGGTATGCTCTGGTTATGGTATGCTCTGGTTATGGTTATGCTCTGCTTATGGTATGCTCTGGTTATGGTATGCTCTGGTTA
>NW_021604613.1:10832015-10917677 GCF_004785775.1 Grammomys surdaster
GTTATGCTCTGCTTATGGTATGCTCTGGTTATGGTATGCTCTGGTTATGGTATGCTCTGGTTATAGTAGCTGCTCTTCCAAGCATACTTAGCTACTGTTTCTGCATGTTCTAAGGCCAGAAGTATCCACTAAAGATCTAAAACAACTGCCGCCTTGCATATTTTACATCCTAACTAATTACTCATAATCTTCTCAGAGGGAGCTAAAGTGGAGTTTCCTGAGGGTCTGGCATTGCAGGTACTTTACCACCTGGCTCAGCAGGCTTGGGAAATCTTGTCAATCTCATGCTCCCAATTACATATTCCAGAACAGCCCTTCTGGCATATTCTGTTTCCTATAATCTAGGATTACATAATGCCTGATCTTAAGGGTACTATTATGATGGCATGTAGATTATCAAAGAAAAGAAATGAATGCAAGAAATACATTATTTATGTATACTTATTTTGGTAAGATAGGGTCATTCTATAATAGCTTTGGCTATTATAGAACTGACCATGGAAGTCCAGGCTGACCTTGAAGTTACAGAGATCCTCCTGTCTCTGCTCATAAGTGTGGGGATTAAGCTATGCAGTACACTTTTATCTATGTTCCAACTCAACAGATCTCATGGCCATTTACTAAGTAGCTCATGGAAGCAAACCTGGATGAAGTCAGAGTGCTTACTGCATTTGATTTCGAGAATCTCTGCTTTGTGCCCTTTGGAATATTTATCTCTTTCACTCTCAGTGCTTCTGTCTATGAACATGAGATGCACATCATATATTTTATCCTATTAAGCTTTATAATGCACATGATTTACAGGTCTCAGATACTTCACACTTCTGAGATGTCCAGATAGCTCCTTAATTTGCATTTTGGGAAATGTCATATTTAAATACTGTAAAACAAAATTTCAAATATGCCACTATCATTTTAACGGGTACAAGAGAAGCCAAGGGCCCAATACATAATAGGTGCTCTCTCAGCAGACAAATGTTTCTTGAACTGGATCAAAGGCAGACTTACAGTCACAACACACATGGTGATGAATAATGATGACAGCTTATATGAACCCCATAGAATATTCAGACATGTCAGAAAAATGTCACATGAATTAAAGGGCAAGTGAAGTAGGAGAGACTTAGATATTGGTACTGATTATATGTATAATTAGCCATGGCAGTTGGATCAGACACTTTGTGAGGATCTAAGAGGAATGAAAGGGGCAGAAACTAATTCTTATTGTCCCATTCCAAGGACAGAGCTGTTTGAGGTGGTGAGTGGGCTCCAATTTTATTCCTAGAGCAATTATGAGCCTCTTTCAGGCTCATGAAACAAAGGCTCTATGGGAGGATCCAAGAGAGGATGCTCAAGAGTCAGGCTTGAGAATCACTGCCCGGGGTTACCACAAAACAAACACACAAACGTCCACACACACACAATAGCCAGAAGACTAAGTACACATGCTTGACCAGAGAAGAGCTGAAACCAAATGATTCCCAGATTCCCTTGTTCTTAACTCACCAGAAAATATGCTCGCTACTGTCAGCCAGGATACCTGATTAGAAGGTGCAGTGTCAGCACTGGAGGAGAGTGGTCTGAGTCGAGTTGCCACCGTTTTTATTTCTTTTTGAATATGTGGACTTGGCATGGACTGAATGAGCAATATGACAGTTGAAGAACGATTTTTAATATGTGGATAAACATTAGAAATTTTTCATCAAATTTGGACTGTATGCTATCAAGGTTTTATATCATTTAACTCATCTTACCAACACATGACCACTGTCATGAGGATGCTGATGGATTACACGCCACTGAGGCCTTTTCACTGACAGGCAGAAACAGGGAAGGCAGAGAGGCAGGCTTTGGCTGTGGCTCTGTACCATTCTGAGCCCTGTTTTCTTTACTAGAACACGTGGCAGTGAAAGCAAAAGAAAAAACTAAATGAAACAAAGAAAGCCCTGCCTAACTCACAAAGATAATTACAACAAAAGAACACAAGTCAAACTGCATAGAAATCTATAAAGCTGGGACCCAAGATGCCTCGCCCGGCAAGGGCGCCTGCTATCAAGTTTGCCAACCTTCACCCAACCCTCTGAAGTTACATGGTTAAAGGAGGGAGCCGATTCTGTGCATTGTCCTCTGCTCTCCATGTGCATGCTGTGACATGTGCATGCACCCATAAATAGATGCAGAGAGATTTTAAGGAAATTATAAAGAGCTGTGTACAACTGGCATTCAAGAATGCTAAGTTAACATCAAATAAGTAAGCATTTACTTCTTTAGAATGTTTTGGAGGGAGAGATGCCTTTAGTTAAGCAAAACACAGAATATCCTAAAATGTCACTGGCTAACACAGCAAATGATCTATCTGGTGTTATGGTTTGAAAATGTCTTCAAAGGTTCATGGGTTGAAGGCTTGGTTTCCCCATCTGGTGATGTTACTGAGAGGTAAAAAAGTGCTAATCCCACCAGTGAGGGGCACACAGCTAAACAGGCTGTTAGGAGGCAGGGCCTAGTGGGAGGTAGTAGGTCACTGGGGTATCCTTTAAAGGGAATCATGCCATATGCTGCTCCCTCTGCTTTCTGGCTACCCCAAGGTGAGAAGCTCTCCTCCTCTATGATGTTTCTGTCTCGAAACAGACCTGAGAGCAACTAACCTGGCTGACTATGGACTGAGGCTCTGAAACTCGCAGCCCAAATGAGCTGTGTTTCCCCTTTAAAGTCATTTCCCCATGTATTTTTGTCATTGTGATTAAAAAAAAAAAAAGCTGGCTTATACACTGGGTTTGACAGTCTGTTATATCTCAGTGACTAGAGCCCCTTTACCCTTTACCCAGCATTACTGTGTAGACAGTCTTAGAAGTGTCACCCGTCTTCTCAGATTATCCCAGAGATCCTCTGCACTTACAGATATCTTCCAAAAAGCTGATAAAGGCAGGAAAAAAGTCAGGACTGCCATCCTCAAGCCGAGACTCCCTGGATCTCTCTGCCAGTGAAGCTCTGACATCTTAGACCAAAAGGCCTCCCAAGTACATGGGGTCCAATCATGGTGGCTTTCATTACGGCCATTTGACAGAGGCATTAAAGACTTCAAAAACACAGAAAGAACAATTTCAACAAACCAGACCCTCTAAAGCTCCAAGGATTAAACCACCAACCAAAGAGTACATATGGAGGGAGCCATGGCTCCAGTTGCATATGTAGCAGAGGATGGTCTTGTTGGGCATCACTGGGAGGGGAGCCCCTTGGTCCTGTGGAGGCTCAATGACCCAGAATAGGGGAATGCCAGAGCGGGGAGTCAGGAGCAGGTGGGTGGGGGACCAACCTCATAGAAGCAGGGGGGACAGGGGAGGGGATAGGGGGCTTCACTGGAAAGGAGGATAACATTGAAATATAAATAAATAAAATAACAATAAAATTTTAAAAATTGACAATATTAAATAAAAACTCAACACTGAATTGGTGGGTTAGTCTGTCCTTACTAAAATTCTACTTTTAAAAAATGGCAAGAACTCAGCTTTATGTTTCTCAGGCAGAGATTTTTTTTTTCTTTTTTCGTTTTCTCCCTATAACTCTCTAAGTATAACAAACAACTATTCAGGATAACTGAAGGTGTGCCAGTTGGTAAGCAAAACAATGGGGCATATATCAATCAGGCAAAGGGGATTTAGTTCAATCAGGCAAAACAAGGATCATGTGGGTGTCTGTGGTGGTCTAAATGAAAATGGTCCCACAGGCTCATAGGGAATGGCACTATTAGGAGGTGTGGCCTTGTTGGAGAAAGTGTGTCACTAGGATGGGCTTGGAGATTTCAAGTGCTCAAGCCAGGCCCAAGGAGTCTCTCTTCCTGATGCCTGCTGACCCGGCACCACATGTGCCTGCATACGACCATGCTTCCTGCCATGACAATAATGGATTAAACCTCTGACCCTGTAAGCAATCCCCAATTAAATGGTTTCCTCTATAAGAGTTACTGTGGTCATGGTGTCTCTTCAGAGAAACAGAAACCCTAACAGACAGTGGCTATATGTGGACCAATAGAATTGTGTTCTCTACTTTAAAAATGCTAGCTAAGGGGTACTGTCCAAGGGACCCTCTTACATTAACAAAGTTGGTGACAGTTATTAGGACACGTGTTCTCAGAACTATAGCGCTAGACAGGAGGTGCTCACAGAGCTCTACAGAGTTTCCTCTCCTCTAGTCCTTAATATAACCCTCAGATATAAACACATCTGATTCATAAATTAGGACACAACAAATACCAAGGAGCAGAAATCTCAACACGATCCCATTATTAACTAAAGACCTTAAAATGGCAATAGGACCTACTTTCCTTTTATCCATAGGGGACACCTTGGGAGACGCTCGGTCCTTCCCTCTGCTGGTATCTTCTATATCCCCAGAATGACACCTGTGCTCACACCCGAACAGAATAAACCTCTCTACTACAGGGTGCCTGAATCCAGTATTAAAGTCTCTCCACTCCACCAGAGGGAGGCTCTGTCTCTGTCCATCAGTGAGACTTACTTAGACTTTAAAAACAGTCTGGCGAGCTGAATGGGAGAGTGTATATTGTAACCTAAGCAACCAGCAAACCAAGGTAAGAAAATCACAAGACCAACCTGGAATACATAGTGAGACCCATTCTTAAAAACAAACAAAACACACAAAAATGCATAGAAATTAAATAAATTAAAATAAAAACGGATAGAGAAGAGACGATTTGTGTGAGAGCTGATACTGTATAAGTAACTCCCCTGGGCTCTATCTGGGGAACTGGGCAAGTGCACACAGGTCACATGGAATCTCTTTTTATTTGCTTTTAACTGAACCATCCTTAAAATAACTAGAATGGTGTTTCATCTTTATTCTCAGAGCAAACTATCATCAAGCTTCTCACTCATAAAAGGAAGGAAACTCACAAATCTAAGAATATATTTAGCCATTCACATTCTTAAATGGAAAACAAAAGAGGTGCCATTAAATCTCACTACTGCCATTGTGTTTGTGTGTATGATGCCTCTGTGTATGATGCCTCTGTTGTTTTATCAACTATATCCCATAATTCATAAAAATAAAGATACAGAAAATGTCTACCCCCAGCACCCATCTTTAATCCTTTGTTTGCAGATGATACCTAGCCTCTCCTCAGCTTCAGTTGTCCAGTGTGCTCCATCAAGCAGTGGAGCGTTTGCTTTGACTTCTCATGGTGTTCTATATTGTTCCACAAGAAGGAAGCAGTTAACCAACATACCCATGACCACAATCAAATTGACTGGTACCAGAAACTGAGAAGTCATCAACTTTGAAGTTCTGACAGACTATTTCATATAACTTATGGTGATATGAGTTCATCAATCTGTGATTCTCATACACAGGGATATGTTTCAGAACCAATCAGTCTGAACTGATGGCTTCAACTCTCAAGTACACTAGTCTTCTTCCTTTGTTCCTAATACTCAGTAACGGGGTAAAAAGATCTTACATAATTGTATTTAAACATGAGCATGCTCTAAGAACCCTATGAAATAAAAATGATTCCAAATTTCCCTTTCCAGTTTCATTCATGTTTTATATTTCAGCACTTAATTTATATTTTTCCAAATAAAGCAAAGAAATAAGAAACAAAAGCTTTGAGATTCTTACCCATGCTGCAAAATTACTTAGTGACACAGCATTGGATTGGGTTGGTGCCCATAATAATAATCCTTATAATAAGCCAAAAGAGGGAATTCTGTCACTCATACATAAAACACTGTGTGAACCAAATCATGTTGACAGTTTAATATTGTATATGGGATATAATTACTTCTTCCTCTTGAATATCCATGATGATCTACAGTATGTCCACTGTCTAATATGTTTCTTGCTCCTCTGCATCAAGGAGTGATTTTGGTTACAAAGTGATTTCACACAAGATATGCTCATGTTGAATGTCTAGCAATTCTGACCATGGGCTAAATTTGGATAACTTACAAAACTAGTTACTTCTTGTAACTCTTTGCACACTGACAACTGGTAATGGGCCCCAGCTCTCTCTCTCTCAACTTCTTAGCCCCACCTTAGTTCATAAAAGCCCTTAATCTTTTCCCACAAAAGAAAATCTTTTCCAAACTATTTTCATAAAATATATGCTAACAGAGTCAAAAAGGAAGAGGATTTGATTTTAATTTTTGTTTAGTTTCATTTTGTTTCCACCATATTTTTAAAAGATAATGCTTTAGCCAGGCGGTGGTGGTGCACACCTTTAATCCCAGCACTTGGGAGGCAGAGGCAGGCGGATTTCTGAGTTCAAGGCCAGCCTGGTCTACAGAGTGAGTTCCAGGACAGCCAGGGCTACACAGAGAAACCCTGTCTCAAAAAACAAAGAAAAAAAAAAGATAATGCCTCACTTAGGAACATTACAAATGGCTGCCATGGGGGATGGGGATATGGCTCAGTTAATAAGAGTGATTGCCTAGTATGCACAAAGCCCTGGGTTCAATTCCCAGCACTGCATAAAAAATGGCTGCTGCAATCATTCAAGAACTCGACTTTCTTCTTGAGTATCATCCTTATAAAACCATTCATTCTGGGTAATTAAAGATATTTGTTGTTGCAAAGTAAGGCTTACAGATGTGTTTCACAGAGATGTATTTCACAGAGATGATAACATTTCGCATTTGAAAATGATAGGAAAATGACCTACCAAAACAGCACAGCACAGAGAGGTCACAATCATGCTGGCCTCTGGTAGCCTCACTGTCCTCAGGGAGACGCAAGAATGACAGAGGGTGTCAGCCCAGCCTGTGAGGCCCTGGGCCCCGAGCACATGCTCGATGGCGCTCCACCATGACCTGACCCACATCTACTAGTAGAAGCATGATCCAGCAAAGCCTTTTTGTTCTAAAGGAAAGGATCTGAGTTCTCACCTCCCAGGTCTATGGAAGGCTTTTTAGCAGTTTGGCAGGTGCCTGAGGGCCACACCTCATCTGCATAAAGTGTGGCAGATTGCAACCACCCTCGTCTTTTTTATTTTTAAACTGGTTTTTGAAACAGAGCATATATAAAAGCTCAGAGAAGGGGAAAGGAGCTAGAAGGCCGTGCATCCATGTCCCTTAGTGCCTTTAGTTTCATTCTTTTTTCCATCTTCCTGAGTGGCTATTTACCAAGACAAGGATAACAACTCTGCTAGGAAAAGAAGTGGGCGGTGATACAAAATGTTTATTTTTTTTAAAGAAAATCCTATCTTATAATAGCTCTTCACCACGATGCTTCATGATGTATGTTCAAATCAGTTTTAATTGTAATTGTACTGTGTGTGGTGTGCTCCTGTTTTGTGAAGACTACGCTATGTAGGAATATGCTTTGGCTCTGAAAAAGGACTGAAACCAGCAGAGACTGAATAATAATTGCAAATCTGGTCTGTTTAACAGAAAGAAGGCAATACATTGTATTAAGCACATCCATGCTCAACTCAGCACTCTATATCCTACAACTTATCAACAATGTCCCCAGCTCAAGCATGGGCTATTGTGCAAAAGAACTCAGCAATTGTCAATGTGCCTAATACAAACCAGATAGTATCTGGAAAAGAATAAACAGGTGATGGTAAGTGTAATAAGTGAGTATTATAAATGGAGTTAATACAGACATGAAGACACTAATATGAAGGAAGAATTTGGTTCTGCATCCGGGAAAGGCATAGAGAAGATGCTGAACAGTGTGCTTCCACTCATAAGGCTTTAAGAACTGTAGTGCTTGCATCTCATGGAAGTGTCCACACCTTGAGAGTGTGGAGAGGTTGCCATCAAGAAACAGAGTGCCCCAGTGGTTCTGAGATGGTAAGAGCAATGTGAAGTATCCTCAGTGGGAGCCAGGGCAGAGAGAGTACCAAGAAGTGATGGAGAAACACCATTTTATTTGTATCAACCAAAGAACAGTTTTCTAGTGTTCTAGAATGCAGGCCATGGGAAACTGAGGTCAAGTAGAATCCAGTTAGTAGCTCAAATGTACCCTGGTGGAGAGAGAGGCTGAAAGCTGCAGCTGAAAACAGGCAAAGCTGCAATGTAGGCACAGCGCCAAAAGCAGCAGAATGCCGCCCTACACATGCCACAAGGAGGACTGAACTAGACACAGGCAGTAAGTAGAATGCCACCCCAAATGTGGCCTAAGGAGTGAGACACAGAGACACTTATTTATAAATTTGGTTTTCTCCTGTTAACCTGTCTCTTGTCAGTCTAATTTACAGGGCCTCCAGCTTGAGGTCCTACAAAGATAGAGAAGAAAAGTAGGTGTTTTCTTTTCTAAAGTGACAAGCCTTTGCCTAGAACCCTAAGACCAAAACCCTCCACTCTCCAGGACGTCAGTCTACTCAGTCCATGACCACCTAAGAGTTGTTGGGTGTATTAAATGAGATATGTGAACCCAAGATCTCTGTCAATTGTGTGACGCTAATAGACCAAACTCCCTTCAAAGTTGAAGTTATTCCAAGGAAAGAATAATGCAGAGTTAATATAGTTGACCTCCTGCTTAGAACTCAGAGCAAGAAAGGTACTGCAGTATGGAAGTAAATAAAGAGGAAGCTCTTACATAACCAAATAAAGGTTCTAAGAAGCTGATGGACAGTCGTAGCAACCAATCTCTGAACTTTGAAAGGTACAGATATAGATCAGGCTTAACAAAGTTTAAAACAACAGACAGACAGACATGGATCCTTGTAAAGTCCTGTAGGGAAGTTTCCTGGGATTAGAAGCTAGTCTACAATCTCCCGGTACATACAAAAGTGAGACATAATCTCACTTGATTGATAGACACTAACACATAATGGTGTGTCCAAACACTTTCTCATTGAGTTAATCTCCACAAAAATCCTGTAACAGAGATCGTCTCCACTTCCTGTTAGAATAAATAATTTGCCTATGTATTTTTTCACAGAAACCCACATTTGTGTGACTGGGGAGCACAGCAGGGTGACTGGTCCCTCACATGTGTCTTCCCAGCCTGAGACTCAGACCTCACATGGACCTCGGGATTCACTTACGAGACAAATGACTATAACTTCCTGTCTACTCTCCTTTCCAGTTCCACTGTCCAGGTGTCCCGGTACTAATCTGAGCATCTCCAAAAACAGCTGGTGAATGAGTAAATGAAACTCAAAGACTTAGAAACTGCTGCCAGTACCTGGATCCCACTTGTTCTTCCACTAAACACCCTGGCTCACTCACTGCAGCAACTAAAAAGCAGGCAGAGGGAGTTGCCTGGGCACCATGTTTCTGTACAAGCACACAATTCCACCTCAGGTCTACATTATTCCCACAAAGTAAACACTGTCTCAGTTTTCTAGAGGACCAAATGGAAGGAGAAAAGGCCTAGGCAGCCGATTGTATGGGCACGTAAGTAATAAAAACAAATGACATCATGAATCTCCTTGTGGCCAGCACCATGTCAGAGTTTAACAGGTATTATCTTCTATCAGTCATTACTACAGACCAATGAGGTAGCTGTTGTTTCTTGGGAAAGGAGAAGCAGGGGTACAGGGTGAGGCACACTGCCAAGACTGCAAGCAAGAAGCACAGCTAGTCTCCAATCTCAGGGTTTCACAACTCCAGAACTACTCAAGAACCTTCAAACTCTAGTACGTTGGATACATATTTCTACATATCTGAGGTACTGGAAACAAAAATAAGGCTCCGATTGAGTATTTGACCCAAATTGGTGGCATTTAATAAGTGGATCAGTGAGGGTTAAAAACTAATACACAGGGCAGGCACACATAGACCCAAGAATACAGGCCTGGTCCAGTGGCTCAATTTTGTTACACCCACAATACCATATGCTTATTTTGAACATAAAAAGCCTTGTGCCACTAAAAACTAGTCTCTCCCAAAGGCATCACCAAACTCTCTCCTTCATTCAGCTACTTCTACATTGACTGCATGCTCGCCCAGGTAATGGATGGGCAGCATGGTGACTAAAGGCAAACATGGTGGCTGTCTACACTCATCAGACTGAACGTCTACTAAACAATAAGCAAAGGCATAATTAAAAAGCAAGTGCTGAGAATAAAATAATAGTATGCTGAGAGAAAGGACAATCAGGGAGTCAAAGAAAATGGCCTCTATATAGAAGAGCTGGCCAAGCAGAAACCAAGAGGCTACTATGGATGAGAGCAGGTACGTGGAGAGCAGAGGCCCAGAACAAGCAGGCAGAGCTGTACAGTTTAGGGCAAACATGGATCTTACTCTAAATTAAATAGAGAATCTAAACCCTGGGAAGTCTCAGGTGGATCAGGTTCAGTACTGTTCCTTGGGTTGCTCAGGCTGCTGGGCGAGAGTGAACAGTGAATCAGGGTGAAAGGCTGAGACACCAGCAGCAGCAGCCATTGTGATGGGGAAAGTAAGAAAGGATTATAGAAAAAAAAACAGAAGAAACAGAAAACTCTTCCAAGTCTATTCCATGGCTACTGAGCTCTTTGGCACACATTCGCAAAAAATAAATTACATTGATAAGAATAAATTAGCAATTAAAAGAAGACAGTTTGGAAGGTACTAGCAATATTCTATTTTTCCAGCAGTATGCTACAAACCAGAATGCTTGTTCTAGTATCTATTTTCTAATACTAAACATAAAAAGCACTTGTATTCCTTGGTAAGTATGGCATATCTCACAATAAAATCTTTAAGTAACTATAATACCTTAGAATATTCCAATTAGCAACCTTGTCCCTTCAAGGATGCTTTAGAAATTCCTGGTGACCTTTAAATCATGACAATGCTAAATGAACTATGTGTTTTATAATTCCAGTTCAGAAGGTAAAGGCAAGAGGATCAAGAGCTTAAGTCATTAGTAACTAGACGGCCAGTTTGAGACCAGCCTGAGACACTCCGCCCCAGTCCCCAACAAAAACCTTAATTCCAAGATAACTGCAATTTAAAATACTACTAATTAAATGCAAAGTCTGAAATTTGACAACATGACACCTTAGATGTCAATGAAAATCAATCATGAACGTCAACTAGAAATAGAATCTAGACTTTTTAAAGTTATTTCAAATTATTATCTACCACCAACTAATTAATCAAAAAACAGAATGGAATTCAAATACATAACTTTTTATTTAAAAGTTATTTGCAAAAATTAATTCTAAATAGCATAAATATCTGCACCAAATGAGATGGTTAGCTGACATGCTGCCACAAACAGGCATTCAAGATTCATGCCATGAGACATGGTAATGGTAAGGGAAAACACAGAGATAATAGATTTATGCATGCACGTGTATATATGGACACATATTTACACACATAGTGGGTATAACAGTGTGCATATATTAATAGCATATATGCATTACTGCCTATGTGGAGGAAGGAAAAGAGGCTGTGGGTCACAGAGATTTCACCTGAATAGCCCATCTATTAAGATAATGCCTATCTTGTAGTGCACGTGGCACAGAGAGCCCATCTGACTTTATCTGTCACTCTATTCAGTGCCTGCTGCAATGTCACAATGGAGGTGTGTATTATTGTCAAAGTGCCTTGCTTCCATGGAAATCAAGCAGAGCAAGCTACACACTGACAAAAGCTATTTGTGTTCAGAGATCCCAGTTCTTTCAAGAATTCTCTTCTATTTTGAAATCAGAAAGCCTCTGATTTAGAAATTTATAGCTAGCATTATGAACAGATATGATATTGCCCAAGAGGATGGTAAGCAGCAATATATTGATGATTACAGGGGCAAGCGGAGAATGTCAACAGAGCAAATCAATCAGGTCAGAGCAGGAACTCAGCCCTCCTTCTCTCTGCCCGTCTTCAGCAACCATCCTCACACCGGCTCTTGTGATGGCAGGATCCCAACCAGGAACATGGCCACTCTTCATGAGAAGGCACTCTCACAAGGACCATGAGGCCACCCCTAAAGAACAGTAATGTAAGGACAGGGGAACAAGATCCAGTTAGGGTCCTCGGGAAGACACACCAAAAGCAAAGCAAGAGGAGAAACCAGGACGGCCTCTCAGCTGTACAGAGCAGCTAGAATTACTGCAAAGGGGAAAAGTAGCCAGGGCCTCCACAGGGAAGGCATGGTAATATCGCATCAGGAGAAAGCTGAGAATTCTCAGACATAACCACCATCTTGCAGGCTAGCCCCTGGCAGTAGACAGACCTGTGCTCCCTAGTTTTTAGCCCATGTTCCCTTGGTGCAGGACTAAGGAATGGCGAAGGTAGCAGAAAGAATACTGGATACAGTAGCAGGCAACTAGAAGCAACAAAACCAATAACCTTCACCTCAATGTCACTAGCTGTAATTAAAGAAGTATACATTACACTATTCGGTGATGGTGCATGCCTTTAGTTCCAGCACTCGGAAGCAGAAGCATGTAGATCTGTGAGTTCAAGGCCAGCCTGGTCCTTACAGCAAGTTCTAGGAAAGCCAGGGTTACGCAGAGAAAAAGAAGTACACATTATTTAGAAATAAAGTTTTAGAGTGCACGGGGGTGAACAATGTAAGACATAAAATGGGGTAGTGTAATTTTGGTTGCTACTATGAAAGAAAAAAGTGCCATTTAAATCAGGGTTTATTTATTTACCATAAAGATACCACAACCATAAAGAAATATTCATCTAAAAATGTTCCTATTTCACTAATGTGATGTGCCTTTCTGACCACACCAGAAAAAAATTTACAAAAACATCATTTGAAACTAATTGCTATAGTAAGAAAAATCATGCAAGTCTCAAACAGATAATATTTTGAAAGTGACTTAGCATCTTTTATTGTTCTGTCAACATCTGACAACATCACACCCATTAGAAAATATCAGCCCATCCTTTTCTTTTCCTTTCTGGTTGTACCCTTAGAAAAACAGTGATGCTCCCACAGCAGAAAGCTTTAGACTTGTAAACAGTCCCTCCCAGAAGCCCAAATCTCCATATCTTAATATCATGAAAGCTGGAACTGTAAAATAAAATCTGTTAGCAACTGAAATCTTAATGAGGTTCTACAAAGAAGAGGCTTTTCTGCCATGACTCAATGCATGGAAACAGTTGACAATTATAAATGCACGGGCTGAATGTGAGTTGGCAAACATCATACCACAGAATGTACCCGGAGCTAGGGTTGTCCCAGTTCAAATGATACCATATTCCTTCACCAGTGGCGGCAAACAACTAACCTGAAATGCCTTTGGCTGAGAGATAGGTGTGAGCCCGTAAAATTATGTCCCTTGACTCCACATTTACATGGTGACAATCTGTTCTGGCCTACCGAGCCGCCTGTTCTTCGGCAACAAAGAGCTTCAGAAGGAGCCCTGCATAATATCAGTTTCATCAGAGAGAAATGAAGCCAAGGACAATTGGATTTTAGCAGTGGTTCTCAGACTTAGGGTCACAGATATCTCCACACGCAACAGATCCTATGAAAATAACAATTCTAGGGTCTGCCATCAGGGGACCCAATTTCTTAGGTCTCTAGAGAGGAGGAGTCTGTATTTACATAAGCACCCTGATGCCTAGCAGAGAAATGTCCTGGGGAAATAAATACAAGAACAGGGAGTGTACATCCCTGAGGGTGCATGGAAAGGCCAGAGGGGAAATGTAGGTGAAGGGTGTGTGGATGAAGAGACCTGGGTGCTTGCACAGTTGTAGGCACAAGAGATAATCACCATTAGTAGGATCACTTTTTTGCTTTATGGGGTGAGGGCGGTTTTGTTGTTGGTTGGTTGGATTTTGGTAATGGTGGTTGTGTGTGTGTGTGTGTGTGTGTGTGTGTGTGTATTTGTTTGTGTGTTTTGCTATTTTTCTTTTTCCAAAGAAAAACTGTTTCCTGAAAAGTGTTCCGAACCTTCACAATACAACTGAAAATATAGAACATGTCCTTGAGATATTTTAGTACAATTATTCATGGTAAAGAAATCAAACTCCACATGCTTATTTCTAGAGAATATATTATTTTTAAGAAGAGGGGGGAAAGCTTGCTGGGTAAAATTCTTCAAATCCATTCTGATTTAGACATTCTAAAAATTTAGGGATGTTTAATTATATGAAAATGAAATAGTCCAAAGTAATTAGTACCCTTATTCCCTGTACACTGCATACAAGCCCCTTACCCAAGGCAGAGCCTTCAGGATTGACCCTTGAAGAATGCTGTAAAGCAAGCAATGATATCTATAGTCTCATGACTATGCTACCAGGATTCTCCTTTCTTTCTCTAAGTCCAATCCCTATATGCTAACAATGTGTTTGGCTTTCCTATTAAACAATGAAAAAATAACCAGGAAAAATTTCCAGAATCTTGTACTGAGACTACCCCATCCTAGAGCCGAGGTTTATGCAGGACTTTCTGGATGCTGTGTGACTTGAAGGCCAAGTTTCCCCACAATCCTCTGCCTCAGTGTTCACTATGGCAAAATGAACATGCCAGCCTCAATTCAGGATAATATACATTCTTGTAGATCTATTGTATCCTTTTTTAAATTATGTGTTTTTGTAGGCATAGGGTGCCTGTACTTGAGTGTGGGCACCTGCAGAGGCCAGGGGTATGAAATCCCCTGGAGCTGGAGTTGTAAGTGGTTGGGAGCCTTCTGATATGGGTGCTGGGAACTGAACTCGGGTGCTTGGTCAAAGCAGCATGAGCTCTTAACCCCTGGGCCATCTATCTTGTTAGCTACATAACAATATAAAGCTGAACAAAATCAGTTTTAGAAATATAAAAACCAACTTCTAGAGAGAGCTAAGGATTTTGTAACTAAAATATATATTGAAAAGGAGTCAGAAATTAAGTATGATTTCATGGATGAAGTTGTCATAAGGAGATAGTTTAAAATAGTCAAACTATAAAAAGATTTGTAAACCACAGTTAGGTGAATGAGTGTGTAACATCATGGAAAATACTAATAAGAATACCGCTCATTGGCTATGAAGTCATCTCATGGTCATGAATAAGAAGACTGCTCATTGACTATTCAGTCAGCCCATGGTCATGAATATTTCACAGTTTAAAGTAAGAAGACTCTTGCTTCTCTCTTGCTCCTTGTTCTCTTTCTCTTCCCTTCTTGCTCCTGCTCTGTCCCCTCACCCCCTCCCCATTCCCTTCCCTCTCTCTCTCCATGTGCTCATGGCTGGCCTCTACTCTCTCTCTCTCTCTCTCTCTCTCTCTCTCTCTCTCTCTCTCTGCCTTTCACTGCCTCTGCTACCCTCTTAACTCTCCTCCCCATGCCCTGAATAAACTATACTAAATAATAATAATGATAATAATAATAAAGTAAGAAGAGATCTCACCCGTTTCATACATGAAGTATGCTGGAGCAAAGTAACGTCCCGTAAAGGAGAGGCTGCCTAACAGGGAAGGATAGTCTAAATGCAACACTTTCTAGCTTTCTGTTTAGTCATTTAGGAAATTCCTCCAAGGGTAGAAATTCCTCAGCAGCTCAGGAACTCTAGAAAATGAAGCAGGGAATCTAAGAATCTTATCATGGAATGCCCAGGCTCAAAGAGCTAGATCCTAAGCCAGTTAACGCTAATGTTGGGAACAAACTGAAGATCTGTAAAGAGACAGAAGTTCTGCCTGTGGGAGATGATGTCCTGTTAAAATGATGTACCCCTCCTCCAGGCAAACCCAGCTGCCCACCTACTTCTATCTTACCGAGTGAGGCAAAAAGCTGCTTTGAACTTGAAATGCCAGAGTGGAGGCACTGAACAAGGAATAAAGTTAGAAAAGAATATAAACTACTGTAAACGTAAGCCTCTTATTTCAAGGACCCATGTCTCAGAATAGTGCTAGAAGTGATAACTCAGAGATAGGTAGATAGACAGACAGACAGACAGACAGACAGACAGACAGGGAGAATCAAAAATTCCAAACCAGTAAAAACTCAAAAAGCTCAATCTTTTTGTCATGAGTGACAGGAAAGGAAGAAATGCTTGAGGAAGCCTTTCGAGTTAACTCATGGGCCTGGCAGTACAGTTCCGGCTCTGTGCATTATACCTGAGGGTTAACAGCTGGGAATACCAGCTATTCCTAGGATTTTGTCTTATCTTTTGTCCTGTCCCTTCACAGTTTTGTTAACAATTTTGATGGTGATACTTATAAAAATTTGTAGATTTTGCAATGCCAACATATTGGATTACTTAGTTTTGATTCAAAACTGGACAGAGATACATAGGCATATGATCCAAACACATGGGAGGCAGGGGTATGAAGACCAGGACTCTAGGTCTTAGCAAGTTTCAAGTCCGCCTGAGCTATACAACACTCTACCTTAAAAATACCAGAAAAGAAAGAAAGGAAGAAAGAAAAGAAGAGAGGAAGGGAGGAAGGGAGGAAGGGAGGAAGGGAGGAAGGGAGGAAGGGAGGAAGGAAGGAAGGAAGGAAGGAAGGAAGGAAGGAAGGAAGGAAGGAAGGAAGGAAGGGGAAAAAAGTTTAATTGATTCTCAGTATCTAAAGCAACTGACCAGACTAAATAAAACCAAAAGTAAAAATTAATTATTAATTTATTTTCAAGTCACATATAAATAAAGTATGGTGGGTAATGAAAGAAATAGTCTTTAGGGGCTGGAGAGATGGCTCAGAGGTTAAGAGCACTGACTGTTCTTCCAGAGGTCCTGAGTTCAATTCCCAGCTACCACGTGGTGGTTCACAACCATCTGTAATGGGATCCAATGCCCTCTTCTGGTGTGTCTACAGACAGCTACAGTGTATTCATATACATTAAATAGTTTTTTAAAAAAGAAAGAAATAGTCTTTAATTGTGTTATAATGTAAATATAATCCCAATGCCCCATCCTGTCACCCTCCCTTCAGTCAGTAGCATACCCCACTCTATTTGTTTTAATTAGCAAACTATATTCCACTGAAGGGGAAGGCTTTTACAGTACATTTATTGATATAAGAGAAGAAAGAAAATGAGAGTTAAGAATTTAGCTCATCTGCATTCTTCTGACATTCTCTAGTTCAATCCTGTTCTACGACACTGTACTGTGAACACTGCTTTCTGACATTCTCTAGTTCAATCCTGTTCTACGACACTGTACTGTGAACACTGCTTTCTGACATTCTCTAGTTCAGTCCTGTTCTACGACACTGTACTGTGAACACTGCTTTCTTGATTGATTCTTCTGACATTCTCTAGTTCAATCCTGTTCTACGACACTGCACTGTGAACACTGCTTTCTGACATTCTCTAGTTCAATCCTGTTCTACGACACTGTACTGTGAACACTGCTTTCTTGAGGAACAGCATGTCCCCTCCCAGAGCAGTAAGCTGGCACATTTACTGTGGCTACAGCAATCTGCACCCTACAATTCAGACTACTGATGTTTTTGATATCAACCCTGAAAAATCAAGACAAGACCTTTCTATCTCAGTGTTCTGCAATACCACCTCAAAAAATACCAAGTCGCTCTGAAGGAGGTTCCTTTGCTGGGAATGTACACACACTGCTTAGCATTGCTCTGTTTTTAAAGATTGGTCACAGCAAGGCAATGCCCTTTCTACTGCAGGGGGTAATGTTAAGAAATTTAACTTCAAAAGAGCTTCCAGCTCATCTTCACTATGTAATGATACTGCAGCAAGTCTGGATTTAATTACAAGACTGTGAGGAATGAGGGAGGGAGGAAATCTGTGGGCATGGCTTGCTTCTCCACCACCCCCACCTTCCCTGAAGTTTTTCCCTTTGGGTTTGTACACACTCTATAGGCTAGGATCATTAATAGCTGGTATAAACATTCCACCATAGAGACTAGAGATTACGAGATTACAAACTGCCTCTGTGTGGTGTGTGTGTGTGTGTGTGTGTGTGTGTGTGTGTGTGTGTGTGTGTGTGTTTGAGTGCCCGCCCGAGCTTCAATTGATTTTAAGTGATTCTTTTAAGTTCTAGAGAATAAAACCTTTGTTTAAGAGAGTATCTTGAGTGAGTCTTGCCTGATCTGTACCCAGAAAATTAACCAGCTTCTTGAACTCTGACCTCAAAGGACACTTGATCTGCTAAATCTAATCCTAGATTTAGAGATTACTTCAATGATATTTAAGGCCACTAGGAGGAACCACTGAAATCTGTGGTTGATTGTAAAGCAGCCATAATCCTAGGGTGGGGCACTTTGTGGTGTTTTAGTTAAAATGATAAAAGTAGGGCAAGAGCCACCCAGCTGTTAGTGCAGATAAGCGCTAGTTAGGACAGTATGCATGCCTGGAACGCAAAATTCCCCAGGATCATCACTGCTTCACAAAGAATTGGGAATTAATCATCTTTACAAATCCAATCTAGAAGTGGAACTGCAGCCTCTAAAAGCGGCCGGCCCTCCCAGCACGTGTTACTTACTATGACTTTAATGATGGAATATTTTAGGCAGCAGTTCCAGCAAAATGAATGCCCCATTATTTTAATGGTCTGCTCTGGGTGGTCACCAGTATTTAATGCAATGTATTACATATGAATGACATCATATGCCTATCATAAAAGAAAGCGTTAAAACCTGTGATACGTTTTTCTACTGTAACTATGCCATTAATAAGTGTAAAAGTAGATCAAAACACACACTTACAGGCTGGTAAAACATTTACAGTCACCTTTGTAAATACAGAAATAAAGAAGGGGGTTTTGTTGTTATTTTAGCTTTTTCTTCTTCTTTTTTTTTTTAACCATAAAAGTCCTTTTGTCCTCTCACCTCCAAAGCTCCATTAGTGACCTCAGAGGCCCGGGGAGACTCTTTCTAATTAAAGAAGCCCAGGTAGTAGTTGCTGATAAACGGCATTTATGAATCTTGAGTAGTTTCTCTCTTCCTATGATAAAGATCTCACTTGAGCCATATTACTATGTATCAAATTCAAATCATACTGAATCACTTACTCTCCGCTGCCACAGACATTCTGTCTTCATTCTGAGGGAGCCTCCTTGGCCACCCCACAGGCTTCTTTCCAAGTTGCTCTTTATGCTTAGGGAAAAAAATTTGCTCACTTCTGTCTTTGCCATCACATGTTCACTCAAAATTTAACCCCTTAGTTATTGAAAAGAGTGAAATATGCTACCTAGGGCAGTCAAGTGTACTGATGTGCCCCTCTATTTGTCTGTTTTTATATGCATGCAAGCACAGGGCAAAAGAAAGAGGCTGCGTTCTTGACAAATCAATTCTTTCCTGTTTACTATCTTTCAAACAATGTTTAAAGATTTATTTCTATTATTTGTAGCTCTGTGTGTGTGAGCGCACGCGCCTCAGTGTAGGATGTGCACATGGGTACAGGTGCCTATGGAGGCAGTGGTGAGATACCTGGCAGGGCTCTTAGGAGCAGCATCCAAACTTTGACTATGAATACTTGCCAGGTGTTAATAAGTGCTGTGCTAAGAACACTGTTTGAATGTAATCTTATCCTCACAATGTGATAAGCATGCCTGCCATTCTGGTTCATAGATAAAAGGAGGGAAAGAGATTCAATATCACCAGCAAACAAGTACTGGGGTCTTCATAAGAATTCCTGAAGTAAATCTGCACCCCAGTGCTCTTTAGCAGCTATTGTATAGACAAAATCAGCAAGTGGTAGGTGTGGACAGCACAGCATAACTAACAGGCTAGGAGAGAACAGAGATAAGTAGCCGATAAAGCCAGTGTGTAGACCTCTGCTCCCAGGGTGAATGCTATAGAAAACCAAAGAAAGCCACCCATGCGCCTGTTGGTAGGCAGTGGGGAGGAAGACAAGCCCCTCTCTTCTAGGACAGTAATTTTACGTGTACCTTGACCTGAAGTTTCCCAGATAAAATGGACAGAAGCAAGCACCAGAACATGCCTAAATATAGAGAAAGCAGCCAAACCATCTATCAGGAAAAGACTTTTAAAGTATCACATTATACACAATCCCTAGAGCAAGGGCACAAAAGGAAATCTGTTATATCCTCCATTCCTTACGGTATGTGAATGCTTGTATGGTTGACAAAGAAATACTCATGCCAAGGAATATTAAAGGCTTGTTTTGAATTTGATATTTTAAACTAATCCATGAAATACTTTTGCTTGTTTATTAGTCTCACAAAATAGGGAAAGTCAGTTTTTAGTAAGGTGTCTATCTTCACATAACATATGCTTCCCAAGAAATGTATGCTTATTTCTCATATAACTTACTCAGCATTCAGTCTGAAAACAGTATTCCAAAATGCATGCACGGTCTCTTAGCATCACACCTCCTGGGTCCAGGCTTTCAAGTTCCAATGTGTGTGTGTGTGTGTGTGTGTGTGTGTGTGTGTGTGTGTGTTCCAATAAGTCCCTAGTGCCTCAAAGCCACTACACCCTCTACACAAGTCTAATGACAGTGTTATGCTCAAAGCCTCATTTTCTTAACCCATTGTCCAATATATTATTGTTTTTTGTTAAACAAACCCAAAATTGAAACTAAACTCTGGGGTTGTTTTATCTGAATCTAATCATAATACCTTGCTGGCACTGCTGGCTTTCTGCCCCTCTGCTCTCCGTCTTTCTTGATTTCCCACGATAGACACAAACACACAGTAGCCCATACTGCTACTCCCTGACCAATATCCCCTTCCCTTCTTCCTTCCCAGAGAATTTCAGTTTTGGGGGGTTTTGTTGTCCTTGTGGTTGTTGTTTTGTGTTTGTGTATGTGTGTTTTGCTTGTTTGTTTGTTTTGAGAAGCATTGTATCAGATGAAAAAGTTGATTTCCCAAGCACTGAAGAGTGCAATAAAAGGCAGAGTCCTGAGAAGGCCTTCCTTCTGGAGTCAGAAGGGGGATCTTCATGGAGAGATATGCCCTGTCTTTGGCTCTTCTTCCCCTCTCTTTTTCTAAGTCTCTGGAATCAGTACTGAAGTTCTAGATACATAACAGCCACTTTGCAATGATACTAAGAGAAGCCAGGAAAAGTCTCAAAGCCAGGGCCTTTGATGCTATTCGAAGATACTGTTAGCCAAGATTAGTCACTTATCTGAAACAAACCAAAACAAACAAAAACCAATAACAACTAAAAAAAAAAATCTTCTCTTTGGTTTTAACATGGTTGTTGTAGACTTCCTGCCATAAGTAGTCATTTGCGGACGTAACTGATCATCGCCTCAGCTAACATCTCAATAGACTTAACATTTTTCTTCTGCACCATGACTACACTGATTCAGCACCTTTCAAGGAAGGGTGGTCCCAAGCAGGAGACTGCTAAGAAAACATGAACTCTTCAGCCTGGCATGCACAGTTCTCTCTGAGTCTTAAAGCCTCTTCAGTGTATCAAGCAGACCAGCCAAACAGAGCTGCCTGCCAACCTTCTCCCTCCATCTCTGTCCATCAGAATCTTACAGCCTTGTCAAGGCCTTCCCACCCCTCTGCCTGTCTCAGGCTGAATAGACCTCCCTACCTGATGAGGCTTCTCCCTCTTTTGAACTCGCCCCTCTCCAATGTGGCTCTTGTCAAAGCCGCTGGGCTTAGGTATCCTGAAGTCAGGCCTTGTCACAGTGCTATCAGGACACCCCCGCCCCACCCTGGCACAATTAGCCACAGATGATTAATAACCAAGTCCCCCTCTCCTGATGCAGTTCTGACTGATCCCGGAAGGAGTCCACGCCAACACTAATGACTTAGGAGGCGCATGTGTGACAGCAGGCGTAAGCCAAGCTGCAGTTCAGGCTGCCTTATTGTTTTGACACTAGTGCAAGTGATAATGGGCTGTGACTCAGTGTGTCAAAGCGCTCACTCAAGACTCCAGTGCCAGCACCCGCTGCTGTCACTGCCCCAGTCTGCACAAGCCTATCCTCTCAAATACCGTGTGGCTGCTGCTTGGTCAATCCCAAGATCACAGCACAGGATGACCACAGCAGGAGCAGTCTCATGGAGACCAACCAAGCTTGACAAAACATACTTGTCCCTCCAGTGATAAGCCTCGGCACCCTTGTCAGACAGAGGGAGATGAGCATCTTGCTGATACGAGAAAAGACATTGTCTGCTGATGAAGTAAAGAGCACACCACAGGCAATACAGGACGGCTGTATTCAGAATACAAAACAGTGAGGGCTGTGAGAGGGGGTCCACTGTGCAGACTGAGTAGGACACACACTGAACGAACTGCTACCTAAGAACAAAACAGCTCTGAGAAGAAGAATGAGGCCACCATACTTATCTCCAATAAAAGAGCAGTCTTGTCTTCTATTCCACCAATGGCCCTAGCCTCAAATAAGTAAAACTGTTTAAAATAGCATGTGTTTAACGTGTACAACACACTAGGTTCAACTTACCAGCACCAGAAGCAAATAATACTAATAAAACAAAATGACTGCCATATACAATTAATGGAAATAAAATTAGGTCACAAATACTACTATACATATCCATCACTAGCCACATACCCAATTACAGTACTCTATGACGTTGTCTTAACTACCACCCATAATACAATTAAAATGGTACTGCAATAACAAGCATTAATACCAATACTTCATGCTGGTTAAAAACCACTCAGTGTAGCTGGGCATGATTGTGCACACCTTTAGTCCCAATACTCTGGAGGCAGAGACACATGGATCTCTGTGAGTTCAAGGCCAGCCTGATCTACCTAATGGGTTCTAGGACAGCCAGGGCTATGTAGAAAGATCTTGTCTCAAAAAACACACACACACACACACACACACACACACAAACCACCACTGAGTGTACACTAAGCTAGCATATAATACACACAGATACCCAGGCTGCAGCAATCCTGTAGCTAAGGATTTTCCTGAAGGGAAGGGTGCACACTTTATTCATCTGAGGTTTGAATGATGGAATGGACCCCTCGTTCCTCTAGAGAGGCTCTGCTTGCTGAAAGGCTTGCAGCTACCACCTCCCTTCAGCAGTTTTTCAGAGACTAACAAACCTGTTAGGACAGAGAATGGACCTGTGGCACAATCACCTCTCGATCCAGGGTATCCTCTTCAGAGCACAATCCCCAGTTTGCTTTCTGTGATCCCCTGAGGGCATTAGGCAGGTCTGAGACCATTCCTTGTCTGCTACACTGTCCACTGTGGAGCTGCTCAGCCCCACACAGCACATGCAGCATTCCTGGTCCTCACTGCCACAGAGTAGAGACACGGCTGTCAAAGACCAAGGCCAGGAGAGGAAAATACTCAAAAAAGTTAAAATAGAACCACTGGACCCAAAAAGGAGAGTACTGGGCTTGGCAGTGACCACAAACCATGACCTAACAGAAGGACAGTATGCTCTGTTTCAGTGGGTTCGTTATTTTCATATATGTATGGCTCTGTGATACCAAAATAGATTATTTTTCTCTAAGATCTGGTGAGCTATATTTTATGGGAAAATTGAACAATTTTCTAAGTACATAGATTCTGAAACACTACTTTATGTTCAATTCTATAACTGGATAATTATTAAATAGGGAGTTATTCACTAATAATTATATTTGACTTTGAGGTATACCATGCAATTTTTGATACAGATTTACTTTCATAATTATACTTTTCTTAAAGTATTATTAGCTTTCAGATGATGATTCTAATATTAGAATAAGCGCACACCAAAACAGAGGTTAGAACCACACACCTACTGACTGCCAGGGGACAGTTCTATTTCACATGCTGGTTTCTCATGGGTAAATCATGCTTAGATTGTTTTCTTTTGTTTTGTTTTTAAGAAGTGAATTTTGGTCCAAACGGGGTGTGTGTGGGGGGGGGGGAGGGAATGAAGCAACAAGAAGAGTTTAAATAGGGTTGGGAAGGAAATAGTGAAAAGAGACAGTGACTGGAGGGGATAATCAATAAATAGAAATTAAACCTACTACTTTTGAGCATGGTCCCATTTGATTCCTGACCTCTGTACATACAAGCTAATCGCATTATGCTATACACAGCTGAATCGACATAACACAAGCTGCTTTCATCCAGTTAGGCTCCTCAGCTGTTTCTTTCTGACTCGTGATCATTTATTTCACTACAAAGCATGTCCCAAACAGCATGTGCTGGGTAGTGAAGCAGACTCCTATGAAATGCCTCAGGAGAATGGAAGGAAGGATGGAGCCAGGGTGCAGAGGCCATGAGTTCAGTTCTCATGGCATTCGATCGAGTTCTCCAGGGTATACACATCTACTGGCAATGTGTTCCCAGAGGAAGTCATTCACATAATCTATTTCTTGATGTCTCCTCTGTTCTACATGGCCCCAGAGTCATGAGGCAATCTTACAAGCAGAACCATTTGAGGAAAAAAAGGTGTGCACAGCTTAAATGTCTTCCCTGCACTCAACATGTAGATGACTCAAGGAGGAAGCTTTAAAACAGTGTCAGCCTACATAAAATATTTTAAGTGCTGTAAAAGGGGGAAGGGCAAGGATGTGATACAGAAAGAATAGTCCTCCTAAAACAAACAAAAACCAAAAAACCTTCTTCTTGAGTTTTTTGAAGTCCTAGGATAGGATACCATCAACTTTTTAAAAGGCAGAAATGTCCCTATGTCTTATCTTCTTATACCACAAGAAAACAAGCAGATCAAGAAAACAGCATTGGTAATTCATATGCAGTGTGTCAGATTTAAGGACTGCATGAGTTGAAGCTGAGAAAAAAAGAAATGAATAGATTTATCTGGCTTCCGTACTCTACAGTAATGATAATCTTTTTTTTTTTTTTTTTTTGGTGTAGAGCGTGTGTGTGTGTGTGTGTGTAAAACATCAAGATCAGGTGTCAATCACTTTACATCTTGATTTTTGAGACAGGGTCTCTTATTACCCTGAAGCTCACTAGTTTGCCTAGACTTGCTGACTAGCAAAGCCCGGGATCTTCCTGTCTCCACTTCCCCAGCACTGGGACTCCAGGTTTCTTTATACAGCTACTGGGGCTCGAACTCAAGTCCACATGTGTGTACAGCAGACACACTAACTAAGCCACTTCCCTAGCCCTAGCAGTAACAATATTTTATCATTATTACTATGGGGGGGGATACATATGATGTGTGTGAATGCACATGCTATGGTGCATGTTTGGAGGTCAGTTCTCTCTTTACATGAGTCCCAGGAATCACACTCAAGTTTCTAGGCCCGCATGGTCTTCTAAGCATGGTTACCAGCAATACGGGTCTTAACCACAGCTCCATCCAGCCCTTGCTGGGTCAAGGGCTTGGTAAAGTGCTTTACACTACTTATTTCATTTAACCAAACAACCTTTATGGAGGGAGATTTGTTAGTATCACTCATAATAATATTAATAATAATCATCATCATTATTATTATATTTTTATTTTATGATTTTGTTGTTTATGTATATTTGCTCTACTTGCATGCATGCCTGCATGACAGAAAAGGGCATCTAGTTGGTTGTGAGACATCATGTGGAATTGAACTCAGGACCTCTGGAAGAGCAGCCAGTGCTTTTAACTGCTGAGCCAACTCTCCAGCCCCTGTTATTACTCTTGACAGATGAAGAAACTGAAGTAATGGTCACAAGTAGAGGAGCCAGCAGCATCTAAAAGTCCCGTGGTGCCCACTCTCCTCAGTCAGAACAAGTGTGCAGAGGGGAGAAGCAGAGACTAACACTCCCCGCCCCACCCTTAGCCAGGCCACAGTCATCCCCCATGTGACCTCACAGGGCAACAGCACAGTGACAGAGCCATCACACTCTTCAGGAGCAAGTCCTATCAGTTTCTCAGAGACAGGAAACTAGTTAACTGCTTAAATATTCCTGCTCATTTTCCTATAAGCTAAATGTGTTTCAAAACTAATGTGTAATGGCCAATGTATTGGAAACCTTTACTTTCAAATCTTGAACTAATTTACTATTATAGTCACGTCATTTTATGCAACACTGTATTTCTTTCCTTTTAAATTTGGTGTAACCTAATATTTTAAATATCAGTCATTTTTATCCAACTTTCAAACACATAGTAGGGCATGCATATAAAATAAAAAGAGGAGAACAAGGCACATAATATGATTTTTAATGTGATTCTTTCCTGTGTGTCTGATCCTGTCATGCTAGATGTGAGTACAAAAGAGATCAAGGTCTATCACGGGGTCTCTACTCCCATGTCCGCACGTTCATCACCGGTCAGGGGGCTCACAAAGAGGAGGAAGTAACAGTCTGTCATAGTACACAGCCAAACCCACCAATGGATTGCACTGACCACGGCGCCCATCAACCTCTCCACAGAGAACAATGCTTTCAAGTTTGTCCAGAATTACTAATGCTATATACAGAACCATTCACAGGCTAAACAAATGCCTGTATCAACTAGGGGGCACGGATCCTTTGAAGATTGCTTTAACTTATCAGTCCTCCATCTTGCAATTTTAATCTTCTTCCACCACAGAGAACTAGAACACACAATGTTTTCAGTCTAATAGGAAGAATAAAAATATTTTTGCTCATTTTTACTATAAATAAATTCTCCTGCAGAAGAAAGTCGGCATATATCTTCCAGGAAACTATCCAAAGTATTGAGAGACAATGTTCTATCTGGCACCCCAAACACTGAAAATGATCACCTCACTGTGCAGAATAAAACACCTTATTTCTGAGGAGGAAGTTTATGTCAAAGGTCAAATAGAAAGACATATCTTCATGCTATGACTTCAGAAGTTCAACCTGGGCTTTGCTTGCCAGCATGTTTTAGAAAAAAAAAATAATTGAGCACGGTTATAAATCACCTCGAGATGTCCATACAGAGGCAGCACCGCCTGGAAACAGTTCGTGTCTTATGGTATCGTACTCGGCAGCTCCCTCTGTACAAACAGCACTTGTAATGAAAACACAGCCATATATCTTGATTTGTCAGAGAACAAATCAGTTTTATCTGTTCATTTTGTGCTTTAGTGTCATAGGTATTTTAGAAAACATAATTTATAATTCTTCATGCAATTATATATGAAATTAAATCATCTTCCTTCTCCAGAAGCGTCAAAATATTTCAGATTAAGTAGAATGCATTTGTAATGTCTCTCAAATTCTCGTCCTGTCTCCCTTCCTCCCATTCTACACCCTGATGAAAAAAATGAATAAAGGAAAAAGGGGAGAAATATTTAGCATTTTAATGAATGACTCTAGCTATATGTAAGCCATTATAGCAGCTTTTATTGGTTTTACTTTGGTTTGCTTTCTGGAAATAGGTTCTTGCATTATATAACCCAGGATGGCCTCAAATCTGCAGCTATTCTCCTGCTTCAACTTCCTGTGTGCTGGGATTACAAGCATGTACCCTCATGCCCAGCTGATATTATTAATAGTAATTCACTATTACAATAACACCTTAATCATATCATAGTTGGAGAAGGGTGTCAGTGTCTAGCCATTGCCTCAAGAAGTAGAAAGACTGGGTTGAAACATTTGAATGCTGGCTCCATTGCTTATTTGCAGTGTACCCTGGCGCATGTCATTTAATCTCCTTCTGCCTCAGTTGTCTTAGTTACAAGATGGGACAATTATACCATACAAGATTTGTATGCATTAAACCAGTTAATCTATGGAGCACACTTAGATGCACAACAAGCTCTGCTTGCATGCTTGCATCCTAACAGGCAACAGCACCCACACCACTCTTTAGCAAAGGATAAGGTACTATGAATGAACCCACTAAACCTATATCTTCACGGCTACTCAGAAGGCAGCCAATAGAACAGAAGAGAAAAACATATCTTAGGGAAGTGGTTAAGTAGTTACTTAAGTAGACTTCAACGTAATATGGGCAAGTCTTCCTTGAGCAGCCCAAGCTCACACTTGGATACATCTTCTTTTCTATGACCTGAGAAGCCCACATCCATGCTTTTGGGTGTGTCTCTCTTTCCTTCTGAGCACCTGTCTTTTTGAGCCCTCATGCTTGAGCCTATATTAAAATATCCTTATTGATCTCAACCCTGCAGTGAGGATCTCTTATTTAAAATAGGAGAACACCACCTCCACCGGAACTTAGTGTCCTAAGGACCATACAGTTGGCCTAATCTCTTGCTTTTCTTAGCTAAAGGATTACTTGTCAAGTTCATAGTTTTGACACCAGTCACGATAGGAAATGTCCTCCATGAGCTGGAGAAGGATTTTTATTTTATTTATTTATTTACTTATTTACTTATTTATTTATTTATTTCTCAACTGCGTGTGTTTATTTTTTTCAACTGCACTAATTTAAGTTGCAAGAAGGTACATTTAAATACCTACCAGAGTTAGAAGAGACACAGTAGCAAATCATACCTTAATATATTACACAGAAATCTTCAATTCATATTTATGATAAAACATTTGTTTTAACATTTCTTTTTGTATAAATTGGTATTTTTGGATACATGGAATCCATTTTAATGGATACTTTGAATTATATAAAAATACTATGTCTATTTAAAAACCTCAACTAAATCTCTACCTGTCCAGGAGCCACCACCATAGTCACAGATGAAGAAACTACTCTCTACTTGTCAGCTCTCATGGTGAACTGAATAGCTGCAGGAAAGAGGGTCCGGGGGGGTGGGGGGTAGCCAGTAGGATGACAGCCTGGAACACCATCAGAAAAGACAGGCTGCTATAGCCTCCTAAGTGTTGAGATTATAGGTATGTGCTTCATGCTCAACTTTCAGTACACAGAATTGTAAGCAGCTCCACATCAAACCTAGTAAGGCTGCAGGGATGAAGCCAGACCCTGTTAGAGCTATAAAATACTGAGGAAGAGACTGAGCAAGATGTCCATCTCATCTCCACGCCCACTAGGTCCTAAGGTCCAGCAGAAATGATGGTAAACAGACTCCGCCAAATGAGGGTGCATTCCTGACTTGCCTGACAAATTTCCTACGTCCAACCTCAGGCTGTCTGTAGTCACTCCAAACACGAGAAAAAATGCTCCCTCGGAGCTTTCCCCGTGACACTTTCAAAAAATCTCCACCCTACTACACGCAGCAAAACCAGAAGCTGACAGACAGACTGTCATCAGCTATTAATCGCTGGGCCAAGGGACATCTTAACACAGGACTGTCACTGTGAAACTCGTAAGCACTCAGTCACTAGCCCACACAATGATGTGTATGTGCTTTTTAAAGAAGACAAAGCCAACATGCGGGTAACAGCAAGACTGCTACAAAAACAAAATATGAAAGCAATTAGCTGAAGTTTCTTGAATGGCACAATGTTTTTATACCCTTCTTCCATGTTTAAAAAAAAGAAAAGAAGGAAGAAAAAGAAAGGAAAACCCGCAAACACAAAATTTAACTCTTTATATACTATAAGGCAGGGATGAAAAGAAACGGGGATGGAGTTGAATAACTGGCCTTTCTCCTGCAATAATTCAAATGACATGAAGTGCGCATTTTCAAGAAACAACTCTATTCTCATACAGATGTTGGGACAAATCTGATTATCCAGTGCAGGCTGTACACAGTTCTGAACTATGACTTCTAGTGTTAAAATTGCTCCTGCTACATAAACCACAGAAAGGAAGACAAAAGAAACAAACATTCCCTGCTTCCTTAGATCCAGAGCCTCACTGTTATGTGATACCGGAAACAATAATAAAGAAGATGAAATGTCGAAGTTATGATAATATAATGGTTACAGGTGAAAATTGTACAGAAACAGAACCAAGGAGAAGCAGCCCCAAGCATCCCGTAGTGTTTGGTCCAGAGAGATTTGTGTTGTCTTTCTACGTTTTAAAGTTTCACTTTTCTATAATTAATGAACATTAATTTATTACCAGAGAAAAAAAGGATTTTTAAAACCTTATGCTTCTATAAGGTGTTTAGACATATGCAAAACTAGAGACAAATAAGATGTGCTTTTATAAAGTGGAATCCAGCTTGGACCCCCAGCTCAGGAGGCTGAGGCAGCAAGATTGCAAGTTTGAGACTGGCCTGGGCTACAGAGTGACTCTATCTCAAAAGAAAAACAAAACACAACAAATAAAAAATAAACTGACAATCTGTAACCAAAATAAGACCATGACAGTAGATGGCACACGTTCTCATGAGGCAACGCTTTGTGCTGGTCTAGCTAGTGACCCCTTTGGGACTTATTCACCAGAGGTGCACTGCAGATGATACAATATAAACCGAGGAGCTGCTACGAGGACTGGGTAAGAGAACGGCTAGTAAAGAGTTCCACAGCACCTGGTACAGAGGAAGCGCTGGATAAGTAATGTTAGTAGAAATACACTGGTAAGATTTTAGCTCAGCAGATAAGAGTGCTTGCTATGAAGAAGACCTGGGCTCTAATTCCTAGCACCCTGTCAATCAATAGCCAGGCTTAGTTATGCATGCTGGTAACCCCAGCACTACCAGGGGCAGAGACAGGAAGACTGTTAGGCCTTGCTGCTACCAGTCAGGTTCTGGGCTCACTGAAAGACCAAAACATATTCATACATGCGTGCATGCACACACACGCGCGCGCACACACACACACACACACACACACGTATGTGTATATGTATGTATATGTAATATACATATATATTACTAACAAGCCTTATTATGTTAATGTTCTCATAAGAACTAAGCCATAGCTTTACATCAACTAATTCTAACAATGCAACATTTAGCTGATTTCTAACAGGAGTTAGCCCACATAGGTAACAGATTTTATTCAGAAAAAAATAACTTTAATCTTTGCATTGCCCATATAATTTTATTTTTGGCCCTCAAAACCTACTTAAAACTTTCAATTTTGTACTGGTTAAGTACTTTGTCTCCAGAAGCCAAAGACTTAAACCAGATGGGGAGCACAGGACTCCTCCAACCTTCTACACAAGGAATTCTTTAATATCTTCCCAACATAGAGCACAGGATATGGACCTTCCATCTCTGGACCTTGGTTGGCTACTCAGAACAGTACCTTGTTCATAACAAAGAATAACAATTAGTCAAGTGAAAGAGTGAAGTGAGCCCAAGATAGAGAAGCAGAGACTCGAGACAAGCCCTCCCAGGGTGGCTTGGTTGGGTTTCTCTCCTCTAACTTAAAACAGTGCTCAAAAAGCTAAAGATCGTAAAATGTTTCTCTGCAAATAATTCTGGTATGTCTCTTCCCTTGCAGATTATGTAAAACCAGTCCCGTGAAGTGACGTCTCTCCAGCCTCTTATAAAATATCTTCCCAAGACACACACATTCTGAATTGCTAGTTATCATCTTGGCTCTGGAGCATACATTCTCAAGAACTGGAAGTAGGTCGACCTGGTCATGCCTGGAGCAGGAACAGACTTCCCGCTACAAAGTGTCCACTTGCTGGCATGTTTTTGTTTGTTTTTTTGTTTTTGTTTTTGCTTTTTCAAATAGGAGATTACTAGGCAGAATTTGTAAATGGGAGATGTGGCAGAACCATCAAGGGCATAGGTCTGAAATGTGTTATAAGCTTTTCATATCCACTTCCCGCTTTACAAAACCGACATAAGGAATATGTCAGAAGCAGTTCTCCGCCAAGCTGGAGCTGGGAGCCAAGGGGGACTTTGGCACTGTCTGATTTGCATATAGGCTGCAACAACTTTTCCCAACCTGAGTAAAGAGCTTGTAAAATAGCAGTTCTGTCTTGCCTGGTATTTCATGAAACCAGAGGAAAGCTTGTGTGTTTCCTCATGTTGACACTCAAATAGTTTCACCAATTACAGCCACTCCAAGAAGAAGTGTCACATATTCTAAAACCCCAACTTCAGACCCATTAGAATTTTCCCAGCTACAACAAAAAGCCTACTGTTGTGCCTACTCAGATGCCCCCTACCACCCTTTTTCTTGTCTGGTTCCTATGAAACCCAGTCAAGGTGCTCATGTGTGACCAAGCGGCCAGCTCACCAGGGACTTTTCTTTTGTCACACTTCAGAGCTGCCCAAAGCAAGGGACAAGTCACACCTTTCTGACACTACATGGCTAAGTGAACAGCCATGGAACTGAGATTCCATCAGAACACAGAAATGTCCAGAGATGCTGGACAAAATAGACATGCAAAACACAGAATGCTGAACTCACACAATTTCACAAAGAACTAACTGAAATTGTGGGCTTTCAACATGACTATCATTCTCCAAAGGAGAAGAAAAAATATGGAGGGAGTTTTAAAAAGACAGTTTAAATAGTAAAATCCAACATGAATAGCAAATGCACTTTACTTAGAGTTGGAAAACGACGGTGTCCAAACAAAGACTGAGACCTGTACTGATGGGACGCCTTAAAGGATTTAGCTAAGAGGAGGCAGCATTATGAAACCATATGGACGTGTATTAAGGAATAATGAGTTCCTTGACAGAATCTGCTGCATCTTAAAGCACAGACAGACCTAGATCCTAAGCAAATGACTCAATCTTGTACTTAAAATCCATACACATAAAGAGGAGGTTACACTTTACAATAGAATAAAAATCAAATATAATTATCACCAATATCAAGCTATATGCTTCTCATTTATAATCCATTATAGCCAGCTATACTCATGAAACACTGGAGAGTATGCAATAGGAAGTGAATAATATACAAAATTATAAAGGAAGAATAAGCGAAGCTGGTCAGCTACTGAATTATTAAATAAAGGCTATCTGTCTTTGAGGTCAATTTGTTTCACCTAGATCATTTGAATCATTTCACACAAGCAACGGAGCCCAGAAGTCATGTGATCAGCCCCCCTTCTGGTCATGGATTTCATCTGCTATGTAGCCAAGTTAGCCTTAAAGTACAATCCTACATGCACTTCCTAAGTGTGAGGATTAAAAGCACTGGGCTACCATATATGGCTGGATTTTTAAAAGTATGTACCCAAATGAAATTTCAAGGACATATAAAAAGTAAAGTCAGCCCTACATTTTCTGTCCTTAATAGTTTGTCAAAGTGACAGGGTCTCATGTATACCAGGCTGACCTTGATCTCTCTACGTAGATGGATGACCCTGAGCTGTAGATGGATGACCCTGAGCTTCGGAACATTCCACCTCGAACTCCCAAGTGCTGGGTTACAGGTGTGTATACCACTCCTACTTTGGGCAGTGCAAGGAATGAACCCAGGACTTTGTGCATACTAAGCAAACACTCTACATCCCCAGTCCTCATCCCCAGTGGTTTTAACCAAGCACTATGTACTAAACTGCTAGGCATCCAAGTTGGGTAGAGTCTCAGCCTATCCTACTTTACATGTAGATAATATTTTTATCAGTTGACTTTTACATAAGCCATAATTATATACTTACAAATGTAAAATAGCACACATTATAACAAAATAAATAGGGATACAAAGCTATAAATATTTATATTAGATATTTAATCTTAACTATATGGTGGACAAGGAAATAAGATGTCATTTTCTTCTTGGCATTTACTTACAGGGAGTGTTTCACAGTTTGTCATGTGCATGTGAGTGCAGAGATGCACACATATGTGAAAACTCACAGTTATGCAGCAGGATAGGGCCGCATGGCAGGAAGAGTGTTAAAAATGTATGACATCCCAGCCAACACTGTTCCGGGGGAGAGCTAAGGTGGGGCTATGGCAACTTGAGGTACCTTTTTGTTATTCTGGGGACAGATTTGTTTAAGAAGCTCATTTGTTAAAAGTTTGCTCCAAGATCTTCTAAATATGAACCATTTTCAATATGCTGTTATAAGAGGGGTAGACACTCAAAAATCTCTCAAACATAAGAGCTTAATCAAAGAAACAAAAGTGGAAGAGGAAAAAAAGGAGCCAAGACATGCCAAGCCATGGGAGACCGGTCCACTGTAAACCACACGTCCTTTCAGATTCTCCCTCAAAGGGTGTGAATTTCTGAACCCTTTATGAGATTATAAATGAGCTCACTAAGTGTCCCTTTGAAATCGTATTTGAAGAAATTTTAGGATCAGAGTTTGCATTAAGTTTAGCCAAGAAAGAAAGAAAGAAAGAAAGAAAGAAAGAAAGAAAGAAAGAAAGAAAGAAAGAAAGAAAGACTGACTCTGAATCAAGGCAACAAATGAGAATTCTAGGATGTCTTTAATGTGAGTATAAAGAAAAGCCATATAATCAAAAGGCCTTAGTTGAAATATCAAGCATGTATCACTTATAGATGTATATGACTCATGATTTGAATAGCTCAGCACAGGCTCATCAACAAAGATTCCATTTCTACTTTAACAGCTAAATCATGAATGAAACTGACTTCATGATACAGTAGAGAAAAAATCCTTTGTGGGTAAGATTTAGTGAAGTACAATATTCAAAAACCATGTTTGAGGCCATGAGATGGCTGAGCAGGAAAAAGCACTCGCACCAAGTCAGATAGCCTGAATTCTATTCCCACAAGAATAGAACAGAGCCCACAAGGTAGAAGGAGAAAATCAATTCTTGAAAGCTGTCCTGTGATCTTCATCCATGCACTATGGCACGCATACAGACACAAAATAAGTAGATGTAAAAATTAAAATTAAATAAACAAAAAAACCTTCTTTCATCCATTTAGCACATGCACAAAACTGTGCGTCTCACACTATACTGTGCACCTTAGGTCCTTTATAAGGGAATGATGGAGTTTCCAGCTTCCGCAGATCTACCTATGGAATAAGAAAGCAAGCTAACACTTTAGGGCATATATGTTACTCCAGGCTCCTATGTAAATAGCTCAGGTTCTTCTGTCTATTCTTCCAAATGACTGCTAGTGACTGATGTCAGCACAAGCCAGTTTATTGCCTGAGACAGAAAGAGCTTTACCACATTAAAAACCAAAGCCAGAGAGGAAGACCCTGAAAACACTGTAAGGAACTGACAAATGTCGGTTTCTCTTATGAAGCAAAGATTTCGAGGACACTTAATGCCTGTGTCCGACCTTGCTATCTGCTTCCAACAATAGACAACAAGGAACTCTTGCAAATTTTTAAGCAGTAACAACTTAACTAAGCACCAAACATAAATTAAATTAACATTATAATATTAATAAAATAAATAAATTCAGTCTAAAAATAAGTAAATTAGCACCAAACAAATAAATTGTACATATATTTGTAGTCTCTCAATATTACTGTGGTATATTTCTGAGCTCAGAGGGTCAAAAAACAACTGAACAGTTCTACATGCTTAATTTCTTATATATAATCGAGCAAATGTAAGCTCATTGAAAAGAACATTTTCCCTCCATCTCTTTACTTCCAAAAGTTGAAAGAGCACTAACTTGTGACAGGCATTAAAGATGAGGAGTTAGCTGGACTCTAGCCTGATTCTACATCTGCTGAGGTTCATCCCTGGCTCAGAGCCTTCAGGTACATCACTGGGCTTGCCACCTCAGGTCCCCACCTATTAGCCTATGCCCCAGCGATAATGGCTGCTCTCTCTTCCTTTGCCTCAGCTTCCGTATGTAGAATGGAAAACATTGGGTAACTTAACTGCCTTCCTTCAAAGGACTGCTATGCTGACTAACGGAACCAGGACACACACCACCGTATCTCCCAGCACGGTGTCTGATACAGCACTTGCTCAACTGCTCTGAGCATCATTATGCTGAGAAATTGTTTATCTCATTCCCAAGGGTGAAAACAGCATGCTGGTTCTTTCCTAATCTCCCACTGGACAAGGCAGCAGAGACGTACCTGTTTAATGTATGAGTGTCCGAGTTTACAGATAGGAACAAAGGAACTACTTAACAAAACATGGGAGTATGGAAGTAACAACTTCCTACCTATTCAGAGAATTCGAGAAGGAAGTAGAATTTATACTTATTTTCATTCTCATTAGAAGAAAAGGAATCCTCCATAATCCTACACCCACACCATTTACAGATAATGTACTTTATTTGACTTTCTTCTCTGCACATATGTGAAATTTTATGTAATTGAGGCTACTTGGCACCATGGTTGAGTCACATAACATTTACTAAATAAAATTTTCTGTGCCATTAAAAAATCATTTCAAATCACTTCACAAATGTAATTATTGCAAGATAAATGAGAAACAGTGATTAGTACACCCCTTCTGAAACATACAGTCTTGACAACAAAGATAACTGGCTAAGGGGGGCTGTCACTTACTTATTGTTTAGTGTGTATTTTTAAATAAAAATCTACCAGACAGAAGTACAATTTAGAGATTGAAGAAATAGCTCAGCTGTTAGGAGCGCCTGCTCCTCTGATCCAGGATTGGGTTCAGTGCCCAGGATCTACATGGTGGCTTACAACCATCCATAAGTCCAGTTCCAAGGAATCTGATTCCTCTGACTTCTACAGGCAGTAAGATGCATGTAGTGGATATACATATTTGCAGGCAAAACATTCATATGCATAAAATAAAATGTTCAATTAATTTTATTTTTTAAATTAATGAGTGAAGAACACTATAAGTAAAATGGCCATTTGCAAATTAAGTTGGTTATGCACAGTGGGACACCATCTTGCCACAGCAGCTGTCTCCTATCAAAGCCATCCTGTTGGCAAGTAAGATTGCTGGGTGACCAGTGACTAAAGAGTCTCCGGATAGTGTGGGAGCTTCGTGGATGCTACAGAAAGCCTCGTGGGACAAAGTCAAAAGGTTGGCAGAGGAACAATAAAAAGAATGGCAAGTTTAAGATGAGGGGAAGGAGGCTCTGACAACCCCCCACATTCTCTTTTCAATTACTCTAAGACCTCTGATGCAGAGACAGGGGCTCACAGCGTGTCAGACAGTGCAGGTGTGTGCACTGAGACCTCTGTCTACCAATCCAGCTTTGTACATATGTTCAATAGCAGATCAGATGAACCCTACGTCTCACTGAGAGTCACACAGTTAGTGGTGTGTTGGTAAATGGAAAGTATAAGTCAACTAGAAACATAGCTCCCATGATTTATGACAGTGTCTGGTGCCTTTTTCTCTAGTGCCAATATTCAGCATTTTAATAAATATTTTGCAAATGTGGGCTGGGGAATCCCTGGACTCTGTTTCAATAGAATTTCTATTACCCTTTAGAAGCAAATAAGTAAAAATCTTTGCAGCTCACCTGGAGGGAATACCCTCTCAGAGAAAGAAATTGACAATCTCGTGCTTACAGAAGCATGGGTAAGCCCCTGATTGGGACTTGATGGGTACAGCCCTGCCTGGGAGCATCATCCCAAAATCACACTGCAAACATGTTTGCACTTCTACTGCTCTCCTAAGTCAATCACCAAGAACCTTCTCTGGCCATGTCAAAATGAAAAATCCTTTTCCAAGAGCACCAATTTTTTAAAAGGTACAAACAACCCACTATCCCTGCAGCTCGGGTGTCCTTCACACTTCCAGCACAGGAATACAAAACTCAGAGACACCGCAGTATTTCCTTTGTCATTGGATTGGCCAGAAGGTTCCCTTGACTCCCCTACTTTGGGAAAATTACAAAAGTGTGGGAGAAAAAAACAAAGAAAACAGAAACTGCATACATAAAGCCTTCTGCCTCAGTCACAAGACAACATGTGCACGCCCATCTCTTCTACTAGACTAGCGGTGCTATGTGTCCAATTCATGAAAAACCTGACTCGTAAAGCACATAAAACACACCACTCAAGTTGTGCGACGTAGGCAGCAGGCTGCATGCTCCCCTTCGCCTCGGTGACAACCGAGACCTAATACAGCCTTTCAGGGGAACGAATGACCCTGCTTTTCCATCTACCCTAAACATCTTCCAACCATCTGAATGACAAGAAAAATCTAATATATTTATTCCAAAAACGTTATTCAAGATTTTCCACTTAGCCATAAAAGAGTATTTAACCTTCTAATCATCAAAATGACAAAAAAGGATACACCTTTTAAAAATATGAACAATTCTAAGTTTTCCCATTTATTCAAAACAGGTCATCAGCATAAGAAAAAAACAAGCAAATTCTGATATTTTTGTAACTCTGTAGGGTTTATAGTGATAAACCTTCTTTTCCCCACAACATAATCTAGACAGTATTTTTGATAAGTTGATTCACCTTAACCAAAAAAATAACAAATATATATAATATGTATTATTTTTTAAGCTTAGTTTTCAGAAACTTTAAGCAAGCAAATAGTTACTTTTGGCTTGCCCCCTCCTTATGCTCTACAGCAGACAGCAGTCACTGCTTGCTTGCAGGGCTCATCTTGGAGTGGAGTTTCTCAGTTCACATCACTGAGAGTCGGTGGAGTTCCCTGGTGTAGATTTCCTGAGAGTCCCTTCCTTAGCTTGTGCCAAGAATCAAATCTTGGCCACTTAGCGCTCTGTGTTCCACATATGATCTCATGATGCACTGAGCAGCCATGCTAACTGAGATAGATAGCCCTGTCAAACAGCAAGCTCGAATGCCAGAATGCAAGCAGTAGGATACAGTGACCTTTACGTTCGAAGGAAAAATAGCCCTAAAAGGGCATGAAAGTTTTCGGGACTGGGCAACACTTCTTTTAATTCATTTGGACACTAAAATAAAAGAAGCGGTGTTCAATATACAATTTGTTGGGAATCAAAGCCTGAATCCCTCACACAGAAAGAAAGTTTTCAAGGAAAAAAAGAAAACTATCCTTTATTATGCTGCTAGGAAAGCAGTGGACTCCACAGTTCAGCTGCCGTCTCTGCACCGAGCCTGGCCAAGGGCAGGTTTCTGCACTGAGACACACAGGACATGGACGTAGAGTACACTCACCTGGGAAAATATGTTTGACCACCTTGGTAAAACTACTCTATAATTTAAACAAAGTCTACCTTTTATAAAGCACCAATGTGCATATAGAATCAGAGGGAAGAGCTTCAAAGTCTGAGACTCTATCTCAGTTTGTGTAGCTCTATCTTCACCTGATCTCCCCTTGTTATCTTACCAGAAGCACTGAAGCCAACGGATCTCTCAAGAATGACATGAAGCCACATTCAAGACATAGCAAGAAATCTTGGGAATCACAACAACGTTAAGGTACGAATGATGACAGGAAATTAGCATATAAAGTGAGACAGGGATGTTATGAATGTCTCACCTTTATTTATAACTATTACCATAAACTATGTGATTCAGTCATTTCATCTGAAAAACAAGGACAATAATTCTACAGGCTCAAGTTTTCTTTCCCCATTATTCAAGGTTTGAGGAATACTGTTATTATTTGTTTTGCTGCATCTTTGGCATAACAGAACAATGGACTAGGCTTTGGAAAGAAACAAGAGAAGCTCACATAAACTCCCTGGGATTATCAATATAACAATGCAACTTTAGTAGTTAATTGAATAGGTAAAAATGAGTGATTACAAAGAAACTGATTTTTTTAAATGAATGGACTTCATCAAAACTGTAGAACAGTTTTGAAAGGTACAAAAGGATAAGATGCAACTCTGTTTTCTGTTTAATTAAACCCTGATGGCAAACTGCGGAAACCATAAACCCACGGCAGTAAACAAATAAATTTCATATGCTTAGAAATCATATATCCAAGTTTGGGTAAGTCAGGGGGCAAATATCTCATCACTGAGCCCGAAAACACCAATTTGCTGACTTAACAAAAATAACAGAATTACAAATGCAAAAACATGACAATTGCTTTAAAATACAAGTCAGTTTGGGTGGCTTTCAAGGCACTGGACAAATCCTTCACAGAACAAGAAAACAAGATCCTGCATGATTTTTGAGGCCTGCTGTCAGGTACAGCATCCAACAATCGCTTCACAGCTCTTTTTGGAAAAACCAATACTTCCTCAGATCACACAGGAGGCTAGGAAGGAAAGAGAGAGGAAGAAATACCTTGGGCCTGAGCTGCAGAGCTGTGGGAATACCCCAGGGCCAGGAGCGCGGTCTCCACCAGCTGGCTAAAAAGCACATCTTTTCGCACCAAGACGAACTCAGCATGCTCTTCTCGATTGTCGTATTCAAGAGAGCCATCCAACTGCTCTACCACACAGAAGACTGGAATCATCAGACCTGGGAAGACACAATCCGACAGCAGAACATGGTGTTACAAGGCAATCAGAACCACAGGACGAGAAAAAGGGACGGGACAGTTCTCAAAGTTAGTATGCTAGGATCACACATACAGTTCAGGATGAACAGCCTGATAGTTATGTGCCCTGTGCAAGGCTTTGGGTGAGGAGAGCTGGATCTTCTCTATAATGACAGTCCTGTTGCAGCAGCATTGCTGAGGAGAGGGGCGGGAGATCTCAAACTACAGTGATCAAAAGGTCAGCTACACTCGGAGGTGTCTTAGCACATAGCCAGGTCAAGGTGACCTTATGACCTCTAATGTCTGTCTTATCAAGACAGGTCATCTCTGGTTTTGTCCAGAAATGTATTTCAATGCTGCTGGTCTATAGCACCCAGTAGGGAGGCATGTTAGATTTCCAGGCCTGAAAGGCTATGTGAGTGTATACAGGAAAGTCACCGGGACTTCAAAAGCAGTTCTCTTCTAGGATTCAGTAGACAACTCATCAAGCTGGCTTGAAAAAAGTACAGATCATGAAAACCTCAACTGATGTTGAACTAATATAAAACATACAGCTAAATGCAAACTTCATTTCCTTGGAATTATTTCATACACAAACACGAGTTATCCCTGGACAGAATACTTTTTAGTGTTTGCAGATAAAAAAAATAAATAAACGACCCTAAAGAATAAAGCAAATTAGTCTATTTGAAAACTCTGTTGAAATTGGTTGTCACCGAAATATTTCTCTGCTTTGTATCAAAGTGTGAAAAGCCTAAAAAGTGTTTAATTCACTAAACAGTTTTTAAACTAATTTTTTTTTATTTTTTAAAAAAAGTCACACAGACATTTAAATCTAAACATAGCAGACAAAAGAAGATCAAAGATTTACCAGTGGACAAGTGATAAACATGGACTCTACCCTGCGTAATTCACACAAATTAGTACGTTATGGAATGAGAGTCTGCTCTGAGTCTTTTCTTTGTGTAACAAAACACAAAAGCTATGAAGGAGGCATAGGCAGGCAGAGGGAGGGTGGGAAGAGTGTGATGGCCTTAGTACTGGCACTCCATAATGAAAACAAGACCCCTGTAACATGACTGGGGACAGGCCCAATGCACAGATGTATAGAAGGCTTAAAGCAGCTGTCCATGCCCTAACCCCAGATGCCTCCTGACTCACTGGGATCTGGAAAGCAGAGGTGAAAAGCAAGCACTCTGCAGACTCCTGGGCCGTAGACTCAGGGTTTTGTTCTAAAGATAATACAATGGTACAACTGGTTCCCATGTGCTAATTATTATTATTAAAGATAATAAGTATTGGGTATAATTATTAAATATCATTATTAACAATAATAATACTCATTAAGAATTGCTATCATTAAAGATCTTAGTAATTATTATTAAGCCTGAGCAACAGCCCAGCGTGTCTCACCACACCACACTTGGGGCAACCCTTGACTCCACCATTACACCCCACAGAAAACTCATCCTTAGTACAGCTCCACGGAAAATGCAAGGTAGCAGTGAGGCAGGTCAAATTTTAGGCAAAGGAGGTGATTTAGTGTAGTGCTTCATAGTGCTGTTTTCCTTGGTAACCATCACTAGTCTATGAAGTATTTGTTTATGGGAGATTATTCCCAAATACATTAAGATACATAATGAATAATATGAATTAGACATCTCCCACATTATCTTCCTATCATTCATTTGTATAGCATTTATTGATTGCACCTACTATGTGTCAGGTATCACCCACCACTCCATAGATACAGATAAGAACAAGTCTGCTATGGCTTCTGCCCACACTGTAGCTGGAAGCACTGTAAAACCTTTCTAAGCAAGCATAATGGCATTTTATACAGCCCATCCAGGAGAGCCCTTCCCGGCAGGGAATAGCCCCATTTAGACCTTTTAACTCTTACATACTGGTATATGATCTTTGTCAAAGGAAGCAGGCTCATTGCTACCTCTAGTGATTTAAGCATATGCTCACACACAGCCACGTAGCCAGTAGTGCCATAAGCTGCCTAATACCTGTGTCTACAGAGGTTTCAGTGCTGAAAATCCATGTGCAGTTCCTAATGTCAACATGTACATGTCACACATCTGGGGACCACAGATAAGGCCTTTAAATGAATCTAGCTACTCTATAAGCTAGCATTCACCCATGACTAAGTAAGTCTGGACTGGCTGAAAAGGTCCTATTAATTTCAAAGTAACAGTTAAATACAAAATACAACATAAAATCTGAGGTGTCTCTAACATGTAAGACACTAATATTTTATAACTCTCAATATGGGAAAGCTATTTCCTAAACATTTTAGTTTGTGATTGGAGGGAACAACTGTTGGCTAGCACAATAGCAGTGACTCCTTCTAGTCAAAAGCAACCGCCAATCCCCTTACACATCTCCCCTACCTAAAAAATAAGATGGCTGAGAGCTTGCTGTAAGAACAAAGACCAGAGTTCAGATGCCCAGCAATATAAAGCCATATCCAGTGGCACATGTGTCTGTGACTGCAGCACTGAGGGCCGGGAGGCAGGAGGATCCTGGGCTTACTAGCCAGCCAGCTTAGCCAAAATGGCAAGCTCCTGGTTTAACGGGATACCCTGCCTCCAAAAGTAAGGTGGAAAATGACAGAGGAAATTCCTGATACCAACTTCAAACCTATATATGCATGCACACGCACACTGCACACACACATGCACGCTCACTTGAGCACACACACACAATGGGTACACATAGGCATGCACATGCACGCATGGACAATGGATACACAGACACACATACATACATACATACACACACACACACACTCACACACACACATACATACACAGGTTCACAGATATTGAAATAGGCTGTAGTCCATCACTAGAAAAATTAATCTTTTTACTAGTCCTTGATTGATTCAACAGTTATAGTTTTATAACACAATTCTATTTTTAACCAAAAAAAAAAAAAAAGATATAAAAACCTGATGCAATTACTAATGAAAATGGTGAAATAAGTGAAAAATAGCAAACTGGTGTAATTGAAGTTAAAATTAAGGCATGGGCCTCAAAAGGCTTTGAAAACAGGTCTTCCCCAGGGAAGCACAACACACGGCAAGAAGAAATGTGTACCTCACAAAGAAGTAACTCCTCAGCTGGTCCCACTACTGTCTTCGAGCAAAGGAAGAAGAGAGAAAAAGAAAGGTAGGGCATTTACAAAATGCTTCAAAAATAAATTTAACAGTGGCAAGAATGAAGCAATTGCAATAAAAAAGCAGCAGCATAAAGTTAAACACAGTTATAAGTTCTAAAGGGTCACAAGAAAGAGAAAATAAAAGGAACCCTCGGGCTCCAGCCCAGTATTTGAGCTTACGGCATTATTTTTCTTTTATTGTTGCACAGACCCATTTCCAGATGATCAAGTGGAGAACTTTGGACCTTTTGATCATAAGCCTTGTTAAGCCTTTTACAATTGCTGGAGGTAGGCAGGTAGTTTAATCTGAAGACAGGCACTTGGGCCCCAGCCATTTACTAAAAATCATGACTAGTTCGGGCAAGCAGGACATATGCTGTCCTCTGTCATTGCAGACAGGAAACAGGGCTCTTTCCCCTAGAGACGAGTGCTTGCCTGCTATCTGTTAGGACACTGAAACGGCCATGTTCATTGTCATAGTTCTGAAGGAGGGCATGCATCCTAAAAAGCCATGGCTCCAGCCTCTGTAGCAACCATGGCTATGTGAACACACCGGTGGGAAGATAGTTAGATGTTATGAAAAGCCCTGGGGTGGAAGGCAGGCGGCCCTGGAGTCAAACAAATCCTGCCCCTGTCATTCTACCTGAGTCACTGACTGTTCATAAGTCTGTGAAGCTCTCCAAGACTCAAATTCTCCCATCTGAAATGCAAATGATTGTGTGTGTGTGTGTGTGTGTGTGTGGTGTGTGCATGTGCAATACATCTAGGTCATCTGAGATGCGGCTCTCAAACACTGCTACTTGTTTTCTTTTCTAAGTATGAGTACTAATGCCATTTTACAGGTGGAGGGTGGGGGGGGCAATCATTTCTTCAATACTTTTCAGTAAGCAATGTTCATGACACTAAAAAGTATTTCTTCAAATAAAAATAACAGTAATACTGATTGAATAACCTATCACTGAATGACCTAATGAAACTAGTAATCACTGGATGGTTTATTATACAAACAAGAATAACTGACAACATTCAATGCGCTATAGCAAAAAGCACGGCCTTGAGTGTCTCCTCTTCAACTGAAACATGCTGATAAGTATAAAAGACACTCGATTTTAATGACTTACTACCAAAAAGAAAGTAACAAAAGTAAATGTATTATAAACATTTTTTAGAATATGAATTGCATGTAGAAATAATATTTGAACAAACTGAATTAAATGGATTGTTAAAACTGTTATCTGTTTCTTTAGCTTGTTTTAAGTGGGGCCGTTAGGCATCACACATGTGCCTTATATTTTCTGTGAGATAATATGCCACCACAAGCAATCTGCCAAATTACAAACACACACAATGGCTTTTCGAAAACAGAAAAAAACTCAGTATAAACTGATAGTAAGACAAGTCCATGGTTGTCCAGAGCACTTCCTGCCCCACCCCTCAGAGGTGAGGATCTCGCCTTTGAGTTCAAGATCTGAGTTGACTTAAGAACAAAAGCCATTCTCTGTTTACCTCAGACAGTCAAACGTGTTTGCCTCTACAGTAAGCTAGCCATAGACAGTCATTCGATCCCTAACACTGGGAATCCTACATCTTTACTAAGCTCTCCCACTTCCTTTTCCTGGTCAAGATCTTCAAGGAATTCTCTCTTGCTGGCATGGACAAAAGGAGATATAATCTCCAGCTCTCTGAGGGGTTAACCTCAGCAAGGAGAGATGGACATTGTTAGGCCAGAAGCACAGGTTCTTCACAGCAGGAGGTTGCCACCTAAACTGGGTGGAATCAGCCCACCCATCACTTTACAGTCTGGCCCACCATGTAACCTTTACCTTTTCCTCATATTTACCACATGAGAAGGTTCTCATCCACCTCAGCTAATAAATCAAGAGTCTGAAAGGACCAGAAAACGATACAGCCAAGGAAGAGCAGCAACTCAGCCCGTCTAAATCCCACATTCTCCTTTGAAAATAATACCCCAGACCCCACCCACAGGGACCTGACAACTTGCCCTGATAGCTAACAACCCTTTCCACTTGCTATCCCCTCCAGGAGGCCTGGGCAACTGAATTTTTTGAGGACTCCCATTTATGGGGGCAGGGCTAGGCCTGAAACAACTTCAGAATAGAACTCCCATTCTTCAGGCCCTACAGAGAAAAAGAGAAAAAGACTCCCGCCCAAGGGCTAGACTCCACCCTCGTCCTGGCCCCTTTGTCTTCTGAGTCTACCTATATTCCTGGAGCAGCCACCTGAAGGACGGTAGCTAGTCTGAGGTCACAGCAGGCCTGCCTTTATCCTTTCTGGGGCTCCTAAAACCCACCCACTTCAGGAATGAAGGAAGCCACAGGACCACTCCTTGCTCTATCTCGCACTATCTCCTAAAATTCCAGAGTAACAGAAGATACAAAGGCTGTGCACAGAGCCTCTCCTATCTGTTCTTTGCATAAACTGAACCTGAAGCAAAGTACCACATTCCACAACCTCCATTACCAATAAATCCTACCCCAAACCCTAGAGAGATGGAAGAAATTTAGGAAGCTGACTTAATATAGTCTATTCCTCAAAGACTGGGCTGAAAGGACAGACTATCTTTTTCCTATTACAATTTACGAGAGAAAAATGAAAATATTTGTATAATCTTCTTCTCTGTCTGTCTGTCTGACAGACACACATACATATAGAGAGAAGAGTAGCCTGACATTAATTTTTCTCCTTTTTTTTCCTACCCTAAAACAATAAAGCGCAGTTTGAGAGCCAAGAATCACAACCAGAAACAGAAAACAAAAAGGAACATCATTTACCTCCTGGTTGGGGCCACAGACAAAACTTCAAAATTACCCAAGTGTGTCTTTCCTATAGTAGCTAGCTGGGCCTGTCCTCGCCTTCCCTTCTCTCTCAGGCCCAACCTTCTGAGATTAAGGAAGCCACATTCCAAACCCAGCTGTAGCATGCAGCCCCCCCCCCCCCCCCGTGAGATTAATGGATAAAAAGGTGTGACACTTTAGGGGTGGGGATCTAGCTCAGGGGTAGAACGCTCAGCAAACCTGGATGAGGCCTACTGCTCAATCTCCAGCAACGTTTCTCTCAAAGACAGTACATTTTGCTATTCTAACAGAGAAGACACAGTGTAAAAAAGCACTCCTGGTCCTTCTGTGAACCTCAGGTATACACTCACACAGATTTAAAATGGCTACCTCAGCACTGCAGGCTGTAATGTTATGGGACCATGGTATGCACTCTGTGGGTTACTAGATTGTTTATGGTATGACTGTACCTTCATATTTACTTCCAAATAAGCTTAATTTAGGAGGGGGGGGGGAGATGTCAGAGAGCGTTTTAAAAAAGTAGAAAAAAAATTCATCAATTGTGAGGGTAAAAGAAGTGTGTCACTTGGGTATAAGGGAGTCATTCAAAAGTTCACAGGTCAACCCGGGGTTCTTGAGGTATCCTCATGATACGCCCATTCCAGCATCTCTTCCTGGCTGTTGATCTCATTTGACCCTCACACAGAGGTGGATGGCAGGAAGGTGGAGGTCCACAAAGGGAGGATTACTGTCAGCTCTAAAGAAACAAGCAAAGGCAAACGAAGCCATAAACGTAAATCTGGTTTCTTCGTCACCATGACTTCGGATTGAACACACACACAAATTCTGCCAAGTAAAGTTTCAACAATAAAATCTCTTCAAGCATCCCCCACCCTCCCACCGTCTGGGGAACACAAGGGGTTAAAAATGAAGCAAAATTTTACTCTCAGAGTTATCTGCTGTAAAATCAGATGCTTTTTCAGCCCCCCCGAAGCTGACCCTAACCTTAGAAATAAAATTCGGGATTAGGCCAGGAGAAGATAAGTATGGAGAGTGAACACTGCTTCTCTAAGATTCAGTGTGGGTCTCAAATGGCTGAAAGAAGGACCAGTTGTACATCTGCTTCCAGGCCTGTCCTCAAGTTTAGGAATCATAACTCAATCTGAAGTCAGGACTGCAAGAACTAAGGGTCAATGTACTCTGCTTAACTCTAGGAATTCAGTGGCAGGCTCCAGTTTGAAGGCAGTTTGAAACCACAGCTTCATAGGAGCCCAGGAGGCACGGCTGTGGTAACTTACCTAAATAATAAAGAATGAGCTGCCGAGGCCCAGTTGAACTCTCGGAACTAAACCCCTGGATGTCAGTAACACCTGGCCTGTGGCTGTCTCAGGGAGAGGCCCACTTTTAGACAAATCCCCACTCTACCACACCCCACCTCAAAGCCTGACCTGTGGGATGTCCAAAATAAACAGTGGTTCAGTTTAACAAAATGCTAATTCCACTTAGACATTAATCATCCTCATTAATAAGCAGCGTGGACGGTTCAGCATTGCTGTGAGCCCCTGATACCGTAGTGAGCATCAGGTTACAGGCAGTGCTTTCTAGGAAAGATACAGACACAAGGATTCAGGAACTGGTTTTCCCTAGGGCACAGGAAGCTCGCCAGTCCACGGGGCAATGCGTGTCCACAGTGGGCAGAGGCTGCTGGCATATCAGCATAAGGCATTGTTGTGGATTCTATTTGAGACTGGAAGCTTGCAACACTGGGCTCCAGGGCTGCAGACACCAACCACTAGGCTCACGTTTGGAGAGGCAGGACCATGGCCTACACTGCAGGAAAGCATCTCCTTTAAGTCTGAATATTACAGAAAAGCTCAAACCCACGGCATATTGCTGGAAGATAATTATTTCAAAACTGAACAATTAAAAGTTCTTTTCATAGTTGTTGAAGTGTCCACATCAAAAGATTCAATGATGTATCAAAAGTGATTGTAGCACATTTCAATAATATCAGGATTCTTGTCTCCTGACAAAGTACAATTTGATTCTGCAGGTTTCTGACTGGGTAGATTTTAAGACATGTTTACGAGGACACACATTTGTCATGACCCCTTCTCAATACCCTGACTGCAGAAGCTAGTCACTAGAGCCCCCACTCCTCAAAAGAAGGGAGTCATTAAATCTGCTCCTATACTATTTGCTTCATTATCTCTGGTTTTTAGCTGTCAAAATATTATTTTATCTAATTCAAACAATTTTTTTTAAAAAAATCTTTAATTTCTCCAGTGTAGTGTTAAAGAAAGGTTAACTGTGTTGAGGTTTTTCGAGCAAGGAATTAATAAAGGAATCAAGTGCTCACACTCAATAAGGCAGGACTACCTGTATTTATTTCTAGTGGGAATATTTCATAGCACAAGCATGTTTCCTTTGGGGAGTTTAACTCAAAAAAATTATTAAAAATTGAGATCAAACACTGGTGCAAAGCCTCAAAGGAAATCATGAGAGTGGAAAGATTTTTATCGAATAAAAACTGAAAAGTAAAGTTTTTATATTAAAAAAAAAGGCTTCTCCCTCATAAAAGAAAATACTACATTTAGAGTTTGAACAGTAAAACATTTACGGCTATTTAACAGAAATGTAGAAGAAATGATCACTGACTTAATGGGTGCAGAGTCCACAGAGCTGCCTCTCAATGGACAGACAACCAGCATCCCAGTTCCCAGAGCCTCACTCTTATCCCCATCAAATGCCTGTGGAGAGGGGACCAGAGACTACCAAAAACTCAGCATCATAGTGGGCGTTGGCTAGCTCCCTCTGGGGACAATGACATCTCTAGCTTACAATAAGAAGGTCAGTATTACTGTGACTGAGACAAAGTTAATAAACACAGACCAGAGAAATGGGGTCTGATGAAGTACTTTCCTGACACAATCTTTTAACTATATACACACGCCAGTGTAATTTATAGCAATTATTTAATAAAAATAGAATAGTATTGTTTCTCTCTGTGGTTCTAAGACATTCTCCATATACTCTGTGTATTTCTAAAAGGAAACATTAAATTTTAGTATTTTTAAAACTAGAGAAACTGTGAAAGTCACTGCCTATGAAAACCACTGAAATTCTTGTTGCTTTGGTTTTTTTCTGAGATATGTTTTTCATCTTCTAACCCTGGATAGCCTCTGACTTACTAGGAAGACCAGGCTAGTCCCCCAGTGCTCCTCCTTGAAAAAAAAACCTTGAGTAATCCTCCTGCCTCTGTCTTCCAAGTGCTATGATTATAGCATAAGCCACCACATCCAGCTTGAAAGTATTATTTTCACCCTTACTATGGTCAATCAAAAGCTGCCACCCAATCAAAGGAAGAATGTGATTCCATTTTTTTAACCTAAGTACTTCCAAAGTCTTCAATGATTTTTTTCCTGATTTAAAAAGTGAGATGTTCTTGCCCTAAACAAAATATGAAATTTTACCATCCTCCAAGCAAAGAACTTTAAGGTGGGGGTAATTCCAGATATGTACGTCTCAACCTCAAAAAAGATTTCACTTCCCCTAGACTACTAGATTTATAAATTCTTTCTTTTCTGAAGTCATCCCTAAACCTCACACTGAAGTATTTCAGCATGCCACACCTCGAGGCTATGGTTTCCAAAGAGTTCTAATCTCACAAGAATAACACAAAATAGCCGACAGGCAAGGCCAGCATTAAGGAAAGAAGGGTTTCCTGTGGGGTTAGTGCATAAGCATAGGTGCAGGTTTGTGGGCACACTAAAGCAGGGCCAGGGGAAGAGCAAGCATTCTGTCTCCTGACCGCAGCTGCCAAATCTGGATGATGAGCGAGAATTGCTCACACCAGCTCCTGTGAATGCTAGCTCATCTCTGTTTTGTTAAGAGAAGGACAGATGAACAGGTCTATTTCCTAGACCCAGCCTGTTTCTTCTACATAAGACTGGCTGTGAGGACGGTGGGTTTCCTGAGTGGTCCTATCAGAGAAGCAGAGAGCAGAGGCTCTGAAGCCTCCCTTCGTGGAAAGAAATTGTCCCTCTCAACCTTGCTTTCAAACTATACATCAATCTTCAATATAATTATGTTTGACAGAATAGAAGCTCTTGGCAGCTAACTTGTTTACAATAAATGCTTAGTTTGGGAACATGGACTGTATTTCAGTCTTACAAATATCAAACACAAACCTACAATGGTCCCATTATGGGGCTGAGAATTATTTTGCTATAAATCTTTTTATTGGAGGGCCAAGGGATTTACTTTGCAGCTTGTTTTCCACTAACCACTGGAACAGCATGAAGAGAGGTACACTGGTATCCTGACCCTGTGCTAATTGGAATCCCATACATCTCTATCAGACAGTCCACAGTCATCCTCAACATTCAGGTTGACTCCAGTTTCCCATGGTGGCAAAAAGACAACACAAATGGTCTCACTAAAGGTAAGACCCTATCATCCTTCTTCTCCCCCAAATCTCTTGGGAACTAATGATCACTGGCAGACTTTCAATGGTAAGCTCCCATTTGGGGTAGGGGGTATAAGTTAACCATAAAAATGTGCTTAAGGCACAAACTTGCTGGATGAATGAGCCCGTAAACAGAGTTAGTTGTGCTGAAAATTACCTAGACATTCATTTGAGAGGGGCAGAAAAAGAATCAGAATCACCTTAGTTACTCTTGAAAGTGACTTTACCTGGTCTTCAACATGGAATAACTCCCATCTCGAGAACAATCTGCTCTCCTTAGGCTCTCTCAACAAAGGGCTCCTGACACTATACTCCCAAATCCAAGACAGAAACTTGTCTGAAGACTGACCGGGCCAGCTGTCCAACAGACCTGGCTCAGCCTACTTTTGTCTCCAGAGGGACTCTCTGCTATGGACCACACTATCATTGACACTCTGGGAACTTGCTAGCTGTCATACCAAGATAATCCATGTCCTTCCCTCTCCACTTCTATGTGATCAGATGTGTATAACAACCCAATTCTAACACAGTATCAACATACAGAAAAGGCCATCTTAGAAGAATTGACTGGAAGTATATTTTCCAAAATAAGGTTGGAAACTCCAGTTCTTTCAGACAGAGATTCGATTTTCTTTTCTTTCAGTCAGTGTTAAAATTGCAGGTAACACAAATAAAGCAGAATGACTTCACTCTCAGCATCTAAGACAGCAGCTACTAACTCATGGGCTTTAGATTCATACATTGGTGAGAAAGAGAAGAAAAATACTTTCATTGCATTATTGGCTCTGCATATCTTTTCTATTCTTTTCAAAAGCACTAGTTTACAATGTGAACTAATGGAAAATTGCTTAATTCACCTAAAATAATCATCCTGTTTTTAAAATTAAAGATACACTCTTAAAACCTTGACTACTTAATTGCTATTTGCTCAGGAGAAGAGGGAGAAACTCAGAGAAGGTGGCTGCATTAAAGAAATACCACTTTTTACTGTACAACAAAAATTCCCTCCGAGGCAAAGGGATATAATGCCAAGTTCCACCAGAATTAATGTTTAGGTTCAAACTGAAAAGCCCAGAAAAAAAACAGAACCACTAAGAGACCCTTAAAGCTCAGCCCTGTGAGACTATGTGAATACAAAGGTAAAAGAGCCTTTGCTGACAAAGGTTTAATTGAGGTGCTGTTTAATGAAGGTGCTATTAACTAAACACTCTGCATGGAATAAGCATGCTAAGCTCTTTTGGATTATTCAATATGAATTCCCTTCTGAAGGGAAGATCCCTGGGCTGACCGGGATTTCTGGGCCCTCCATCACAGGATAAAACACCCATCCTATCCTTTATGCTGCAGCTCACAGAAAGATCTTTTCAAGTAATGACACCAAGAAAATGTTTAACAACTAATTGTTTTTTAAGTCCCTCCTAAGTGTCCCAGCTGTACAAGCCTGGGCTGTAACTGTGCTAAGGGCACCCAGTGCTCAAGCCTTTGTGCTTCTTGAGAGAAGCTGCTCGCTGGCCTTTACTCTACTGTCATGGCCATGTTTCCAGGAACTGTGAAGTTTCCCAGTAAGAAGCGCATCCCAGAGTGAAAACTTTGCCAGTGAATTTGGCTGCTGTCTGTTGCTATCCCACAGAGAAGTTCCAAGTGTGGACTGGGGAAGGACTGCTGCCAGCCCAGCCTAGCCCAGCCTAGCCCAGCCCAGCAAGGTTAACAATTAGAGAAATGTGGGGCATGGTGTGTGTTCCTTTAATCCCAGGGACAGGTGGATGTTTGAGGCTAGCCAGGACTACATACTTAGAACCAGCCTCAAAATTAATAATAATAATAATAATAATAATAATAATAGATATATGTATAGTTTACAGGACACAGAATGAGAGCCAGATGCTCTGTGTTCAAGTGACAGGCCTAACTCTCAACTTCTACCAGAGTGACAAGATGATGACATGAAGATGAGGAAGTCTAGGTTCTCCTATGTGCAGGGGAGAAGACAGGTACAGTTGGTCCCCAACCTTCTCTCTACAGTTTAGCCTCCTAAGGTCTTTGGGAAGGTTTGCTAGCTGGGACTTCACCTAGCTCTTACACACGACAGGCAAGCTGTCATTTCTGTGGACATCTATCCCCACAAGTTAGAAAGGGGCTGAGGGGGGTCACTTACACCTCAGGTAGAACTCAAGAAAACGTCACAACCTTAAGGCAAATTGCACCTTTGTGGTGCCTGGGCACACATTGCCAGAGGCTTTTTTGTGAACCTCCCAGGGAAGGAGAGTCGATACAGATCTCAGCTAATAAACACCACAGAAGACAAGAAGCACTCTGGTTATTGTGCATCGTCTTCATGTCTAAAAATTTGTACACTGCGTGACAGGTCCACCTCATTTTTCTTAATGATGTTTTTATTATTCCTTCACTCAATTAAAGCAGAAATGGATATTGCATCTTCTGACTGTATAATTGTTATTGTAATCTGTTTTCGATCACTGCTTGGAAATGGGTCCAAAACAACATAAACTCTCTACTGCCTCAGAAGACAAGTCATTTTCTTTTACTACGACACTTAAAGAGACATTTATCATGTGGCTCTGTTACCATCTTTGGATTATGACAAAAGAAAGTTTTGTTCTATTAAACCAAAAAATAATACTTCAAAAACACAGCAATTTTAAGAGTTTTATATGAATGCATTTTTCTAATAAGCTATCAGCAATATCAATTTTGGCTTTCTTTATATGTGTAAGTAATAGAGCAGTGAAATGCTTAATTTTCATGTGCTGACACAATCAGAAAGTCAAAATATGGTTTCTTATTTTACTCTTTGCCTTTGGTCATTTCTCTACAGTTGTGTGGCTCTCTTTGCAAAGAAAATATTTTCTTGTGTAAAATAAAATGATTAGTTATGACAGAATTGATATACTTCTTTTCAGCTATGGACCCAGATCAAGCAAAGACCTTCCAGAGAGAAAAGGGTAAATGGCCATTACTGTGCTGTAGCTTCAGTTACTCCCATGAATGCCTGTAAACTGCCTACAATACTTCAGTGTTTTAGAAAACACTCTCTTATCTGGAATCTCTCTCCTCACATCTGTATACGTCTTCATGCAAACAAAGACAGCCACAGAGCTCTGCGCAACTGTGAGTGGGAATCAAACACAGTTGGAAAACGCATGTTCTTCAATAAAAAGTGCTAGCCTCTTCTTTTAGTTTTTTCAAATCTATCTTATATTAATACCACAGTTTAATAACCAACTGTGCTAGGACAGAACTCCATCGTGATAATAAGACAACTAGTTAAGAGGAGAAATCATTTCACCCATACAGTAACTAACAGTATCAGGAACAAGATAAATTGAAAAATATGCTCCCTCAGAGAGTTTTATTATCCTAATGTATCAGACCAACAGTTAATAGACATGCCTGATATACACTGACTTGATATGCTGATAACTATATGTCAAGGTTTAAATTGTTGACACTGTTATTTATTTACTTTTGGTTTGATTTGCTCTGCTTTGATATTATTTTATGCATTGCGCTGATAACTATAAAATCTACTCAATTTGCCTTTTTATTATTATCATGATTTTAGGTTAGCAAAAAATTACTAGGTTCCACCATAGGATCGTTACACACATGTATCATTATACTTTGCTCTCATTCTGGGACTTTCTTATTTTGGCTTTAGAGGTTATAGATAGTAATTTCTAAAATATACGCCTAAAATTCAGCTGCTGTAATTGCATATCTAAAACATATTTAGACATTTGCAGCTTTTTTTCTCTGGCTTGTTGTTAATCTTCAATTAACTAAAGCAAATAACAGGAACAGACAGAGTAGATGACATTTCTAATACCTTGTGTTACCTAATTATCCTTGTTTTCATCACAATTTGTTATCATTTGCAATTAATAAAAAATTCTATTTGTTGAAAAAAAAATATATATATAAATTGTCTTCCATGATTTTGAGAACTTTATCATGGAATTTCTTTTAGTTTTAGTGATTGTGGATTTCTGAGATAAAGTCTTGCTATGTGGCTAAAGCCAGACAGGAACTCAATATTCAGCCCAGCCTCAAACTCAGAGTTCCCCTGCCTCAGCCTCTCAAGTGCTGATATGACAGGCATAAGCTACCATGCCCAATACCACAGAACACTTTTACAGAAACGTCATGGTATGTCAGGCTCATCAAATGTACTTCCACATCAAGGAAATAAAGAAATGCTCAGTTGCTGGATAGCAATATGGGAAGGAATGTTTCTTCAGAAAAAGAGAGAACAACACAATATAGAAGCTATACCTGTGTCAAAAAAATAAAAAAATAATAATAAAAATAAAATAAAACCTCTGGAAGTCCTCAACTGACTTGTTTTAACTCATACCTCAATTGCATGCAGACATTGACTTTGGCTCTGCAAATGGCAATCACTTTATCCATAAGCAGCAGGCTGATGAATCCTTTGTATTTAGAGATCTGTTCCTAATACTCAGACAGTTTCAAAACCTCTCCTGTACTTTAAAATAAAAGAAATTCACAGCTCACCTGACTGGCTTGCTAAATTACTGCTGAAGAGCCGTGATGATTGGAAGGAAGAAGAGATCTGTACAATCAAAGCCAGGAGAAGGAAATCACTCCTTTTCAAATTGCCATAGAGAAAATAAGGAAACTAAAAGGCAAACTCTTATTCACTTTCTCAGCTAAGTATAAAGGTCTCTTACTTGAAAACACTTTCAGTTACCCAGCCCCCCCCCCCCTTTTTTTTTCAAAAAATAATGAGTTAAAATGTATGGGTTCAATCCAACATTTCACTGCTGTTCCTGTTCTCGGGGAGCAGGGGGGAAAGGGACGTGCTGCCAAAGCTTCTGAAAAGAGAGTTTGGGCTGCTAATTTCCCGTTCACAAAATCTAAATTCTCCTTATGCATCTCCTACAACTCATGAAATACTATGAAACAGTATTATATCACTGCAAATTGAGACATTTTTATCAAAATAAAGAGGGATGATGCCAACATTTCATTTGTCATTTCCCGCTTGTCACTTTCCACTGACAAACTGTTACACATACAACTTTTGTCAAATGCTCTGTCTTTAAATATGTTCCAAAATGCCATTGTACCTCAGTCTCAGTGTAAGAAAGATAGCACAAGTTACTATGTTACTACAGGCTTCTTAAAGAGATTTTTAAAGTGTACTTATTAAATAAAAATATATAACTATCTTAGTGAGTTATATGTTTCCTGCTATGAAGAATGGCTTTTGACATGCTGAAATAAAACAGTAATACCAAATGTGGGATTATTAGTTTTAATGCTAAGAACTGGAATCAATTTTATCTCAATAGAAGCCAAAAGACAACAAATGATATATGTATCCAGAGAAAATGATACAATATGGAATATATCTAGCTCTGTTAATGTATCATAGCTTTTAAACATATTCACATACACTGCTTCTATACTGAATTCTTATTCAGCAGAAGAAGAGGAGAAAAGAGAAGAGGAAGAGAAGGACAAGGAGGAGGAAGAAGCAGCAACAATGTTTCAATTTACTAAAATAAAGCCATCAAGCCTCATAACTGATGTCTTGCAAAACAGCACCCAAAAAAATTACCAGTCTGGACTGAAATAACTGATTTCCTTGTCCTTAAAATTACCCAAATTCATATTCTCACATATCTTATAAATAATGATTAATCTATTTTCTCTTCCTATAGAGAAAGAGGAATTAAAAAGTAAAAGAATTAATACAGGATATCTAGGATGAACAAATTACCTCTGCTAGTCATGGCCTTCAGGAAATGAAGGTATTGCTTATTTTCTGCACCAGTTAAAAAACAGATGCTTAAGGGACGTCTTTGTAGTTTTAAGCACACACACACACACACACACACACACACACACACACAGCAGCAGAACTTCACTATATAATGGTCAGTGGGTTTCTGCTGATGGAACATGAAACTTCCAAAATTACTTGAAACACCAAATTACACTCAGGACTTTGAGGGCGGATACCCTGTGTTCTGTTTAATGTGTATGTTCCATTGCATATATTTTTTTTAACCAAGTATGTCTTTATTTTAATAACAGGCCAAGGGCTAAAAACACTTTAGGGAAGAGCTATTTTTCTACTTCAGCAAAACTACAGAGAACATGTTAGACGGTTAGATGACCCCCAAGCCTAAGTTCATATTCTTCTTAAAAGACATTAAACTTTTCCATTTAGAATAGTAATAACAGTGTGGCTGGCGTAGAGAAGCCTTCTCTCTTGAAACACTGAGTCCTTCCTACAAGCATATGCTCCAACTGCCACCGTACCTTATGATAGTCATCCTTGGAAACAGAGTTCTCTCCATTTCCCTGTGTTGACAATTATAGTTCTAAGTATTTTATATATTTCAATATTACATAAATATATATATATACTCTTTCCTATTAGCACTGCTTTCTAAAAGTAAAATTACTGCTGCCCCACAGCTAATGTTTTGTCTCCACCTGACCTGATCCACATTTCTTTGACTCTTAATCGAAAAGGAAATGTTCCACATGTAGACAATTAAGCTAACAGTTGTTGGAGATGATGTTAGCTCTAAATGAGGCCCTGCCTAACAATCTTGATCACATTTGTTCTCTGTTTGAATGCAGCAAGTGTGTACTGCATAATGACTCTTTCCCCTTGCAACAAGACAGCTATGCTTTTGAACAGACCTGGAAGCAAGGAGAGCCATCTACTTCAGGGAGTTTTCTTATGAGGCAACTCCAGTCAGCAGTTCCAATAAAATCAAGTTATTTTTAAAGCAAAATGTCTTTCAAAAATAAGCAATTTTTTTAACAAAATGGACAGGTATTTCAATAAGACATCCTCAATGTTTAAATTTCAACCCCCTCAAACTAGAACATTTAACACACACCACACACACACACACACACACACACACACACACACACACATACTTTAAAAAAAAAAGCATTAAAAAATCCTAGGAAAAAGAAAAATACCAAAAAGATTTCTGATGTTTAATGCTTCCTATCAGCAATTACACCATCTGGTATAGTCGAGTGCTGTTCATTCAGTTTAAATAAAGCTGTCTGAAAGTTCCTCTTGAAGCTAAACATTAAAAAGTGAAAATGCTTGTGTTAACAATGAATGAGGCACAATAACTTACTGCTAGTAAAGCACAACTGGCTGGCCCTTCCAGCACTCCACGAAAAAAGGCAGAAGCCTGGGCTCCTCTCAGACTTCCCTGGCCCCACTTTCATTTTAGGCTGTGGGTTGCCTGGCCATTGGATTCCACACAGCACAGCCTTGTGGGCGCATGCTAACAGTGGAGAAAAAGGTAAGTCTGATGCTTAGTTAACTCATCCTTAATAATCTCTTCTTTTTTTATCTAAGTCTTCAAATAGTTTTAATCAACAATTTTGCAAATATAAATTCCCCCACCATTAATCATCCTTTTTCCAAATCCTTATGGAGTGAATTACTAGCTGAGAGGGGACGCCAATTCTAGTAAGTGAATGTCACCCAGCAGGGATATAAAGCTGTCAACACCACAAGGCTCTTGCCTGTCTAAACTCTCTCCCAGCCTTCATATGTTTTTTAAAGAGATATTAGCCTTTTTTCCCCTGAAGACCTTCTACAAAAGCTGACTTTTACATACATCCAAGCCCTTCCGTTTCATTACACACATGCTTTGAAAAATACAGCATAAAGAACAGAAACATCCTGGGGGTATGGAAAAGATGCCAAACCGGTGTAGTTGCTAATGGGAATCTAAGGCTGACCACATTGTACACGAGGTATTGACTTAGCATAAGTAGATTCATAAAACAACTAGAGACTGTGATGGAGCATTCACCACTTCCAACTGGTTCAAACCAGATTCTACATATAAGAATGCCCCCCTTTTATCAATATCTAAGTCTCATCAAAAATCCTATCAAGTTCCCACTCTTTAAAAAGGAGAGCAGCAACAGAACATACTCTGTCAGCCAACCAAAAACATTTATCTCTCCCTGCTTATCAAAAGCGGTGGGATAAATTGCTATTTTACTGAGCAACCAAATTAATATAATGATTTTCCCTATCTCTGTGAGGAGAACAATTTTTAGGAGGAACACTCAAGAGAAACAAGCATGTGCTTCCAAATACTCTGTGTACATAGTCCATGTCCCGCATGGACATCGTGCAACAGACCCGAAAATGAAAACAAATGGCTCAGCAGTAAATATTTTTGTGACTATCTATGTTTGTTTTATAAAGAATATTCAACAAGAGATGTAGAATGGTGGAAATATATTCTATATTTATCCTATGTAAAAAGAAAAAAGTTTCAATTAGAAAGTATTTCTAACTAGAAAAATACTTTGAACTTTTTTTTAATTTAGAATATATATTTTTAAAAGGCTTGGCTTTCCTCCAGTCTATATACATGATTAGAAGTTATAAAGAAATAAAATTATAAACATCTTAGTATACATTTGGGAACTTTATAAACTGAAGCCAACAAAATAATTATTAGAAGTCAATACAAACTTTGATATTCTAAGTTATATTTTGAAGGTCTCTAAATTAATTTATTTAGAATAGACAGATTCCAAAGAGTCTATTATGCTGTAGAGAATTAAAGCTTTTTTAAAAGAATATTTATAAACTCACCATATACAAATCCACCATATCCCCTTTACTATTAAGCACTACAAATGTTGTACAGTAAGGCGAATGCTATAGGACCCACTGTTTCTAAAAGAAGTTAAGCCTCCAAGGTGCTAATGAGCGAAGTTTCTTAAAACAAATCTATTATTTTTCACAAAGGCAATATTTTTATCTGTAGCAAATTGAGAGTCAGTGGTCAAAAGCAAATTGTAATTTCAGAAAATCTGCTAAGGAGCAATCATTCCATACTAAAGTGACCCTGAATCAACAGACTGAAGCGGCTTCTTTCCTAGTTCAATATGACATGAAAGAAAAAGAAGACAGCTTTGTTGAAGGATTCTTGGTAGTTACACTGTAACTGTCTAAAGACCTCAGAGAACTTAGAGTGTGCAGTTGAACTGTACTGGATTAACAATGAGACACAAAAATTACTAAATCCAAGATTTTTCTTATATAAAAGGTGACTTTCAGAATACGAGTTTTCCAAGGATTTCCAAAACATTCTCACTGGACATTAGCAGCATGTACAGCCATGTCTCAGGCTTGCTCCTACTGTGTCTATGATAGAGTTCTCTCCATTATGTGTCCATAAAGTAAGGCTGGTCATTGTTCTGGTCTTGGGGAGATACACTCATGAACCCCACTCTTGAAAAGTGAGTTACCAGATTTGCTTGCGTGCTCATTTCTTTTTCCTTTCTTTTCCCCTCATTAAAAGTATATCTTCACATCTCTAAATGGGACTATACAGAGCTAAATCATGCTTTCAAAACTTTAAAAATTGAGAGAAAGGCTGCTTCTCAAGAGAAATGGCCAAATTAAAGAATTAAGGCAAGCTGGCTTTAATGACTACCACCATGAAAAACAGTAATAAAATTAAAAACAGAAAAGTGTCATCTTTTTTAGGTGTGTAGAGACATTTCATACTAAGCATTTATTCCAAAATTTGATGGTCACCACAAACACAGGCGTGGATGTGGGAGGGGGATGGAGGGTGGGAGGTGGAACTTTATCACTAAGTTTAAGAATTACATTAAACATGCCGCTGCTGAAAGCATCTGGGGTGAAGGGGAATCTCAGGCATAATAAAATTAAAGGAATAATTTATCCCAAACAAAACAGTCTGAATGCCATGTAAAACTGTACATTTCATATGTATGAAACAACTAGTTGACTGCCCTGCAAACCCAAAAGTACAGTATTTAAATTCCTCTCTGGTCTTATTTTATAAGATTACTAATCACTGTTGAAGAAAGTATCTGTAGATGTAATGAAAATATCAAAGATGTCCTTTAAATAATATTTAATTCTTGGGTGGGGAAGTAGAAGGCAGCAAATAAAGTTGCTTGCTGTTTTAAACCCAATTCTCTAATTCCTAACAAAGTTACGAACAGCTGTGTCTAAACTCTGCAGGCAAAACAACATCAAATCCTTTAGGACATAATGGATTCACGGTGGTCCTTCAGGTTTTTTCCCTTAGAACTTCTGCAAGAGACAGTCCTAGTTGTCACATTTGTCTCAGCAATGTCCCAGCTACAAAAGAACACCAAAGCCACTGCTTCTGCTCCAGCCTGATCCTAGGTCTCTGTCCCACTAAAATCAAGGCATACAAGCTTCAGCCCTAAAACAGATAGATCCGAGGCAAGGAACACTAAAGAGCTCTCTAGGAAAATCTAGAAACAGTTAGCTGGCTGTGACACAGACCTGCCAACACCTCAGCACACAGTGGCAAAGTGCCCAAAAAATGCCACCCTCTGGGTAAACCACTTTCTTGTTTTAACTCGAGATGAAGCTACTACTAGTTGCGGAGAGGCAACTAGGGCATTATTTGGCAACCTGGATTTGACTTCCTGTAATCCTACACCGAAACAGCGCCTAATCAACCTGAACCCTGACACCCAGGCCATTATCACTGGGCCTCAAGCTTCGCGCACCTCCCAGCTCCGGGCTGTTACCTCCCACGGCCTTGGCCACGGCGCCGTTGGGCCTCCCGCGGGCTCCCATGGGGCTGCCGTTCTGCTCCAGCCGGGCCACCTTCACCGGGGGAGGCCCCTTGACGTCGGGGCTGCCGCTCCTTCGGTCGGGGCTGTCCCGCAGACACGGGCTCTCGCTCCGCCGCTCCATGCTGCTCCGATTTGGAGACAAAGTTCCCACCGGCAGGTCGCAATAAAACGCACAGGGACCTAGGGAGGGGGCGGAGGGGAGGGAAGGGGGAGGGAAAAAAAAGAGGGAAAACCGCTCACACACGTGATAGACGATCAGGCCAGTGGCAGAGCACTGCACCGCAGCCACACAAACTTCCTCCCTCGCTGCAGAAGGGTACCGAAGGGTCCCGGGAAAGCAAATCCCAACCAAACACTGGAGTACCCAGAGCTGCTCAGAACTTGAGGTGCTAAGACCTGCTCTGTCTCATGTCCCAAGAATTAGCTCCCGGTTGTGTGAACAGAGTCGGACCTCGAAGCCCTTACCAGTACCCCATTCATTGTGGGAAGCGCTGTTATTAGCCTCTCTATGATAAAGAGCCCCCCACCCCGTCCCTCACTTGGGGATCCAGGGTTTTGAAAGGTGAGTATTTAAGAGCAAGAGGTCCCACCTGGCCAGAGAGGGAGCTTAGACCTACAAGGATCCTTAAGCAAATTAATTGCTTGATAAATGCGCTGTGAATGGCCAAGCTGGATCAATGAATGGACTCATGGACTCCCCAAGTTTTACCTTTATGAACCAAGAACACTTGTATACACAAATATACACCTTTGCACAAAAAAATTAACTATAATTCCACGTGAGTGAGCATCCCCAAACACTTTGAGGTTTGGAAAGTCTATCCTCCATCACAGGGTCACAATTATTATTTGGGAGCACCCTTCATCGTATCCTGGATGTAGTGGTTGTTGTTGTTGTTTTAAGCCATTAAGCATAAAACACAAGAGAAAGAAATCTAGATTCTTAGGTGCGGGAGCAGCCTTCATTAATCCTAATTTCTAAATCTGGAAAGTTTTTTCTCGAGGTCCCTAGGCGAGCAGTTCTCCATGCAGTTCTCCGCACTCTTCAATTTTGGAGGAGTGACCCAGAAGAAGGGAAAACACCTGATGAAACCGGCGCCCACATTGCCACTGAAACCTGTGAGAGGAACCCCGAATACTTCAGAGGCTCTGAGAATCCTCTAGGGCGCTTTGGATGCGGGAGAAGCCTAGTCGCCGAGGTTCGAGACAAGATGGGGGGGGGGCAGAGAAGGGAAGGAAGAATGCGAGAGATGTAGGAGTGCGGGGTGCGCGGAGGGGTTGCAAAGTGAAGGCTCCACCGCACTTCCCCGGCTTCGCCTAGGCGCGGGTGAGAGCCAGAGCCGGGGAACTTAGCGCGTCCCGGGCTTCCCGAACTCCGGGCGCCGCGTGGGAGCCCTCGCCCAGCGTACTTACTGCTCACGGTCTGTCTGAAACTTGGCTGGCTGGGGCTCTGTCCATGGAGCAAAAGTAGAGAATCCAGGGTGGAAAGTTTCTGGTGATTTGCAGTGTTGTCCTAGTCTTCCTTTCTCTTTCCTCCTTCCCCCTTCCTTTTCCTCTTCCCCGGTCCTAGTGTTTAAGGTCCTGGGTCAGGGTGTCTTCTTCTGGTTCGGAGATGGTTGTTATGATGATGGGGGCGGGGGGCGGTGAAGGAGGAGGAGGAGGAGAAGGAAAGGAGGACTCCTCCAAAGGGGCACCAGAGCGAGAGGGGGAGGGGACGGCGGAGGGGGGGTGAGAGGGGGCTGAAAGAGCCTTTCACACCTTCGGGTAGAAGACCGGTTCTGGAGAGAAAGGGCTGAGGACTGGGAGGCTGCTGCGGCTGCTGGTTCCTACAGCCGCTAGCTCCAGAGGAGGCGCGGCCGGAGTCGCGGGGACGGTGCCACCAAGAGCGGGGAAGGTGCGGAGACCCCGGACCGCGCGCAATAGAAAACGCGGCGGCCGCACAAGCTGTCACCTCCAACCTCTCCCCTCGCGGCCGCCTCTGCCAGAAGACAGAGCCGGACTCACTGACAAGCCGCAGAGAGAAAGACACTGAGAGGGAGATGATTATTAGTTGCGTTGAGTCATCAGGCAAAGTGAGTCCTTTTGGGTTGTCCTCGGTTTCCGATTTCTCCCCCTCCCCCTTTCGGTCCCCAGATCTAGCGCCTTCAAAATAATAATTTGGGGTGGGGGTAGGGGATGTCTCTGGGTTATTTCGGGATGGGAATGGGGGGGACGGATCTAAACCCAAGCCAGACTGGTCCACCGCAATGAAGGAGGGGAGTGGGGGGCGGGGAGGAGGGCTGGGGAGGTTGCGGGGGGAGGGGGGCCCCGCCTGGCAGGAAATTAAACATCAATCAATCAATCGCAGTGAGCACGGCGACCCAACGAGCCGGGCTGCGGAGGAGGCACAGGGATAGGCGAAGGGGTGGGAGGCAAGGAGAAAGGAGGAAGGGAGAGTCGGAGGTGGGAGAGGGGTGGCAAGGACCTCATGCACCCGGCGACGAAGGACGGAGGGCTGAGGACTGAGTGTGGCGCGAGGCGGTGGCCACGGCCGACGAATGGGTGCGTCTAGGCGCTGACGAACGCCAGGGCCCAGGGTCTGGTCCTCCTCCTTGTAGCTAGTCCAGGGCGCAGCCGCCTCGCCCAGCCCCTAGGCGCACTCGTCCGGGCGCGCAGGCTGCGGCGACTAGGCGGGCGCTCGGTGCCGCGGCTCGCCGCAGAGGCGCAGACTGGCGCTCGGGAGGCGGCAGAGGCTGCCTCGTCTCCGGGTTCTGTTAACTGCGCCGCGGAGTACTTTCGACTTTGGAGATAGGAGGGCGATCGCCTCCCCCACCCACCGCCTCCGCCCACCACCCACCGCCTCCGCCCCTCGGAGCAACTTTTCTCGGTGCAAGCGAGCTCCCCATCAGCTCCGAGCCGACCGGCCCGGCCCGATGCGCTCCCGGCCGTGTTTGGGAAAGGCCACTTCGCCCTCAAATCCGGTGCGGCCGCGGGTCCGGAACAATAGCCCGGGTGTCCCGAATGCCTGGAGCGAGACTCCGCCCGTCCGGCTGTGGGTCCCGCACTGGAGAGAGGGTTGCTCCGTGGGCACAAGGCAGGATGCATCCCTACCACTCTCGCCACGCGGGCTACGTTGCGAGCGGCACAGCCAGGGCTGCCCGGAGGCCAGAACACTGTGCCAGCCGCAGCGCTGAAGCTGCGCGTCCTCGGGTAGCGACAATGGGGCTCCCGAAGACCCTCAGCGGCTGGGGACGGAGTTCGGGCGCGAGCAGAGCCGAGCCGTGGGGACCTAGCCTCTCCGTCCCGAGCGAGGCACCGCCGATGAGACCCTAGCTAGTCCTTCTATAGCTTAGGAGCCACAAACTTTTGCGGACTCCAGCCGCCCTAGCTTTTCGGCTCGCGCCGCGTTACTTGTTTAAGGTGGCGCGAGTACCGCCGACCCAAACCCGGCTGCGGGCCGCGCTTTTGTCTTGGCCATCCCGCATGGGCGCGGACCTCCTTAAAAAAAAAAAAAAGCACGTGGGCAGGGGCCGGGGCCCCGGCGAGGTGCCTGGTGCATCCCGCGTCTGTCAGCCGCTGGGACCGCAGAGGAGAAAATATGAATCTGTCCTCTCCGGCCTTCGGGCCAGAAAAGCCCCTTGAGCTGGCGGCACCTCCTGTCCCTTCTGTGCACCGGGGCTTTCTCTCCTGTTCCCCAGGACCCCAAGGACTCGGCTTCCACCGGTTGCCAGAGTCACTAGTCCCCCTTAAGAAGCATTGACTGTACGGCGGCGCCAGAGGGCCAAACTAAATTCGGTTTCGGGAAACGCGCTTGAGGCAATTCTAAATCCTGGCCTTGAGCTGGACCAGTGGAGGTTGAATCCACAGCTAGCGCTGGAGACTAGGCTGCTGTCCACTTGCTTGGTAACCGACCTCCCACGCCCCAAGAGTCGCAAGCCCTCGGCCAGGGAGGCCTGAGGGCTTCTGAAAGAAAGAGGGTCCCCGAAACGAAACCTGTCCCTGGCCTAGATCTCGGTGCCGAGACCTCGGTGAGTCCCACTCAAAGGAGCCGCCCACCAACTTCACCATAAGCCCCAGGCGACAGGGGAGCAGAGTCAAGCAGAGGCTAGCAGGGTAGTAATTCTTCAGGGAGCCACCGCAGTTTTAGGAAGCCTTTTTCTTTTCCCTGTTTTTTCCTTCTCCAAATTCCGTGCTGCCACGAACATGCCCAGCCAAAGGGGCTACAGAAAATTTCAAGCCCGCGAAAGCAAAATGGCTCAAGTAAATCAACCCTTGAAAGTAGCTGAAAGGGTTTTGGTTGTTTTGTTTTGGGTTTTTGGAAGCAATGAAAGAAAGAAACTGTAAGTTTGATCGACAAACTTTTAAAAAGAACAATATTATTGCATATCGAAATCTGAAAGAGGTGCTTCAAAAACTTAGTTATCATTGTCAAACTTAGCCCGTTTTTTAAAATGGGAAGTGCATATATTTTATTTCTATATTAACCGTAATAACACCCCTCCTGCCCCGTTTCCTTTCTTACCTTGGTGTTGGAACTACAGAATCCACCTCCGGCCCAATGTCCACGAACTAAGAAGAATTGATATTAGGACTGCAGGACTTCTGGAAAAAAAATGCAAATCATTTAGTGGGGATCTTTTTTGTCTGATTCGTCACTATTATTATATCTGATGATGCGAATGGTTGGAACGATTCTATCCTGTCATTAATGAGCTATTTTATAAAAATCACTGTCGGAAAATCGTCGTTTGAGTTTTGCTAAGGATTACTTCGCTAACCTCACTGGCTTGTGTCAACAGTATAATTATGAACTTCAGCTACACTCTTATAAACAACACGGCAGTATTGTTTAATCGGTTAATATTTTATAAAGTGTAAATATTTTATTATGCTTTGAAGGGAACTATTGATTCTAAATTATTAAAAAAAAACAGAAAGTCTAAATAAAGTATACAATTAAGTTCAATTAAATGTGCATTGTGGCTAGATTCCACACCCTTACAAATTCATTATTTCTTTTGTCTATTTTTTGATAATGAAAAGAAAATCTACCACTTGGGACGAAAAATTCCAAATTATTTAAAATTACATTTTAAAATTTAAGCAAATTACATTTAATATACACAAAAATGTCTAATTCGATGTCATTATCAAAACTGTACTTTAAACGTTGACAGATTTATTTTTAGTTAGAGCATTTTCAAATTTCTCTCGTTTCGCAAAAGGAGAATTCTAGAAAGTTTTGCCATGCATACCCAGTGTGAATTTTTCCCTTTAGTTTTGTCCTCAATAAAGGCCTTTTCTGTTTCAAGTTACTTACTTTTCCCAATCCAGTTTTGTTAACTTCATTTCAACTAAAACAAATTATTTCAAACACTTCTAATGGCTAAAGTAAGTTGTATTTTAAATAATACTTTTAAAATGTTTGTCATTTTCATTTTTAAAAGCAGTAAATAAATATATTTGACGATGATTCAAGAAATTGTTTGGTTTCATTTTTGTATCCCCATGATGGTTTATTTCCAACCATTTTTTTGAAGTAATCACACTTTTTAAAAATGTTATAAGTGTATTTGTCTTTTTAAATAATTTGATCCAAAACTCCCCCACCCCCAACCCCGCATACACCAGATTAAGAAACAGCTTCCTCCATGCTCAGAATGTGAAGTGTGTGATGGGGTGTGTTTCCTCAGTTGTTTCTGACCTACATTTTTTTGAGGAAGATCTACTCAAACTTTTCTCAGGTTCTCCTAGCCCTAAAATTTCCCCTTTACGTTATGTAGTCAAAGGCCGCCTGTCTTTTACAATCACACTGTTATTATTATTTTTTATGCAGCAACAACAACAAAACACTGGGACTTTCTAGGCTGAAGTTAGGGTTTCCCTCTTTGTTAGACTGCTTTTCTTTCTTCCCAGGCCTCCTCTTAAGGCCTGGTCTACACTTTTAATGACAATGATGTTTGATTTCTCCTGTTGCCTCTGAGGTTTTGGCGGTGCAGGTCCTCTGCCCAAGTCAACTTCGGTAGTGTGCTAGCCTTAGACCACCTAGGCCCGACTGCCCTGGTAGGATCCAGAGTGCCAAGCTCGCCGCTTTGCATCTTTTTGGCCAAGGGTTCTGAAGACCCAGCATTCACCCCCAGATTCTTTGGCTCTCATGTTTGGCGACCCAGGCACTTCCTGAGGTGTGTTGCCTCGTTTAGAGCACTGAAAGTTTGTGCTGCTTTTTTCTCTCCACCCCAGGGCATTCATTTCAAACTTCATGGCAACTGCCACCTTAAAAGCCTTTGAGGACGGCTTTTAGGAATCAAAATGGGCCAAATGCTTCTCCTGGAGCTGGCCCCTCTAGGGGCGGGGAGAGGGGAGCGAGAGGGAATTATTTCTTTCTAAGGATGCCCATGTTGTGTCTGAAGCCAATTTCCGTCTCAGACTGTCCATGGAAAGTTAGGCGAGCAACACTTAAAGGACCTCAAACTGCCGCTGCGTTTAGACTGCAAACCCAGCGAGTCAAGTGGACAAGGAGCTGAAGGCCCGCATACCGGGGGAACCCGGACGGGCCTTGAAGGACAGCAGCTCCTCTAGGATGAGTTTAAGCCAACTTTCTCAGACTACTCTGGTGACTGACCAGAGCGCAGCGGCAGGCGACACTTACTCCGTTAACACTCAGCTTCCTCGTTGGCATCAGAACCCAGGAGATCAACCCGCGCCAGGCAAAAATAACAGGACTCGCAGTTGCCCTAGCCGCTCTGGGGGCCTGGGCGAGGGCGGTGCGGTAGGACAGCCTGGGAGGTGGTGGAATTCTCCCAGGATCCGCAGAGGAACGTGCCTGTGAGGCCTGCTCAGAGATGAGACCAGAGGACGCAGTGTATTGGGGAAGGGTGGTTGGCAACTAGTCCACGAGAGCCGAGCTGCCAAGGTGTGTAGGAGTTGGCGTTCAGGACGACCCACCGTGCCAAAGCCCAAGGGGCAAAATAAGAGTGCCAAGCGTTACTCAGTCAACTGTGCCAGGGAGGACCTGCGGCTTTCTGTCAGAGGTCCTAGGTGACAGAGATGGGCGTCCGGTGTGGGCTCTGCTTTCTAGAGGAAGGGCAGTGAGGAGACAGGTTTCAGAGCTGGGAGAATCCTTGGAGAAAGATTTGGTTGTCAGATTCCCGACCACCATGTGGGAAATCCGGGAAAGGCAGAAGACACCGCTGGCGACTCAGGGCATAAATACCCCCAACGCCAGGGGTCCTGGGATCAACGTTCTTTTTTTCAGTGCCTTAATGGGTAATTTCCTTCCGTAGCAACGAGAAAACAACTGCCTAGTTAATGTTGTCTATGCGTAGACATCTACTGCAAATGATGGAAATTAACAAGGCAGGAGGGAGAAAAGGGCAAAGGAGCCGCCGCTGCCATTCATCCCGATCTTGGGGCTGCTCTGTTTTCCTTTGGGAAACACCTAGCGAGGCCAAAAAAAAAAAAGGAAAAGAAAAGAAAAAGAGAAAGAAAAGAAAAAAACAGGCTCAAAACGAAGATCTAGAGGCCAAGGCTAGTGGTCAACGTCCCTCCACCTCCAAGACCGGGTCACTGCCATGGGTCCCTGCCCAGAGTCGAGGCGATGCCTCCCTACAGCGCCACCGCGTGGGCTGCGGCTGAAACCTGCTGCGCTGGCTGGAGCGAACCCTTCCGCAGCGCCGGGAATCCTCAGGTTAATGAGGAGTGGAGCGGGTACGGTGCCTGGCCCAGGGCACCATCAGACTACTCAGCACCAAGACGTGACCGCGTATGCAAAACATTCTTGCCTGCAGTTGCGCCCAGACTTTTGTAGTGAAAATTATACCTAAAAAGAGCAAGGCATGACATTACAGCAGCATCCCAAACTGCTGGCAGGCCGACCGGCACCATCCTAGCCCGGGCAGCGGAGCTCAGGCCGTCGGATGCCAGGCGGCCATACCCGGAGCAGTCGCCGGAGCTCACCGTGACTCCGCTGCAGGGTTCGAACTTCACAGAGAAGTTGTTCAAGCCAGGACTCAAGGTCTAGGCACTTACTGGGACCGCGGATGAAGCTCGTAGTCAGAGTATCCTGAGGACCAAATTGCCCAAGGACTGCTGAGGGGACGTAGAACACTTCCTTGGCTGGAGCTTTCACTTTTCCCAGGGTCACAGGAAGCCCACCAGGCAGCCTGAACTAAAGTCCGGGTGGCTGAGACGGCATCCCGGGACTCTGTCCTCTTGATCCACGGTGCCGGAGGACAAGCCCAGCAGAACTAGGCTAGGCATCACCTGGCGCCGGTCTTGGAATCACATTAAGACGTGCCTTAGAGTACTTTGCTATAAATTTCGGGTGTTGTTGTTGTTGTTGTTGCTGCTGCTGCTGTTGCTGTTGTTGTTTAATAAATTTAATTCTCTACCCACCCCTACCCATCCCCTTCGCTCGCACACATACACAAATAAGTACACAATGGAACTGCCAACTATTGAAGGGAATAGCCAACTCAGGTGTAAATTCACCTAGTGCCCACCCTGATTATAACCGGAGCATGCCCTGGACTCCCGAACGTGCAAGTTCCACGCTGGGCCAGATCTGGGTCTTTGGGACCAGTGATCAGTTCCACACAAAATATATCATCACAGTCGGGAGGACTGAATTGCGGCTCTCCGCGACCACCTGGCCTGTTCTCCCCCAGCCTCAGCAGCAGTGGTGACCGGTTCATTTCCGATACCTGGAACCCATGACCATCTTACCCTGCCAAGCCTCACCGTCCTGGCCAAGTGCTCACCTCAGCTCTCTGCGCTTGCCTTCGCCCCTCTTGCCCAGTCCCTAGAGAGAAATGGTGGTTCAACGAGGCGCCGATGCTGGCTGCTCACCTCCAAGAGCCAAGGAAGGTGCCCTAGGCATCGCAGGTCCAGCCCCGGGGCTGATTTAAATAACTAATAAGCTCAGAGAAATTTTACGAGGGGAACTTTTCCTTGTAGTATCAATAAAGCTTAGTAATTGGGTTTGTTGGTTACCTATGCTGCTCCTCTCTCTCTCTCTCTCTCTCTCTCTCTCTCTCTCTCTCTCTCTCTCTCTCTCTCTCTCCCCTCTCTCCCCCCTCTCTCTCTCTCTCTCTCTCTCTCTCTCTCTCTCTCTCTCTCATCTCTCCTCCCCGTTTTCAAAAACGGAGTTACTACGTGGTGTGCGTTTGTGTAGTATGTGTGAGTGTGAATGTAAGAAAGTTGTTTATTTTGTTTGTTTTCAAAGCCCCTTGCATACAGAACAATCATGATTGCGCTCAGGAGAGGAGAGTTTCAAAAAGTGAACAGTGGTTATTTCGGAAGAGAAAAAAAGCACAAGAAAAATAGAAAAGGAGGAAAGGTTCCAAAGACTTTTTATGTGACAGTTCAAGAAAACGGGCAGTGTTTCCTCAATATTGCCTTTTAACTAATTTTCACTGCGTTCAAATTCGTAGATTTTTGTGATAATTTGGTTTTAGTATAAAGTCTATTCCATAATACAATTTAAATTTTTATTTTTACTTCTATCTCGAACATTTTTCCAACAGTAGATATTTTTCTGTCTGTGTATTAAAGTTTAATTTTTAGGATAGAGAAGATTGTTCCGTGTAGAAGAATTGCTTATAGTCAATTAATTAGTGTCTTTGCAGTCGTTTCAGACCATACGAAAATCTTGGAAAGTAAAAACAACCGAAGAGTGGTTTTTACTAAGCATGTGGGCTTCTTGTTTGTTTTGTTTTTCTTCTTTTACACATGGAAGTTAAAGACTGGACTTAAAAAAAAAACTTGGAAATGTGTTGTACTTAAATTTACCTGAACTTAAATTATTTCTCAAAGGCAGCACGGCTAGTATATACAGATGTCATTCAAACGAAATGATGAACATTTTTGACACAACATTGTTAATAGGAACAGATACTAAGCAGTCAAAGAAAAAGAAATGAGTTCGAGTTTTCCAGGGGGCGAAGTGTTGGCTTCTGATGTTACTAGAAACATACCCTAACCTGTGCATGCACATCTCTGGTGTTTTCACTATCCTTGGGGAGTTTTTTCCTTTTCATTGTTAACTAGGACATTGACAAATTTTCTTGTTCCTGAGGTTTTAGGCTGTGAGACCTGAAGTCGGCTGAGGGTTGTCTCTGCCAAGTAACTTCCAGAGTTCAGAGATTAGACCTACCCCTCTTCACATTCCAAGAGGGAAGAGGCATCCAGCTGACCTACTGGGCTCAGCCCTCCTTACCCAGAAGGCAGCAACACAGGGGTGCCTGACCCTTTACAGTCTGTGAAGATTGCTCCAACCACACTGACGCTCAGCTACGAACAACAACACCAGCACATCCTGAAAAGCTCCGGTGGACTGTATCTCTTCTTCCGGCCTTCAAAGAGGGTTACTGGCAAACAATTTTCCTTTCCATTGGCTCTCCACCAGGTTCCTGAAAAACACCCATCACCTTCAATTGTCTTCTTCAGCAACCAGGACAGCGCAGTGCCTGTATCCAGGGAACTCAATGTGAGGCATCTTAACTCTCTGAATTGACCGGCCATGCAGAGGAATGAAGTCTTCTCCTACTGTTGTGTGATTTTGAGGAAGTGGCAGGGAAAGTTGGAAGGATTAAGAAGGAAAGTGCAGGGCCCAATGGAAGTAACCTGGAGCCCTAGTGCTGGGCACCTCTGCCCTCTAGGCTGTCCACTACTGGTTCCCTACTCTGGACTTGGGTCCCAACAGCAGTGCACTGGGAATTCTGGCTGTTATCCTGAGTTTTGGTTTCGATTCATCTGTTTTCTGGGGATGCAGAAAACCCACTTTTATTCTTTTTCTGGTCTTGTCTCATTTGCACTTTTTTAAAAGGGTATCGCTCAAGCCTGGTTTCTGCCAGACTCCCTGCCATCTCCCCAAGTTCTCTGTTCAAGAGCAAGAAGTGATTTGTGTGTTTATAGCAGGTTTAATTAAGATAGTTATGTGCCGTGAACTCTTTAGGCGCCAATCAATGCACTTTGATTTGGAAAGTCAAATAGAATCACATCTTACAGTTGCAGCGCCGCTGGCCGCCCAGGCTCTTGAAAACATTGGTTGTGGTCCTTCACCCACTTCAGGGGACCTGCCGGAATTCCCGGTAGGACAAGCTGCTCTTTGAGTTCCTAGAGACCTCAAGTCACGATTTCAGGCCAGATCGAAACCTTCCGAGTTAGAAACATGTAGGGCTCAAGGCTCAGAGCGTTCCTGATGGCTGGTGGCTGAGAAGCTGCCACCGGACTTCCGGGACCAGATTTGACTTCCCAACTGTTGGAGAATTCTGCACCCCAAGGCCTTTAACCCACAGCATACGTCCTCCACTCTATGAATCTGGGTTCATGCCACTCTACTTTCCCCAAGCTATGTCTTCCCTCCCCTCAACTCCGCTCCAGCTCTGCCTGCTTTCCGGTTTATCACTGAAAATCTCCAGAAACTGTAGTGCTGCACTTTTAGGGCGTCGGCCATGCCTTTGCATTTTTCGTCCCTCCCTTTCCATCCGAAGTCTTCCTCTCTCAGAGAGAAAAGGGGCGAAGATCTGAGATAACTCCCTCCCAGACAATATTGAATGGGAGCCCCTGAACTCAGGGGCGAATAGGTTAATGACCTTAAGTGCTGAGCCCTCCTCTACCATTCCTCTGACGTCTACTTCCAGCCTCCAGATCTTGCGCTTGACCGCCACCTTAGTCCTCATCACCCTTGAGATTCCAGACTTTTCCCTCTCCAAAGCACACAGGTCCTCACTAACTGTCACTGTCTCATCAGCAGGAGACCTCCAGTCGCCAGAAACTAACTTTTTTAATCTAAGGAGCACTTTCCATTCTCAACCTTAGGCCCTATTTTGGCCAGCTAAGAGTATGTTGCCTCCACGAGTTGGGGGAGGGGCAAAAGGGCTGCGATTCTGATTCTCACCTCCTCCTCATCCTCTTCCTCTTCCCCCTCCCCCCCATCCACTCTGTATTTCTGTGTAAAAGCAATCCTGGCACTAGAAAGACGAAGTGGTTGCTATCAGAGTGGCCAGTGGTTCTCCTCCCTGTGTCCGTGTAACGTTTTAGGAAGAGGGAACAATGGTAATTAGTTTAGTAGTGGGGGGTGGGGGGCGGCAGGTAGAAGGCCTTTGCTTTTGAGGCTCAGCGAACTGGCGGGTGTTTACTTAATGTTTGGGACCTTGAGTGAAGGGGGTCAGGCTTCTCTGGCTCGATATTCACCTAGCACTTCCTGGCTGAGACAGCCAGGGAGAGGTCTCTGCATGGATATATGAATGGTGCTAGCTCTAAGAGGCAAGTCTTAGTTAATTGTAGTGTGGGCAGATGCTGGTGGATGCCACCCCCTCCCACCCGAAAGCCCGCCTCTAAGCAGGACTGAGGTGGCTGGGCAGCCCAGCAGCTCCCGCCCTTCAGGCCCCAGCTCAGGCCCTGGCAATCTCTGCACTTTGTCATCAAACGCGAGTATTTGACATTCGCAATTATCTGCAAATACCCTGATCGGTTTGTATATGAAACACTTTTTTTCTTGCCTTAAGGTTTGAATCTGGTAAATTTCAGACAAGTGGTTGGGGGAGGGGTGACCCTAGAGACCATCGGACCAAGCCAGTGAAGATGGTTCTGCTGCAGAGGTGGGCATCGGGAACCGACAGGTCTGTATGGCTGCCATAGTTGCCTCAGCATCGCCACAAATAAAAACATATCCAAGGTTAGAAAGTGCCCAGGCCAGAAACCCGGAGTCCACTTCTGAAAGAACACATGCTAATCTCCAGAAAGAGTCTGCAGTGCCCAAGGCGATCCTACCACTGACCAACCTCCAGAGTTAATCATCTTGATCAACACAAAGCGCACTTACAAGCCTGGTGGGCATCACAGAAAGTGTCGGTCCCCAGTTCTGGATCCTGTGGCCAGATTTACTTGCTCAAAGAACCATCCCAGAGAGCCCTCTGCTTAGAGTTCTCTCTCTGACCTCCGGATGTAAACCATGCCCTACTTTCAAAGAAAAGGATACCGCTTTGACCCTCCTCCTCCAGTATCTGGATCCTCCGGGTGAGGTTTCTAAATCCAGAAGATAACTCACCGCTCTTACATCTCACTTTCAGGGCTACCTGTCCACAACAGGGAGGGAGGGAGAGGGACAGGACAACGGGAGAAGAAGAAGAGGAGGAGGGGAGAGGACAGGAGAGGAGAGGAGAGGATGGTGGCAGGCCTTTAGGTATAGGCCTAAAGACATGGCTAATTTTACTCTCCTGCTTTCTCAGAAACCTGGTTCTGGCCCCTAGCCAGAGTCCCAGAACCTTGAGCCCCGAGACTAGGTGGAGCTCCGGCAGCACACACAGCCGGGGCGCTCCAGACTTACAGTCTTTCTCGCCAACAAGCTGAACTCCTCAGAGTCCCGCATTTCAGCAACTTGAGAAAAACTTCTCAAATGCCCTTCCCCACGCTGTTATTTCGGCTCAGCTACTGACAACCAAGTTGGTCCCTTCTCACACCTAATAACTTATTCCGATTTTATTCCATATAATTCCGGGAGTGGGGATTAGCTTAGAGAAAGGTGTGTTGGGGGCGGGAGGGAGGGGAGCATGCAGCCCTGGTCCGGAAAGGGGGTGCTGGAAGTTTGCTTCCAGCCTGTCTCTGCAACTCCAAACTGCCAGGGCATTTTCTGAATGCTGGCTAAAAAATTCGCCCTCTTCTTCTGTAGTGAGACCTTTAAACCTGGCTTGCACCCCACCCTGGGGAAAGCTGAAACGAGGTTTGGAAGGGCACCGAGCCTTCTCCTCTGGGCTTAGCTTCTTACTGCAATAAATTGTGGTTGGTTCGATTTGGTCTTTACTGTTTTCGGTGGCGCCTTTGACCCACGAGTAACCTATACTGGTTGCTACTTCACTATCAGGTCGCAGTTCTTTTAGCATTCCCAGATACCAGCCAGAGATACGCTCCGTGCCTTCTTTCTCACTCCCTTCTATGGAGCCAGGTCCCTAATTTGAGCCCCAACCCCACCTTTAGATCCTCTGGCTAGACCTTGCCTCTGTGGAGAGCATTGTGTGGTTTTGGCTCCTCAGCAGGGTCCGGAGTGAACAGGTGAGACTCGCCGAGCCTTGTGCAGTATGAAAACCGGCCTGGTCCGGGCAGGAAGCGAGTACAAGACGTCCAGAGGCGGATCAAACCTTTACTCCTTCATTTCCCATCACCCCCCAGACACACACACACCATTTAGAAAGGTGTGTGGCAGCTACCAGCCCACTCCCCAGGAAATGCCCCAAGGACTGGGTTAGACTTTGCTTATTTGACTAACTCAGTAGTCTGCTCCCTTTTCACCCTTAGTCCCCAGGCAGCGCGCCCTTTGGCAGAATTGATGACTGCTTTGACCCAGCAGAGCGCGCCCTGCACTAACCTGAATTCAGAGAACCTTCGAGGTAGCTTCCGCACTGCGCACCCCTAAAGGAACTGGTGCCCCAACCTCCTGTTAGCATCCTTCTGCTCTGGAACTAATCGGAACCCTAGTCCGTCTCCCTAAATGATTTCATTTTGGCGTGTTACTCCCATCGGAGACGAGGGAGGGAGGTAACCAAGAGGGGGGACAATAGGGGCTGGGGCCTCCTCTGCTCACCTGATAATTTGACTTAGGGGTTCGGCTAAAAAGGTGCGGAAGCTGGGAAACAAGAATGCACCGAGCCTAGGTCTCCCAGGGCAACCGGAGTTAAGGTGATGTGTGTGAACCACGCACACACCAGGCAGGGAAAAGGAGCTCTGCATTGGGGCACATTCGAGCCGAGCTTGGCCCCGACTTTCTGGTAACTTAAGAAAAGCCTCCAAACTCTCCTGGCAGGGAGCGTGTATTGTAACCTCCCTACACTCCATCCCCACCTTAATCGGCAACTGGGCGCTTACTTAGGTCTTGCTGCGGTGCTGGCTGCAGCTGCCCCTAACGTCTGAGAGGAGTTGGACACCTATAGTTGGACACCTTCTGGTCTTACAACTGATTGCTTGTGCTGGGAAATGCTCATTATCCCGGAAGGCTAGGTGCTTCTGAGAGACACAGAAGGACCACGTTGTCCACAGCTTTCTAACCCCACCTTCGAAGCCTAAGTGCTAGGAAAGTAGCTGTGTCTCCTAGGTCTCTGCCATCTACAAGTCCAGGCCTACAGTCACCTGGATTGCCAGAGTCCTCCTGGGTGGCCTTCTGCTGGCACCCTCCTCATCTGGTCTGTGGGTACCTGAACCTAGAGCAGAGGAGGGAACCCGATGCCCAGATGGCTGTTCATTTCCAGTATTGCACAGAGGAGACACTGAGAAACAGGCACAGCTCAGTGCATTCGTTGGCAAGGAGACTGCCTATGTTCAGATAAAGATATACTGTATTTTTCCTGCACACCAGTTCATTCATGCATACATACTATGATATAACATGGTCCCACAGATTTTGACCCTTGTTTTAAATATTTTATGGCATCTAATTTCTTCCCATTCGGTTTTCAAGTCGTTTCTTTCCAGGGTGCTTTATGTAACCTCCGCACAAATTGGGGCGCCTAGCCTATGTGAGACCTGCAGGTTTTATCTCAAGAGGATCAACATCAGAGCCCCTCTCCTGACCTCATGGATTTCAGGGAAGATTCAGAAGCTTTCAAGCTTTGACTACTGTTTTAAGAACAGCACTGAGAGAGGAGCAATGTGGGGGGGGGAGTAGGGAGCTGGCCTAAGTACTGTGATGGATGTGTATGAAAGTGTAGAAATCTACTATTTTGTATGCTAGCTAAACATTGTAATAAAGGAAGAAAAATTACACAAACTTAAGGTTAAGAGGAAAGTGATAAACTAAACTATAAATTCCATGTGCCCAGTATGGTGATGTGTACTTGCACTGCCTCCTGGTCAGTACTCTCTCAAACACAAAAATAGACTCTGGAGCTTGATATAGTTGTCTCCTTAGAGGTCTGCCAGAGCCTGACATATACAGAGGAAGATGCTCACAGCTAACCATTGAACTGATCATGGGGTTCCCGATGGAGGAGTTAGAGAGAAGACTGAAGGAGCTGAAAGGGTTTGCTGCCCCATGGGGAGAGCAACAATAACAACCAACCAGAGCTCCCAGGGTCTAAACCACCAGCCTGGGAGCACATAGGGAGGGACCCATGGCCCCAGCTGTATATGTAAGGGCATAGGTGGGAGAGGAGGTCCTTGGTTCTGTGAAGGCTAGATGCCCCAGGGTGGGGGAACTCGATGGCGGGGAGGTGGGAGTGGGTGGGTGGGTGGGGGCATATTTTCATAGAAGCAGTAGGAGGGGGATGGGATAGGGGGTTTCTGAGTGGGAAGAAATGGGGAAAGAGGATAACATCTGAAATGTAAATAAAATATCCAATGAAGAAGAAAAAATTAAAACAAAAAACAAACAAAAACCCCCCAAAAAACCAAATCTGCTCTGCAATAGGATACAATGGTAGCTGTAGGGTAGTTGCCCTCCTAATGACACAGTCTTCCAAGAGAGAATGCAAAAGCTGAAGTTTTCACACACGGAAGCATGCCTAAAGATCATCTGGTCTACCCACAACAGGTCACAGATGACAGGAGTTGATAGAAGACAAAGAGTCGCTCATCAGGGAAGAGCACAGTCTGTAGATCTTCTGCATAACATTGGCTCTGACATGGCTGTGATGGTCTCTTAGGTTCCATATAGTTCAGTGAACATGCTACTTAATGCTATCACTTATATTCATATTGAACACTTTGATCATCATTGTAATAAATTCTATAAATAAAAGGTAAATGACATAGTCACCCTCTATGATTGTCTTCTTTTAATATTTGCTAGCCCAACACAAATGCTATTATTCACGATTTCACATCACTGTCCTTATTTGTATTCTTGTTCACGAAGGCGGAGACACATTGCAAATGGAAATGTCTGTGTCTTTTTCCGTAACTAATGTCTGATCTCTAGCAAATGGGGATATGATGTCATTGAAATGGATATTGGACAAGGTACCCATTGATTTATTGACTTCCCTTCTTCAAAGTCCTTAGAGAATTAGAGAGAAGATGGAAAAAGCACAGGTAGGCTGAGATGTGCAATACGTACTGTACTGCACAGAAAAACAGCATCTGGCTGATGCAATCAACAATTCAGAAGTCTTGATCACTGTGCTTCATAAAGGGACGACATTGAAATCATTCAGAGCATCCACCTGCCTTTCCCCAGCCCACTCATTTCACTTGTCCATCAAATGTCAACCTTTCAGAAGCCAAAGCCCACTAAGTTTCCACTCAGGCAGCAAGGAAGCAGGAAGAAAGAGAAACCCACAGGAAGGAGAACTTCCGTTGCATCCTGACATTCGAGTCCATAAGTATGACTAAAAATCCCAGAAGCTATATAGTATCCCCCAAAAAACTGACACTTGAGGCTGAGGCTGATTTCAAAAGGGTCCCTTGTCTTCCAAAAGCTGTTGAGACATCTCATTTGGGGGTAGGAGAGTTTCCTGTGATCTAAACCTGTCATGGCTCCAGGCTTGGCAAGAAAGAAACAACTCTGATGGTCTTTAGCTCCATAAGAGAGGCTTCCAAGGCAGAGATCCTCTTGGCCCCCCCTCAGTACTTTTTTATGTATATGTCTGTGTGTGTGTGTGTGTGTGTGTGTGTGTGTGTGTGTGTGTGTATACTATGTTTGTGTGGGTGCCCAGAAGAGACTGTCAGATCCTCAGGAGCTGGAGTTGTAGACAGTTGTGAGTCTCCCAGACATGAGTGCTAGGAACTGAACTCAGGTCCTTTGGAAAAGCAGGACAGCAGGATGTGCTTTTAACAGCTTTCTGAGCAGACTGAATCAATTTTTGAAGAGAAACACTTTGAATCATATCCTGCTAAAAATGACTCCCAGAGAAAGTCCACATTGTAACATCTGTTTAGGAATTAACACACATGCCAGTGTCTGCAGCAAAACTATAAACAGCTGAACAAAAACAAAGCTCAGACGTCCGCTCCTTTAGCCCTTGGGATGGACAGGCTTTACCAAGGAACCTATCTCAATACCTTCTAAATACAACTGCATGCTAGCTGCTGTGTGTGTCTGCGAGGTTTCCTGTCAGTTTGCCCCTACCCTCTAGATTTACAGCATCTGGGCAATCCCAGACCACGTGGCATTTAAGGTTCTGCCTTCTGTGTACTGAAGAATTTCCACAAGAAGAGGGATGTGTGTTTCTGGTATAGCTCATTTTCCCTCAGTCTCAGTCCTCATCTTGAGGCTGGATGCTAGGTACTCTCTTGTCTGGGAGAAACTGGGCGAGGAAGGGGAAAGAGAATGGTGTGGATCCTCAACTATACTTCTTGCTCAGGCATTCGAAGTCCGTGTTGATAGTGCTGGACAGGGCACAAGGTGATGGAGAGGATGGGGAGGCCCAGCCAGGGAGCTGAGGCAGAAAATCACTCTTGTAGGACATGAGTTTACCTGAGCAATGAAATCCATCTTTTTGCAATGTCCTTAAAGATTATGAAATTTTCTGTAATTACTGAGGGGAAATATAACTAAGTATTCTTCCAAATTTTAAACCTAAAGATGAACTCACTTGTTAGAAATGTGAATTTGGGAGGTTAGCTTACCTCTCTGAGCCTCACGTTCCTTCTTTGTGAAATGAGCAACATACAAATAGTTATTGCACAATATTGGGAGGATTAAAGAGTACACAGTCTTTCAGGTGCCTAGACGGTGCCTGAAACATAGTAAAAACTGCCCCCTGCTTTGTGTATAGTGATTATTAACTTAATTTTTTCTCACCTTCCCACATTGAAAACTACTTAAATAAGAAATTAAACATTAGTTCTACTATAGTTAGCAGGATGTCATGGAGATAGATCACACCGATGTCATCCACAGGAATCTGGGCTTATATGGAACCTATATGGAAATTCAGCACACAGTTCCTCAGGTATGACATTCTGTTGTCATGGAGTAGAGAATAAGAGGTAACCTAAACCCTCTGCTCTCTTCTTCTGCTGAGGGATGGGGTATCCTATACCCTGGGTTATTGTCCACTAAGCTTCCTCTGATTGGTCTGTATTAACCATGCATAGTGCCCAGTATTATGTGATGTTGACAAAGAAATAAAATGACACCATTTCCCTCTTCTAGAGTGATCTGGTTTTTAGAAAAGAAAGTGACTACACTTTAAGAGACGGGGTAATATTCCCTATCTAGTTTCTACATCCCCACTCTGCTCTCACTATGGTAAGATCTATTTCTGCCTGAGTTCTTTTGTCACACCATGGGCACTCATCACCCAGGAGGTAGGCAGGCCTAGCTAGACAGGAGCAGCAGGAGGGAGGCACTCTTCTTTCCTGCTGCAACACCAAATGCAGGCCAGGGGTTCCACATGCACACAGACATGCAAGGCCAAGGGTTCCACATGCACACAGACATGCAAGGCCAGGGATTCCACATGCACACAGACATGCAAGGCCAGGGGTTCCACATGCACACAGACATGCAAGGCCAGGGGTTCCACATGCACACAGACATGCAAGGCCAGGGGTTCCACATGCACACAGCCCCCTCTTTTTGCACCTCTTTCTTTTGAAGATTTCTGAGTCTGCCCTCTAAGTTGGATCTTGCTACACTGTGCCCACCACTGCCTTTGAAGAAAAGGTAGCCTATCCAATGGAACATCTAATGGGAGACACCCAATTTATCCCTCAGTCATGTTTTCTTTTTAGTTCATTTTATGATCATGAGCTCTGTCTAGATATTTACACCAGTTTAAAATACCCACACAATTTGCTTTGCATTCACTCCAACAAACCTAACATAAATCAATTGCTTTCTCCTAATCAATACTCTTTTGTGACATCAAAGAAGGCTAGGTTGAGGGCCTCTCCAGCTCTTGAGGTGACTAGGTAGCTATAAAATCAAACAGGACCCTAGAGTCCAGGATAGCAACTTTCTCTCTCTCTCTCTCTCTCTCTCTCTCTCTCACACACACACACACACAGACAGACACACTCATAAACATATCCATTTCATACACACTAATTTTACCTGATTCTTAATATGCATAAATTATGAAGTCACTTTCCACAATACCATCTACAAAATCTTTAATAAAAGCATCACAGTAGGGGGGTCTCAGTAGATGTCTCAGTGGTTAAGAGCACACACTGTTCTTATAGAGGATGGGAGTCCAGTTTTAAACACTCATGTTGGGTGGTTCAATATCCTGTCTGTAGTTCAGCTCCAGAGGGATCTGTAGCTGTAGATCCAGAGGGATCTGCCACTTCTAGTCTCTGTAGATACCACACTCAAGCACATGCACGCACATGCACACACATGCACGCACATGCTGAAATATTTTTTAAAACTACAACAGAATTAACAGCAGAATTAATAACTGTCACTTTACAAGCACACAGAAGCTAGAGTAGGATTGTGGAGGCCTCAGAGTGGAGAATGGGTTATAACCTGGAAATCAGAAAATCTGAGTTCTAATAATGCTATTTATTGCGTGATGTTCGGTACAAACAAGTTATCTACAAATACTTTATACTATTTTATTCCATTCAAAACACCAACCTTCTATGGGTTTTACTCCTGTATTACAGATGAGAAAATAGATTTTTTTTTAAAAAAAAGAGAGATAAATAACTTATCAAATATCGTAGAGCAAATACTTGTCAGAGCTCTGATCTGAACCAGATATGATTATATAGTCAAAGTTTTTGTTTTTATTTTCTCCTTTATGACCTGGGGGGGGGTCAACCCAGAGTCTCATGCATACATGCTCAGCAAACGCTCTAACACTGGCCATGTCCCTAACCCTCTGTTATACTCCTCCCACCAAGATTATAAATGTATAGAATAGGCACTTGTGCATGCATGCACACACACACACACAAACACACTCACACACACTCAAATGCACGCACACACATGCATGCATACACATACACATACACATACACACACACTTGTGTGCACACACATTCTTTGAGCTTGTTGTATAACAAGTTTTGATCATTTTTGTCCCTTATCTTCTCCCTGATCCACCTTTCCTTCCCTACCTTCTGAACTTTGTGTCCTCTCCCTCTTTCTTCTTTTACAGTCATCAAGTACAATTTGTGCTGCCCATATAGTCTTGAGTTCTTCCATCAGAGTGTGGCTGACTTAGCAGAGACTACACTCTTAGAGAAAACTCACTTTCCCTCCTCCAGTGCTACCAACTGCCAATTGCCAACAGTTCCTCTGCTAGGTTGGGACTTCATGTCCACCCCCTCCCCTCCTTGTTGTGATTGGTTCTATCTTGAGATTGATAGGTCTGGTGCATGCTGTCACAACTGCCGAGAGTTCAGGTGTACAGCTGCCCTGCAGGGTCTAGAAGACTCTGCTTCCTTGTAGTCATCTACCATCTCTGGCTTGTACACACTTTCTGCTCCTTCTCGGAGATGGGGTCTCACTTGCCTTCCTCTCTCACTCAGGTAAGGTTTGAACTTTTGATCTTCTTGCTTCAGCCTCCTGAGATTACAGACTTAAGCTATGAGGCTCAGATGAGCTAGTATTCTTCACCATCATGTTAGGACTACCTCTTAGTTCTTAAGTCAGTACCACTTGTTTGATCTTTGGCAAATATTCACCATTTCTGAGTCTTATTTTCCTTATGACTCTCTCCCGAGTCATCTTTAACTCTGTCACTCTGTTGAACAGCTGGCTTTAAGTTTGGCTGTGGAATGATTTGCTGTGATCAGATGACAAGTGGCCGAATCTGCTCATCTGTGTGCCAGTAGGCACTTCAGCTAACCTCATCCTGAAGCTAGCTCCCAGGATCCTCTGCTAGAGTCTGTATCTCAGAATCTCTTTCTACTGGAAAAGAGCCAGCCTGCCTTCCAAAGGCTCCCAGGGAGGTCACTGAAGGACTCAACAGAGACAAGGACTTCAGGGGTCATCCTACCAAACAGAAGGCAATGCTCCAAGTAGAGCCCGTCCCCAGATTCACAAATGGCACCTTTCCAAATCTTGAAGTGTGTGACCCTTACCTTCCTAATCTTTAAGAGGACAATACTGCTTGAATTCAGGAAGCTGCGAACACTTACCACCAGCCTCACTTCAGTACCCCTGTGTATACACGAACAAGGAGCCAAGCTATCCAATAAGACTCTCCACAGTCCACGTTCAGTTCTGTCATTTAACAGCTTTCAAATGCTGGTCAAGGCAACCTTTTTTCGGTTTCTTAGCTGTAACATATGGATAGAAAAAAAATCTATACATGCCTTGTGCCTCACAAGATGTTGTGACAATTAGAAGTGATAATTTGCTGAAAAGGACATTGAAAACTGTAAACTATTATGCAAAATCCAGTTAGTCCTGCATGATACCAGTATCTATGTGTCCATCCACAGCCAGTTTAGGAAAATAATAAAACAAATTCTCACACATAAAATGCATTGGCTGAAAAAAACTCTGTGTGTGAGAAACAATCTCATGTAGCCTAGTCTAGTCTCAAACTCACTGTGCAACTCAAACTGGCTTTGAACTCCTGATCCCTCTGTCTGTATTCGCTAAGTGATAGGATTGGAGTCATCTATCACCATGCTGAATTTGACGTTTCTGAGTCGGAAAATAATAGAATTAGTAGTGCCCACCCCCAAGCTCTACTGGAGCATCAAACTTACATCAGACATCTTATGAATGGACAAAGTAGATTCCACACACGGGATTAGAAAGAGCAGGAGTCAATGCCAAGCCAAAGCTAATGAGAGCAGAGAGGTAAGCCACTGCCCCTGCTCCCTTCCTGTAGGACTGGTGGCCACAAAAAAAAAAGTTCATCAAGAGATTCAAAGTGAGCCCCCTGTGTGCTCACTGTGTGCTCACTGTCCTTTTACTGGCCTCGTCCCTTTTCTCCTCTTGGTCTCCTTCCTTTGGCACCTCTGTCATTCATTGGACTTCAGCGCCCTCTAGGGTGGGGTCTATCTTCTGAGTCATCAACTATGTTGCCCAATATAAATATTCCACATGTGTAATTTTAAAATTTGATCGACCATCTTTTAAAGATAGACAAGTATGGGCTGGAGATGTTGACCAGTTGGTAGGGTGCTTGCCTGACATACAAAGCCCAGGGTTTGATCCCTGCTACCTCATAAACCAGATGTAGTATATACTTGTAATTTTAGCAAACCGGGGGTTGGAAACATGAGAATCAGAAGCTCAAGTTTATTCTCATACAAACAATAAGTTTGAGACCATCCTGGGATACATGAGACCTTGTCTCAAAACAGAAAAAAATGGAGAGAGATAAAAAAAATTATAATGTATTTTCTTCATTCTATAGTAACCAATACAAAAGTCACTGGTATCTCGTTTCTTTCTTTTTCTTTCCCTTCAACTCTCTGAAAAAAATGACATGTAGTTTATATTTTCAGCATATTTGAATCTGGACTAGCCAAATTCCAGGGTTGGAGAGTCTCATGTGGCCAGTGGCTGCTAGATCTGACAGCGTGGCACCAAAGTGACTCACTGCTGTTCTCCAGCCTTGCCCAGGGCAGCCTGGCTTCCTTTATCCTCAAAGCCAGCATTCCCAGGCTCCCAAAGCACCAGCAAAACAGCCTAAAGAAAGAGACTGTCTTCAGAGGTAAAGTGCAGCCTCTCTCCTCTTCCCCTTCATAGCCACTGAACACTATGCACACTTCTTGCACACCTGACACATACAATGCTCCATCCCCTTCTTTTACTAACTGGCGTCTAGACAGTCTCCAGCTCTCTATGCCTTGAACCTTAATTCATTTCCATGGTGATGTTGCAAGAATGATATGTATTCAGTCGAAACCACATCTCACACAGTGAACTGTAAGCTTTCCTCAGATCAGTGATATGCTATGCAATTCTGAAGCTGGGCAACCATAGCTAACTGCAGCTAACAGCCAGCCAGACAATCACAGGGGAGAACAATCTGTTAGAACAATGTGTTAGAACAATGTGTTAGAGATCACATGCAAGGTCTCTAAACTGTGACTGGAAATACTAAATACATTTTTTTAAAAAAAGATATTATGCTATTGTTTTAAAAATTATTTGTATGTATATGTGTGTGCAGAGAATGGTGCATATGAGTGTCCTTGGAGGCCAGAGGTGTCCGACCCTCTGGTAGGTAGAGCTAAAAGCAGTTGTGAGCACCTCTAACGTGGGTGCTGGGAACTGAATTCAGGTCCGCTGTAAGAATATTCTACGCTTAACCAATGAGCCATCTTTCAAGCTCCCAAATGTATCTTGTCAGGTTCTTTCCTGGCTGTTTCGTCTCTGTGTACATCTGCACACCAGGAAAGAGAACTGGATTTCCTGGGACTACAGTTATAAATGTTTGTAAGCTGCCATGTAGGTTCTGGAAATTGGACCTTTGGAAGAGTATCCCAATGCTTTAAACAGCTGAACCATCTTTCCAGATTAATGCGTTTTTGTCTGGTTATTTTCAACTTTGGGTTTATCAACCCTGTTGCCAGTTCAGAGGCAGCTGGACTTACATAGGGGTAGTGGTTTAAACCCTAAAACACAGAACTGAAGTGAGTGTTTCTCGTCAAGTGGTAGGCAGACAATGGCCGATGCACTGGAGAGAGAGGAGAACCCTGCCGGAACCCTCAGGTCAAAGGTTTAAGTAGCTACTTCCCTCTTCTTGAGGAGGAACAAGCCTTCCCAGTGAGCACTAACTGAGAGGCTGGCAGAATGAAGGATGGAGTTTGCAGGCAATCATCTCAAATATTTAATTCAGCAAGCATGAGCACTTATCACATATGGTTCTAGACATGAAACTCCTGAAGCTAGGAACCATGTCTCCCTCGCCAATGTATCAACTGGTGAGTTTATATGATCTCAGCCAAAAGCAAAAGACAATTGATGTTTTCTTGTTTCTGTGCCATCCTATTTCAGAGAAGTAAACATTTGACATTAGGGGT
>NW_021604613.1:10917687-10958529 GCF_004785775.1 Grammomys surdaster
TGTGTGTGTGTGTGTGTGTGTGTGTGTGTGTGTGTGTGTATGATAAGGTAATGTTCATGGGAGAAGGGTGGGAAATGAGGGGCTTGGTCTCCCAACCGGATAAAAGGAAGACCACCAACAATGCTCACACAGAGAGAGCGCATGGCTTTGTGGCCCAACCAGCCAAACAGACCTTTGCACTGTGAGAAACATACTGAGGCTCTCAGCCCACACAAGCTCCCAAGCTCCATAGGTCATCAGTACACTCATAAACTACCCCACACCACTCTCATTAGAGAGAGACCAGGAGCGCAGCAACCTGACCTGGGTTCTTGAACACTCCCCAGACTACTACGATCTTCTTTGAAAAGCAGAACTATGTGCTCATATTGAAGTTGGCACACCACAGAGACCTCTATATTTACCACAGAAGTACTAACAGCTAAGCTTTGGAACCAACTTAGTTGTCCAACTACAGAAAAATGGGTTTTAAAATGAGGCATGTATACACAATGGGAGGATTCCACCAGAAAGAGGAAGGAAGCTGTGTAGTTTTGTACAACTGCACAGAATCATATTCAGGAGATGAAGCCAGTCTCAGAAAGATAAATATGATATTTCCCCTCCTACATGGTTCTAAATTTTATACAGCTCCATGAAACCTTGTGAGGATATGTAACATTACATAGAAGTGAAATTATATGGGGGACCCAGGGGAGAAGGGAGAGGTAAGAAAGGCAAAGAGATTGGGGCATGAGGAGGAACATGCTCAGTGTACAACATAATAATTATTAAAATCTTTATGTCACCCAGTACCACGTCAAGTGAATAAATGATAAAAATATTTTAGAATTATAACTAAATGAACACCAGTGTTAATTAGGCTCCTGGTTTATTATACAATGAGGGTTTAACCCAGAGTACTGCTGAAATATGGCTCTAGCGTAATAAATAGGAAGTTGCTACCTCCCTGATAGGAGTCAAGCCTATGATTGATTGAAGGAAACCAGAAGACAGGACAGGCCCCTCATACTTAGCAGAGGAGCTAAGGCCAGAGCCCCTCCATTGCCTGCCTCATCCTTCTTACCAACAAACAGTCTGCTCAGTTCTCTTCAAGGTCCTGCCTTCTGAGCTCCCCCAGTAAAGTTTTCTCTCTAGTGTTTGTCACTGGCCAAGGGTAATTCTCCCTTCAATACTGAACCCTGCTGGTCAAAGGAGTCAAGTCTTCCAACCTGGGTTCTAGTATCCTCTTTGCTAGAGCAGAAAAAATTCTCCTCAGACACTCCAGACACTCCAGCTAGAAAACAAGAGGGGGAGCCTCTACATAGTTTTCTAGGTGAATGGCTTCCCTGATTGTGGAAAGAAAAACCAAAGCATTAGGCATGCTCCCTAAACTGGAAGTGCAGGCCAGACAAAGACTTAATCCAGGACTGTTTAGAAATGAAACATTCATGATAACTAAACCTAATGTTAGTGATGTTGGCATAAAGCTGCTTCACAGGAGTTGATAAACACCTACAGAGCCAGGGAGGTGATCAGCAGATAGGAGCACGTATTGATTCTGCAGAGGATCTTAGTTCGAGAGCCAGCACTCATGTTATGTAATATATAATAGCCTGTAATCAGGCCCAGTGAATCCTCTTCTGGCCTCTAGGGCACCCACACGCATGTAACACACACTTACATAGAGACAAATTTACACAAATAAAAATAAAAACTTGAAAATAAATATAAATACTGACTTTGACATTCCTTCATCTTTACATACTGAAGTAAAGCAATTTTCATATCTTAAACTTTTGGGCAGACTTCCAATAGCTTAAAAGCTGGAAGAACTGCACAAGTGGCCAAGTCCCACATCCCTTCCTTCCTAGGATCCAGACATCAGAGGGATTGTCAGGCATATTACTGGACTGATAGTCACTAAAGTATGAGTTCTGTTAAGAATTAACATACTTTACAGCTTCAAAAATCTCTGTGTGGAAGACTATCATCTAGAGGCATCTAATGAGATGTGAGAGGAAGCTAACAGCCTGTAGCAAAATTCAAAGGGATCTGCCCATTCATTGCCTAATATCTGTAATATATATATAAAAGATGCTCAGAGATGTCCACCATTAATGACCTCAAAACTTAGAAATATCTAAGTAACCATCAGGAGGCAGTGGATGATTTAAGGGCAAACATATCTATGCTACCATCATTCAGCCACTATAAAAGAAAGATTTGTGTTTACTGGAGTGAAAACTTTTGAAAGAAAAACTGTAAAGTGGACATAATTTTGAAAGCAATATGAGCCCAAGTTAATCACATAAAAGACCATATATTGTTTCATATAAAATTATTATACATATTCTATAAACATACTATATACACATGTAATTGCATAGAGTAAAAAGTTGAAGAGAAGTATCTTATTTTTCAGGAGAACTGGACTTCTAATTTTTCAAGGAAAGGTCATGAAATAAGTCATTCAAGCTTACTTTATATGTTTTGTATTGCTTGTATTTTTTATTAGTTGCATTTTTGTATTAGTTGTATCTTTTAAATTACATACAAATAATGCCCAAAGCCTGAGCATATGGCATATGTCACTGGAGTAGGTTCAAGGTGTGAGCTCTAGTCTTACCCCTCCTTTGGGACTTGGCAAGTCTGAGCATGTTTATAGGGATGAATTGCTTGGAATCTATTTTTGATAAAGACACAGGGCCTCTGTTAAAGGGTTTTGTCCCAGGAAACTTCTGAGTTCTGGGATTACAGGCTTTAGTCTTCACATACTCTTTATGCAGGAATAGGAATTGAAGCCAGGACCCCATATGTGCTAGGCAACCACTCTACCAACTGAACTGCATCCTAAACTCTTGGTAGTTCTTTTAAGAAGAGAAGAAAAACAAAAGCAAAGATATCCATCTATCTATCTGTCTGTCTGTCTGTCTGCTTATCTATCGTATGTTCAGTTGGTTTTTGTTTTAATACAAAGGGAAGAAAGGAGAACCAAAGGTGCAATGGCAATAAACAAACCAAGAAAGTTTTTTGCATATTTTAATTTTGCATACACTAATTTAGGTCACAGAGAAAGTGGTTTTTAGCAACCAGAGCAAGTGAGTGTCTAGAGGGAGGAGTGGGTGTGGGGAAGGAGGAGAAGAAACAGCTGGTGCTTGGGGTGTCCAGAGCATAGGTAGCAGGTACGACTGGCTGGAGTCACGTAGACAAAGAGCGTTTGAAGGGTCAGGAAGGGGAGGGGCAGGGCCCGTGGGCTGAAGTAAGGAGTCTAGGGTTCCTTCTGAGAGAGTTGATGGAATGATGAGACAAAGATGTAATGTTCAGCAAGGTCATCTTGGCTACTGTTTGAAACAGACAGCATGGGGAGGGTGGTAGACAAGGAACAGGGTAGAAGGCTCCTCCACAGTTCCCACCAGAGAAGTGAAACTCAAGAGTGTTGACAAATGCGAGCTATTTATTTAGGATGGTATATTGTCCAGCTGAGACTGGCAAATGCAGAAACCAAAAAGTAGCACGGCTTTCCTGCCTAAGAAACTGGGTGACAGAAAATGAATTAATATTTCTTCTCATATGGTTGTCCTCATATGCTGCTTACACGGCAGTTGTTCAAGTGATGTTCGTTAAGATCTGTCAAGTTTCCTGATTTTCTTGTCAGTGTGGCTGTGAGTGTGGCAACTTCATGTTGGTGTCATGACTGTTTTTCCCTTCACATTTCTGTTTGTTTGTGTGTTTCTTTGTTTGCTTATGAGACAGGATCTCACGATGTAACCCTGGATGACCTGGAACAAGCTATATAGACCAAGCTAGCCTCAAACTGAAAGGCCACCTCTGCTTCTGGAGAGCTACAGTTAAAGGAATGTGCCACTGTGCCTGGGAACACACAGAATCTCACATCTGGAATCTGCTACTAGCTCACCTCCTGTGGTAGGGGTGTGCAAGTGTCGAGTGCCGGGTGGTGTCTGTGTGTGCACACATGTATTCTTTGTTTTATTGGTACAGAGACTGGAAGGAAAGTCATTGCCATATACTGGTTGTACTTGGTATTTGGGTTCTTTACAGTATTCCAGTGTTTATTTATTTAAAAAATTTTATGTGTATAGTTGTATTAATTATTGTTCTATTGCTGTGAAGAGATACTATGACCAAGTAAAGTTATAAAAGGAAGCATTTAATTGGTGGTTTGCTTACGGATTCAGAAGGTTAGTTCATGACCATCATGGCAGAGTATGGCATTAGACAGACAGTCCACCCCCAATGACATACTTCCTCTAACACAGCCACACCTCCTAATTCTTCCTAAACAGTTCCACTGAGGACTAAACATTCAAACACATATGCCTAGGGATGCCAATCTTATTTTAAACACCACAAGGTAGTTTTGTCTATATGCTTGTCTGTGCATCGCATGTGACACTGCTCTCCATAGAGGCCAGAAGAGGGCAATGGATCTCCTAGAACTGGAGTTATAGACAGCTGTAAGCCATCATGTGGGTGATGTGAATTGAATCTGGATTCTCTGAAAAAGTAGATAGTATTCTTAACTACTAAGCCATCTCTCCAGGACCCTATTCTTCTGTTTTCAAAACTATATGAAAAGTGAGTTATGAGAATATTAGTAGGTGTGGAAAGAATCCAGAAGAGCTCTTGGCTGGAAAGCTCAGCCAGGTACACACACACACACACACACACACTCACACATACTTTTTCATATACATACACAAGCACACATATATATGTACATGTACACACACATGCTTGTTTATATACAGTCACAAATACATAATACATATGTGCATGTACACAACACACACACACACACACACACACACACACACGCACGATCCCTTCCACCTGATTATTTCCTGAGAATTTGGGAGTCAGAAGCAGGGAGTGGAGAATTGCCAGCCATCTTGAATGCTCTCATTGACACAGCAGGACCTTCTGTGAAGAAACAGCGTAAGCCACCTTCACTGACTTAGCATTCACTCTCAACTTAAAGTGAAACAGAAGAACTTCGCATTTAATTACCCTCCTAAACCTCACATCCATAGCTCTTTATTCAAGGCCTGAGAGGTACAGGTCTGGCTGAGAGCTGGGCTTTAAAGAAAGCTGCACATACAAGGAGACCCTTCTTATACTATTAACACTCAGCACCTCCTTATTCGTAGTGCTAGAAGAATTCGATTCGAGACTGGTGATACTTGCTTTGTGGGTAAGAGCCATGCTACAGTTGTGTTTTAAAGGATTTTAAAGCTACCCTTCTGTGAACAGGGCCACTGATGGGTGCATGGGAACCAGGGAGAAGGGGGAACCCCGGGGATACGTATAAGAAACATGTGATCTTTCTGCAGTGGTTTGAAGGCTAAGTTTGGTCATTATACTCTTGAATGTGAAAATCCTTGTGGCATAATGAGAAACACACCTCTGTTCAGCTTCCAAAATGTATTTCAAATACTGAACAGTCTCCCCAGGGCTGAATGAGCTCCACAGAGTGTCTATTTGCTCCACTTCTGTGTCTCTGAGAAAACACAAAGAAAGAAGAGAACAGAGGGATCTGTGCTGCTTCGTCCCTTCCGTTCCTGTTAACTACTTCTGCAGCATCGTCTACCACAGCGTCCTTCCTGAACACACACATTGTCCTTGGTTATCTTCAGGGAAAAGGGATATTAGTCATATTATGAAGCAATTAGAGACTGTCAGTCACCCAGGAAAAAATGATATTAAGAGACTGTAGTGGTTTGAATGAAAACAACCCCCATAGACTCATAGGGAGAGGCACTATTAGGGGGTGTGGCCTTGTTGGAGTAGGTGTACCCTTGTTGGAGAAAGTATTTCCCTGGAGGTGTGTAAAAGTTATTTCCTGTTCTTCCTCTCATCACTGTGCTCCCAGAAATAATGCTCAGACTCAAAACTTATTTACAAATACCTTGGCCATATGGTTGGGCTCTTTGCTTATTAAATCATAGCTAAAATAACCAATTATTTTAATCTACATCCTGCACATAGTTGGTTACATGTGCTGAGGTACCATGTATCTGTTTTCTCACATCTTCCTGGGTGAGTCTCCTGCCTAGATCTTTCCCAGAATTCTTTCTGCCTCCCAGATGTCCCACCTTTTATTTCCAGTCTAAGCCATAGGGCATAGACTTTGTCATTGACAGGAGATGCATCCATACAGTATTCTCTCTACAGGGGTGAGCTTTGAAGTCTCAGAAGCTCAAGGCAACTCTCTATTTCTGCTGCCCACCAATCTGTATGTAGAACTTTCAGCTCTGTCTCCTGCACCGTATCTGCCTGCATGTCACCACACTTCTTGCCACCATGACAACGGATTAAACCTCTGAAAATGTAAGTTGGCCACAAATAAATTTTCTCTTTTAGAAGAGTTGCTGTAGTCATGGTGTCTCTTCAGAGCAATACAAACCCCAAGACAGAGATATTCCACAAAGGTTGAAGAGATGGCTCAGCAGTTAAGAGCACTGGCTGCTTTTGCAGAAGACCTGGGTTTGGTTCCCATTACCCATATGACAACTCACAACCATTTCTAACTCCATCTCAGGAGATCCAACACCTCTTTTGGTCTCTGCAGTCACCAGGCACACATGTGGTACACATTTATACATGTAGGCAAACAGTCATGTATATAGAAAACAAAAATAAGTAAATCTTTAAAAATACAAGACATTCTATAGAAAATGTAAGTAATATTTTAAAATAGAAAAACATAGTTGTTCTCTGTTGCTGTGAAAAATACAGACCTAAAGTAACTCAAGAGGGAAAGGAAATGACTTACAGTTTATCATCTAGGGAAGTCAAGACAGAAATATGAAGGCTAGAACTGAAGCAAAAACTACCACACAGGAATGCTGCTGTACTGGCTAGATAGAGTCATTAGAAAGAAGAAAGCTTCAATTAGGAAAATGCTTCCAGGGATAGATAGATGGCTCAGCAGTTGAGAGCACTGGCTGCTCTTCCAGAGGTCCTGAGTTCAATTCTCAGCAACCACATGGTGGCTCATAACCTTCTGTAATGGGATCTGATGCCCTCTTTTGGTGTGTCTGAAGACAGACAGCTATAGTTTACTCACACACATAAAATAAAAATCTTTAAAAAGGAAAAAAAGAAAAGAATATGCCTCTGGAAGATTCAGCTGTAAGGTATTTTCTTAATTAGGGATCAATATGGAAGGACCCAGCCTATTGTGGGTGTGGCCATGCCTGAGCTGGTGGTCCTGGAGTCTATAAAAAGTCAGGCTGACAAGCTATGAGGAGCAAGCTAGTAAGTAGTATCCTCCATGGTGCCAGTATCAGCCCCTGTCTCCAGGTCCCTGTCCTGCTTGAGTTCCTGCCCTCAGTGCTTTTGGTCACAGTGTTTCATCACAGCAGAAGCAATCCTAGCTCGTCTCTGGAAGAGCATCTGCTTACTGGCCTGCTTCCTCTGGTTTGCTCATTTTGTTTTGTTGTAATTTATTCATTTTTTAAAAATAAATAGATATTGATTATTTCCCTTCCCCTATAAGTCCTCCTATTTTACCCACCTTTATGTTTTCTCTTTCTTAAAAAAAAACAAAAAACAAAACACCCTGGGCAGTGGTGGCACATGTCTTTAATCCCAGCACTTGGGAGGCAGAGGCAGGCAGATTTCTGAGTTTGAGGCCAGTCTGTTCTACAGAGTGAGTTCCAGGACAGCCAGGACTACACAGAGAAACCCTGTCTTGAAAAACCAAAAAAATAAATAAATAAATAAATAAATAAAATAAAATAAAATAAATAAAATCCACCCAAAACCAAACCAGCCCCCCTAAACCCCACAAAACATTTCCTACATCCATCAACAATAAAACTAATAATACAAAAAAGTCACACTGATTTAACTATAGGTAAATTGTTGGAACTGATTCCTCAATTTGAGATTTCCTCTTCTCAGGTATATCTAGATTTGTGTCAAGCTGACTAAAACTCTGATGATGCTGTAAGGTGCAAACTACAAATCAAAACTTAAAACTGTAATAAGAGTTTCCCCTTAACAGGCTGTCAAACATCAAAACTTAGAAACTGACTGACCACTACCACTGACTTCATCCCCACCTATGCCATGTTGAATTACCAAGCACGGCCTGGATGCTTGGAGATGCCCGCTCATCCGGTTCATCTTGCCCAGTTTGGTAAGTCTACCGATTCTACCCTGCTCACATCCTCTCCAGTCCTCAGATCTGGGTCTGACCTACAGTCCTGCAGCTGAGCTCCCAAGGTCTCCGCTCGGGCCGGGCTGCACAGCCTCTGCATCAGCCCACTCCTGCATGCCCTCCTGGTTTCACCCTGCCCATGCCGTGGCCACATCCAGGGAACCTGGCTGGGGAAGACGAGGCAAGAAGATTGTGAGAACCAGAGGATGAGAAAACCTGCAGTGAGATTGTATCTTCTAGAAACGACCAGGAAGTCACATCCATAAAACATCAACAAAATGGCCACCTAAATAACACCTGACAAGGACAACAGTAAAGGACATGCTAACATGGAAGGGGGAGATCTCACAGTGCCCCACCCTGAGGCTAGACATACAGGCAACTAATGCGTGCTGAGCGAGGATGAATTACTTTTTCTCAGGGACAAGCCCCCTAATTGTTACCTAATAACAAGTGCTCAGCCCTGAAACCATGCACAAGAGAGCAATACTAGTTGAAGTCAACTGACTGTAGCTCTGTATGTTTATATATGTAAAACTAACAATTAAAGAAAAACAGGTCAAGGATTTGAAATGAGGAGGAAGGGGGACACATGAGAGGCTAAAAGAAGGAGGAGAACGAAGAAATGATGTAATCATAATTATTATAATTATGAATTTTAATATTTAATTTTAAAATATACAAACAGAAGAAAATCAGTCTTAACAGTTACGTATGTGGCAAGTCAATAGTGTAATTTAAATACCATTCCAATGACATATTCATTCAGTATCCTGTATAATTATAAAAAGGATAGGTTGTCTTGAGTGGGAATAACAAATTTTCAAGGAATTACTGAGTTCAGTATAGAAAATCATTTTTTCTTTTGCTGCAAAATTTCATATTTAAGTGTTCTCTAAAATATTGAGTATTAGGATATATGCAACATACAATGTATACTTGTGTGAAAATGCCCTCGGAGATGCAGTACATGAATACACATGATAAAGGTATTAAAGAGGAAGAAAGAAGAAGGAAAAAACAGAGGAGGAGAGGAGGGAGAGAGGGAGGGAGGGAGGGAGGGAGGGAGGGAAGAAGGAAGGTAAGAAGAAAGGAACAAACCTAGAAGTATTTGAGCACAGGAATTCAATAGAAACCAACCAGCCACATGGATTTTGAACTCCAAGGTATGGACACTCACAACTTCCAATTTCCTTAAATTAATAAAGTTTACTAATCACACTTCCAATCCTTTTTATATTAAGAACAATGGATGCAATCGTTGGCTGCTGGCAGCAACTCAAAATCGCTCTGAGTGTGATGTGACAGCCATGGAATCTGTGTGGCTATGTGGAGTATTGTCCTCTCAGAGAGAAAGCTCTCTCTCTCTTAGAACAAGGAGTGATTGTCATTGTCATAAATAGCAATTATGAAAGTTTTTTCCTTCCTTTCATGTATGTATATATGTATGTATGTGTGTGTATGTATGTGTGTATGTATGTATGTATGTATGTATGCATGCATGCATGTATGTTTTACCAGACAGGGTTTCTCTGTGTTGCCCTGGCTGTCCTGGACTCGCTTTGTAGACCAGGCTGGCCTCAAACTCACAGAGATTCACCTGCCTGTGTCCCACATGCTGAGATCAAAGGCGTGTTTCTTTTTGTTCTCTTGAGTTTTTATTTATGATGGTAGGAAGCTTAAACTCCAGCCTACATTTCAAAACTTGTATTCCGTTTGTAGCACATAGTTTGGTAATAGCGCTAGCCCCTTGTCTTACAGTACTTATTTCACTAGCCTCTTGTCTTACAGTACTTATTTCCGCTAGCCCCTTGTCTTACAGTACTTATTTCGCTAGCCCCTTGTCTTACAGTACTTATTTCACTCTAGCTTTCCATTTCTACAATCTTTTGTTTACTGTACTTTGTGCAGTATTTTTGCTCATAAATTGAAAGCCCCTTTTGGAGTAAAGTGTGATTTAACTTTCTAAAGTACCTAGGGCAAAAACAGAGACTGCAGTGCTCTCTCACACTTTTTCCCATGCTGGGAATCCACCACAGGGCTCTGCATGAGCTAGGCAAGTGCTCTAGCTTAAGGTACATCCCTCTGCAGCAGTGCTGATAGGGAAGGAGCAGGAACTATTGCCTCTTCCACCATGGAACACATTTCAGAAGATGATCAGCCTGTGAGTTACAAGGCCACCACTGCGGGGTGGTCCACACAGCTCCAGTGCTGCCTCGTCTCTCTCCACAGCACAGGCACAGAGCATCCCAGTGACCCAAGTCCATGGCTGGAACCTACTCTAGCTTCAGAGCTTGACAGACCTACGTGGAAGACGAATAGAAGGTAGAGAACAGTAACTTACATGTATTTTTGCTTATCTTAAACATTCTCAGCTGGCTGTAATGAGAATAATTTATAAATTAATTACTTAGAAAGGTCAACTTTAACAGCTTCTATTATCAGTCCAGTGCTTTACATGTACTGTTATCATCTGACCACTGAGTCTTGGTAATTCTTAGATGCTTAAGAGATATCTGGCCATGGTAAATACGCACCACTTAACTTTCACACAGTGGAATGCACAGAGACCCTGTCTGGCCATGGGAATAGTTCCCAAAGTGTGAGTTCAGGAACCCATGCACCTAGAATACAAATCTAGCTATGTTTGACTCAGTTGTCTGTGCTTGTATCCCCTGATGTGAGCTTCATGCTGAAGGATGAATGCAGGTAATCTATATAAAATCTTGGGCAGGAGATGGAATTCAGCATCTGGCTTGGCAGAAGTGTGGGCTGCTGACGTCTTTGCACACAAGATTCATGTCTACAAATTGCTTGAATCTCACTGAGACAAATATAATTGTACCTCTAGAAACAAGAGCATCTGGCTATCCCTACAAGTAAGAACTGGCTGCTGGAGTGAGCATATGCATCAAAATTAGGAACATTAAGGCTATTTTGAGAGGAATCCATAATAAAAGTCTCTTAGTCAGTCTGAACAATCAATATGACCAATGACAAGGATCTTGTCACTAAAATGGTTTCTGTTTCCTGGGTATATGATAGATTTCACACTCCGCTCTCCCATGCAGTCAGAAAGAGCCACATCGGTGTGTTCTAGCCAATGAAACACGAATCAAAGCACTATATTCTTGTTTCTGGTCCATCTCAAAATCAGTCTTTCTGTCTTTGCCCCATCCCCCCCCCCCTTTTTTTTTCCGACAAGGCCTCACCTCACCACATAACCCAGACCAGCCTAGAGGTCACTATGTAGTCTAGGCTGGCCTATCTCTGCCTCTCAACTGTTAGAATAACAGTTGTATGCCCATGCACATCTGTCATACTTTCTTATTCTCGGGCTAAGAAAAACATACGGAGAGTGTAAAGCCATGTATTAAAGATAACAGAACCTGTATGATACAAGGCTCTATCAACTGACCTCTAAGTTCTCAACAAGTTGGAACCATTTGGGCTCTATATGTAAGGGAAGAATAAACTTTTTTGGTGTTTAGCTGACTCAGAAGCACATGTAATTCAGGAGCCTAAATTACTCTTCAAAGCTTTTGGGAGAAGGAGGAGTCGTTGTGTCTGGCTTACGTTAGGAATTGATGATGACGCATGAAGCGAACGTTAATGTGAAAGGAAGGTTCGATATTATCCAGATTGCAGAGGATTAAGGGATTGATGATGTCACTCTTTAAATCAAATGACTGAGGAAAATGACATCGGGACAGAGACTATTTTTCTCTGCTGTGTTAGTCACAAGTGAATTGTCGTGTAGGCACCGTAACAATTCTTTGAATTTTAAATGTACGTTTTGACACTGTGTCCACACTTTCATTGGAAGCAAGACACCGGTGAAGCTTGTTATTTTCTCTCATCTGTAGTTGGCTGAGGCTTTTATCATTCAATAACTTTAACTTTTGTCAAATAAGATTGTGATATCTTTTGAAACAATTCTATGGACATTACCTTTAATTCTGCAGACTTAGTGAGGATCTGTTAGTTGATATTTTCAATTTCTTTTGAGATCTCATTTATTTTTATTTTATGTGGATGAATCCTTGCCAGAATGTATGTAAATATGACTCTCTGCCTGAATGTATGTATGTTCATGTTCCACATATGTATGCAGTGCTCACCACGTGGGTGCTGGGAATCAAACCTGGTACTCCTAAATACTGAGTCATCTCTTCAGCTCCCGTTGGTTAAAATTTTAAAACTCTAAATCATCTTTGCATTCTTCAAAACTTATTTGGCCATGATATTTTATCCTTTTTACATTTTGCTAGATTTAAACTGTTAGCATTTTACTTAAGAGGAATTAGCTTACATCTCATGTTTGTTTCTTGTCTGTCTATTTGTTTGTTTATTTGTTTGTTTGTCTGTTTGTTACTGGCTACAGAACACATAGATAACTCATTCCCTCCAGTGATGGTGATCACTTCTCACAACGTGCAAAGGGAAATGCCACCAAAACCAAACAAAGACACACATTTCCAAATGTTAAGAAAACAATTAATAAGATAGATAGTCAGAAAAAAAAACAGGCATCAAATACCATGTGTATTCAAAGCTATAGATATTAAGATCTGTGTACTTAAAAAAAATTCCATATCAACTAAAATATCAACCAGAGGGGGGGAACCAGAGGATTATAGTATATTACATTTTAAAATTAACGTGTTGAAATTGTAAATTAGAAATGAGTTGGCTAAATGACCACACATTTTTGGAGTGGTTCTTAGAAAAACTTTAACGTCAAACATTAAATTTGGACCAGCATGATGACAGTCAGTAACAAATCTCTTGCTGCTCAAGACTGGTGGCCTGAGTTTGATCCTCGAATCGCACAGAGAGCTGGGAGGAGAAAACTCTACAGGGTTGTCTTATGTCCACCTCACATATGCTATGGCACACACACTCTTCCATCACGCACGCACATAAACAGAACATTATAGTGAATGCTTGCTCCTTAAAATTCAGTTTGCTAATGCCGTCCCTTCTTGTGTACTTGCTCACTGTTTTCCTCTGCACATCTTGGCAGGATTAATGTTCATCTGAACCCATATCCCTCTCTCACACTTCTCTGACCTCATATTATTCATTTGGAAGATTCTTTGTAACTTGGAAGCATTATTTCCATGTCATGCTTTAAGATCAATGGGCAATAAAATGAGAAAGAATCACAATATAGAAACAATTTTGTTAATCTGTCTTGAAAGTCAAAATAAAAATCCAGAATCAAAGTGTATGAACAAGAAAATCAGGGTCTGGGGAGATAGCTCACTGCTTAGAGCACTGGCTCCTCTTGAAGAGGACTTGGGCTCAGTTCTCAGCACCCACATGGCGGCTTCAGGGGATCTGACACCCTCTGATAACTTTCACAGTCACCAGGCACACACATGGTCCACATACATACATGCAGGCATGGCACTCAGATATATATAATAATATAAGCCTTTAAGACAATTAAAAACAATAAATAATGAATTTTTTGTTTTGTTTTGTTTTTTCAAGACAGAGTTTCTCAGTGTAGCCCTAGCTGTCCTGGAACTCACTCTGTACCAGGCTGGCCTCAAACTCAGAAATCCACCTGCCTCTGCCTCCCAAGTGCTGGGATTAAAGGCATGCACCACCACCACCTGGCATTACTTTTTTTAAAAAATATTTTAATTATTTAAATAATAATTATGTAGTTACTGAAAAGTATAAATGAAGACTGTTGAGTATTTTTAATAGCAGACTAGGAAAAATTAGAAATATAAAACCTGATGGGAATGAAATTGAATGTTTTTGGAAATAAAATTTAATAATAAAAATGAAAACTTTGAAATGAATTATTAGAGCCAAGGTTGTATCTCTGTGTTAGAGTGCTTGTCTGCCATGCAAAGCTAGAGTACTCTGGTCTCCATTCCCAGCAACACACACACACGCCACACAACCACACACACACACACACACACACACACGCATACACTCCCCCACACACACACCACACAACCACACACACACACACACACACACACACACTACACTGATCCATAAGGAAATCCGTATAACTTGTGATAACAAGTGGGACTCACACTGAGTGTGTGCCAGAATGATACAGAAGATACACACATCCAGTAGAATGCTATGCAGCAATAGTAAATCAATTACATTTTCATAAGACATAAATAAATCTCAAAAATCACACTATGTAAGTATGCTATATGAGAAAGAAAATGAGAATTTTTGTATATACTGTTTATATTTTAATAGAGGCAGCAGTATGTATTAAATGTAAATCCATACTGCACCACCATGAATTTTTCAAGAATATATATTTAGTGACATAGACAAATAGATAATGGATTGAAAGGCTATTTAATACACAAGGATCATAACCTAAGAGAAGGAGGAGGAGAAGAAAGGGATTTAAGGTAACACAAGCAGTCTCATGAGACTGCTGAGCTGTGGAGTGAGTGTATGATATGTTCATACGCCTCAGGTACCTCCTACGGAAGTATTTGTCTTAGAATTTAGTCCAAGACAGTAAACACACACACACACACACACACACACACACACACACACACACACACGACTGAGTTTTCTACTTTTAAAAAAGAACATCTAAAAATATCTAAACTATAACATGTTTTACACCCATAAATCATACATGTAAAGTCTGATGACTTTACACAATGCAATATGCTTGTGTTTAACCCCTCCTAGACTAAGAAATAGAACAGTTTGAACTCTACAATTCTTTAAGCCTTCACTAAATTGTCACTGGGCCTCCCCAGCACCTGCCACTATTCTGATTTCCCATGCTATAGATTCTTTTGTTTGACCTTCAGTGTGAGGGATTATGCATTGTGCTTTTCTGTATTTACTTCTTTCCTTCTGTGTTAATTTTGTGAGATTAGCATGTTCTTGGAAGAGACACTGTAAAGTTTCAATGTGTAAACATTGAAATCATCTCATTTCTCCTCCTCCACCCCTCTTCCTCCTTCTCTTCTGCCTCCTCTTCTTCCTTTCTTTTTGTTTTCTCCTCTTCTCCTTCCCCTCCTCCTTCCTCTTTCTGCTAGAAGGAATTATACAGTAGTCCAGATGGGAATTGTCCTACATTGAGAGCTTTCCACACATGGGCTTTTTCTCTCTACCACCATTCCTTCTTTCCTGTTTCAAACTTGGTTGACCTCCTATACTTGACTGCAATGGCCATCAGAATAGCCTCTGGACAATTTTTTAAACTCTTTTCCAGAAAGATCTTCCCCAAACAGAGCTGACCACACTGTTTTCCAAATTAACATCCAATAGTCCCGACTGTTTTCTCTTATAGTGAAACTCCTTTCACATATTTTATGCTATCAGTGATACATCTAAAAAGGCAACACTCGATGGATGTTAAAGGTTGTAGTCTACTGATGTTTGGTTATGAAATGCTTCTATTTCTGATCTAAGAAATATAGTCAGTCTCTCAGCATACAGTGTCAAATGCTTAGATTGACTATTTCAGTTTCATTAAAAAAAAAAAATGGCAGAAGAGTAGTGAGATAGCCCAGTGGGTAAAGCCTGAGCTACCGGAGGCTGATTCTCAGAAACCACATGGGAGAAATAGAGAAATGTTCTCTATTCTTTATGAAGAGAAACTCCTTCAAGTTGTCCTTGGCATCCACACATGGAGTAGAACACAAGCACACACACACACACACACACACACACACACACACACTAAATGTAATCATTAAAAAAGACTGGCAGGTCTTAAAAGACTACTTTTCATCATTTTAAAAAACCAACGTGCAGCTGAGTTTGAAAGTGAGTTAGGTTTGATGATATTTTACGTTTGAGGAATACAGTACAAGTAGACTCCTTATGGAAAAGGCACAAAGTCAAGCGCGATAGCAATTTCAGTTATGTAGCAATTTCAGTTATGTAGCAACGGTTTCACTCAAGCCGATGCCTACAGTGCAGATTTTCTCTAAAAAGATCTTCGCTTGCCAACTAAAACTGAAGACTCCCTAGGGTGTGGCAACTTGCTGGCTTTAAATTTCCTTTTCTTTCATTCCCACTAGACCTCCTTCGTTCAAGACTTTCCCATGTCCTGCCTGATTTATCTTTTTCTGTGTTCCCCACCTTGTGGTGACCTCCTTACTTTTTTGTTTCTCTTCCACTTGATACCCACACCCCCTGCTTCCTTACCCTTGATACTTATGGCCCCTGTTTCCTCTTCCCTTCTTCAATCTTGTTTTACTCCATGTAACCTGAACACAAACCATTGAGGATGCTACAGGAACTGACATTATGGTCCCTGGAGCAGTTCTTGTGCTTTTCCTGCTTAATAAATTGATCAATTGATGGATCGATCAGTCAGTGGGACTGGGGAAGCAACCTCTACCTAAGTCTGTGTAACTGGATTGGTAGGCAAGAATAGAACTTTTCAACCAGCACAGTTAGAAATACTATATCTCTGGATACTATCTATCTTGGAGAGAAGACTGAGCACTGGCTTTGTGGAAGGACTGAATCTTGAGGTCCTCTGAGGTAGCCTAGGCCAGGTTTTAGCATCATCTCCTCCTTCTTCCTCCTACTCTCTGGTGACCCACCACAAGGCTGTATCTGGCCTTAAGCAATACTAATTATTACCTCTTACTAGGGTATATGGGGATTGCAGTTTAAGATGCATCAGAATGATCATACATATCATTAAACACATGTGAGACTAACATTATTAGCAAGTTGTAGTTGATCAGACCTTTCAAGTATGTTCATCCAAGTTTTTGCTTACATAGTATACTATACTGTACTCAAGTTTGACAGTTGGTGGAGGCAATAGTCTCTAGTGTTTTAGTCAAATAAGATTTCATTGAATGTAATCACATAATAATAGGTACATTCTTGGTTTATTTTTCTGAAAAGAAACTATTGTTGGATTTATGTCAAAAGCAAAAATGTATATATTATCCCTTCAAGATATAGTTTATTTGGGTGGACATCTAATAGAATAGCTTTGTATTACATATAAGAAATTCTATGTAATTCCAGAACTTGTAATTAGATAATATAAATATATTTTTATATTATATAAAATTATATAAGATATACATGAATATATAAAAAAGAGATAGGTATGTGGAAACAAAGATTTAGTTGCTACCACAATTTAAACATCTTTTACTTTCTTGCACCTTGGATATTTTATCCTCCAGATTAGTTTTTGTATTTGAATATATAATTATGGTCTTGGAAGAAGTCTATATATATTTATTCCTTGGAATCTACTACACAGAATTTTTAGCTGTTGTGGAAAATTATATTTCTCCTTTGTATAACAGCCTCAAGTTTTTTGTTTGACTATGATTTAATAAAATGTGGAGGGAAATGAGTTGAAGATTTACTCTGCTGAAGACTTAGTATGTGTCTTATGATAGGAAGACTAATTAATGAAATATTTTGGAACATGTAGCTATAAATCTTTGAAGTTTAGGGACTGAATCTTGAGTACATAGCCATCACATTCAACCAATGAAAGCGGCCCAGAAATTATATATTGACTAGATGATTATGCATAGTGCCCTAATTCTGACTCAGTTATTTATGTAGCTGATCAAACCTGTCTACCCTGTCAATTTCTTTTCTTTTATTAAGTTATAATCCCAAAGTAGAAAAGCATGATAAGATAAAGGATAGGAATGCTTCTACTGTGGGGTTATAGAGGAAAGAGGATACGAAGCACTCCATTGTGTCTGACTGCATTCGAGAGTGAGACACAAGATTCGTGGGGCTGTGAAAAGTAAGCTTAAAATACAGCAGGCTTTGGGATCCTTGAATAGTAATGGGTGCTGGGTGGAAACTTTGAAGACAATAATTTTAAAACAAAACAAACTAGTCCTTTAATTATAGCATAATTATCCAGATTTTGAACTGTGAATTCACTTTTACTTTGGTCTTTTAAATAAATTATGCATGTTTTCCATATGGAGCCCCACACCAAAACTCCTTTTTAATCTGGGAAAGCATTTCCAAATCTGAGTTTTTACCCAGGCTCTGGGATATTAATTTGACTTCAGATTCCTCCATAAACTCCACGTTTAGAAATCTTTTTGAACTGTCCCTTGGGACACACATGTTTGTGCTGCACATATTCTGTCTTTTAATAGTAACATTTAGGAATTCAGTAGGAAAAAAATAATGCCCTTGTAAATATGATCTCTTTTGCAAACATTCAAACATAAAATGTCCTCTGCCTTCCCCCCCAGCAGGTTTACATTAATAAGCCACCAATTGTAGCCTAAGCATTCAATCCGAAAGAAACTTCCAACTCCAGTGTGTGCACTATTTATTCTGTTGTGCATTTAGAAAGGATTAAGGCATAATGCAGTTTTAATTAACTGAAATATTAATGGCAAAAAGCTTTTAAGAGAAAAAATTTTTTAAAGAGTTACTCATCACAAACATGGTTTCAATAAAAAATTATTTATAAAGCTGCATAGGGAACCAGGAATGGATAATTAAAACAAAACCCAAAAATCAACATTTTTCCTTTTCTATAAAATCATTAACTCAAAGATAACAGGAAAAAATGTGGGTTCACTCTTTGGGGGCTTATAGGCTAATTAACAAAAGTTGAGAGGGATTTTTTTTTGGTTGGTTGGTTGGTTGGTTGGTTTTGGCTTGTTTGTTTGACTGCTTGCTTGCTGCTTGCCGAGTTCTGGTCAGACTTCTTATGGTAAATATGTAGAGCCTGAAGGAGAACTGTATTCAGCCACCCAGAATCCTTAATGGGTCCACACTCTGTGATCATTAATGCCTTTCTCAGCAACTGTCCAGCATCCAGGAACTTGAGCTAATGAGAGGAGGAAGAGTAACAGGGCCAGACCCGCAGCGCTGGCTGCTCTTGAGCTACTTTACCGTCAACTCTACTGTCCAAGCACACAAAGCAAAGTCATGATTCTATAATTTATCCCTAACAGCATTTCAGTACTGACAATGAGCCAATTCTGATGGCTTTTAATTCCACTGGGGTTGCTTTTAGCTTCATTTAATAGAAAGCCACCAACAGTGGCTTAAGTAATGAAGTCTTGTGTTTTTCAAATAAAGAAAGCACTGTAGTCATTAGAATGATCACCATGGATTGTACTTCCTCCCATTTTTCTGTTCAACATTAAGACATGTTAGATTTTCATCCTTGCAAGAGGGATGAATGTTCTACCTTTAAACACCACACAGCTGTGGGTTTAGCTGGAAAAAAATGAACACGCAAATAGTACTCAAACATGACAGCTGAATCTAGCCTTTTGTCAACAAGGGAAAGACAGGTTTATTTTAAGTTCATATTTACATATTTACTTTTTTTGGTTAAAGATTTCTTTATTTATTTTATGTATATGAGTATACTGTCAATGTCTTTAGACACACCAGAAGAGATCATTGAATCCCATTACAGATGGTTGCGAACCACCATGTGGTTGCTGGGAATTGAACTCAGGACCTCTGGAAGATCTTGTAGCTGCTTGTTTTCAAATGCTATTTGGATCTCCCCAAAACCCATCTGCATGGGAGAGTATGCACATAGCTTCTGGGAGCCTGCCTCCAGTTGGTTCTGATTGGTAAATAAAGATACCAGCAACCAATAGCTGAGGAGGACAGACAGAGATGGGATTTTAGTATTCCTAGACTCTGGACCAAGAGGAGGAAGAGATCTGACATGCCAGGAGAGTGGAGAGAGGGAAGACACAGAGGCTGCCATGAGGTAGAGAAGTGAGAAGAGCACCCTGGGCTCTGGGTCATAAAAACATAGCCCAGACGGCTGACTAATTGGAGTTCAGAGCAGCCAAGATGGAACATAGAAATTAGTAAGTAGTAGCTCAGAGTTATTGGTGGGAGGTAATTCTAATAGGATGGAGGGTAGGCAGTTAACCAGCTATTGTGCTGTATAAGGCATATTAAAACAGAAAGGCTGTGTGTGTCTTAAATTTGGGAACATAAACCATTGAGGCGGGTAGTAACCCTGCACCAGGATTTACTAAAATAATAATACTGTAAGATCTCTCTAGCCCTATTTATTTACTTTTGGTTTTGGTGACCTAGTAAACAATCTTCATTCTATTTCATTTCAAGATATGCTGATGTCTGTAGTTGTGTTCTCTAAATAGTTCTTACCACAAGAAAATCTTTATTAAATCTTACCTTCTTTCCTACAGGTCTATACAGAATTTCAGAGATTTCTAAATATTCTTAGTAAGACAGAGTGTGGGGCAAGTTAGTCACAACAATGATACATCCAATTTAGTTATGACGAAAGTCCCACCTCACATTGGCACAAAGGTGTCAATGCTGAAAACCACCTGCTCACAGAGTCTGTCTTAGCTTTCTGTTACTATGTCAAGCACCTGAGAATATCAACTTAAAGTGGAAGAACATTTATTTTGGCATCTAGTTTTAGATTTATCAGTCCATGGGGCATGGTAGTGTCATGTGGAGCGTGGAGCATACCAAACTGTCTACTTTCTGGCCAGGAAGTGAACAAGAGAGAGAGGGGGAGTGGGTAGAGTCTCACTCTCTCTCTCAAGGACTTGCCCCCAATAGCTTATGACCTCAGACCTCTTAAAGATTTCCTTTTCTCATTTATGTGACCAAATGCCCAATGAGAAGTGAGTTAAGAAAAGAAGGATACAGCTCACACAGCTGGGGACTCCATGATGACTGAAGTGTAGGCAACTAGTCCCATTGTGTTTGCTGTCAGCAGAGAGGAGAAGGGGGAGGGGGAGGAGGAGAGGGCAAGGGGAGGGGGAGGGGGAGGGGGAGGGAGAGGATTGATGACCCTCATCTGGATTTCTGCTTTTCTCTTTTCTTTCATCCTGGGTTCTTAACCCATGGGGTGTTGTCACCTATGCTCAGGGTGCATCTTCTCCTTTTAGTCCTTTTCAGAACAGGCTCAGGGACACATCTCATGTCTCCTCCTAATCTAGTTAAATTGCTAAGAAAGAATAGCTATCATACCTTTCAAAGTGACAGGTTTTAGGGGCTAAGTATTTAATGCATAGAGGACATTACAGATTCAAACTACTGTATTGAGCTAATTAGATATCTGCATTAAATTAGAAAATGCCTCATCTCCTAATGTTTCTGTAGCAGGTAATTTAACAGCATTAATTTGAAAATAAATGACTTACAGACAGACTAATGGCCAACAAGTTAGAGTCCATATGCAGTTTTGAAAGTAATTTTTTTTATTAAAACAAAGTTATATCCATTGCTTTATGCATTTCTGGCTGCTTTAATGCATTAGAGACAGAGTTGGGGAAGACTATCCTGCAAGACCCTGAATACCTATTTTCAGATCGGTGATCTAAAGATGTGAGGATCATTTCTCTTTTTTAACGATTTGTTTACTTTTATTTCATGTGCATTGGTGTTTTGTCTGCATGTTTGTCTATGTGAGGGTGTCGGATCCCTTGGAACTTGAATTATAGACGGTTGTGTGTTGCTGTACGGGTGCTTGGAATAGAACCTGGGTCCTTTGGAAGAGCAGCCAGTTCTTAACAACAGCCTATCACGAGGATCACACATGTAGCAAGTCCTTTATTTTTTCACTTTACATCTGAGACTTCTGGAAGCAAAGGTGCATAAAACCTTGAAGGACTTGATAAACGTAATGAGAATTAAGCATGGGGATTAGTGAGGAAGGTAGTTTTGAATGGGTAACAAGGTGAGCTTTGAAACATCTGGACTATCTTCATCAATCCACAAGGCACTACTATCAGTTCCCATTCATAAATCAGTAATCTAATTCCTACCTAGGCCGTTTGTTCAAGATTGAAATAGCTAGCTCTTAAAATTAACATAACACTTTTCCTGAGTCAAGGAAGTTATCATATCCCCATAATTGCAAACAAAATTAAAGGTTCCCCCATTGTACTCTAAGAATATTTGAGTGTATGCTATTATAATTATTTGTCTAAATATTTTGTCTCTTATTTAACCTGAAAGCTTTGGCTTACTGAGATTTTAATTTTCACTTCCTGGCAGAATGTATGAATCACAGCAAGTGCTCAAGGCATGAGTAACAGAAGAGCTAATTAGTAACTGATAGGCTTCTAACATCTATTTTACTGGTTAATGGAAAGAAGAAAAAGAGGTTGCTTATTACTAATTTTCAGTAAAGGGTTAACTTTTCCCTAAGAGGTTGGCCTTTACCCTTGGCTTCTCAGAGACAACCTTTAAGCTCCTGAACAAGAGTGGTTTTTGTTTTGTTTTGTTAATAGAATGATTGACAGTGGGAGGAGACATTCTTCAGCCAAGTATTATCAGCTTGATCTCTAGAGAGGTTGAAGGCTAAGGCCAGTATTACATCCAGTCAACAATGTGGATGTGGCTGAGTCTTAATAAAAACACTGGACAAAGATTCCTGGCTGATGCTATCTGTCACCACACATAGTCCTTAGAAGAATGAATGAAGTACACGAACCCTCTGTGTGAAGTAAACAGAAGGTTCCCAGAAAACTTGCCGAGATCCTGTTCAATGTGCATTTTTCCTTGGAGTGTATATTTTTGAATATACTGTAATTCTGATGCTAAGAGCTTTTATGAAAGCTATTGAACTCTCAAGTGGGGATGCCCCAACCAACAACTAATGTCAGTATTAGGACAGTGTTGAAAATGTCAGACTTCACAGATAGTAACAGCTGGGACTTGAACACATTCTCTATATGCAAGGGATAGAAATAAGAATGTTGGCGACAGTGCTGGTACACACCTTTAATCCCAGCATTTGGGAGGCAGAGGCAGGTTGATTTCTTAGTTCGAGGCCAGCCTGGTCTACAGAGTGAGTTCCAGGACAGCCAGGGCTATACAGAGAAACCCCGTCTCGGAAAAAACAAAAAAAAAAATCTCTTTATTAAGCTTTCAGAGTAAAAATGTGAGCTTACTAATATTTAATAATCATTTTAAGGATAGACAAGTAGAGATTTTAAGAACAAATAACTTCATCCAAACATACAGAGAAGAAAATACTTATAGGATTAACTTCCAGCCAAGGTCTCCATACTTGGGCCTCTGGGGAGATTTATATTTTACCTTTTTGTTTCTTTGACACCTCTACTTCTTTGATCTTCAGAACTTCAGTGGAAATGAGATATCAGTTTATAATTAACTGTCTTTAATATGATTTTTTTTGAAAAATCAGCCATTTAGCAAGATGGTCCCATTCTTCTAAATGAACACCCCTAAATATTAAGTGTATAATTGGTCCATACATGAGGATTCTGAGAACTAAACAATGTCTCAGGGTAGGAGAGCTTGAAGAGATGATTATTTTCTTTGCCCTTTGTAACTTTAAGATAACATGACGTGAGGAAGAAATGCTTCAACAAGGTCTTTAGGGCAGCAGTGTAGAGACAGGGCTGACTATTGAGCTGTCACAGGTAAGACATAGATCCAGTCACAGGCTAAGTAAGCAATGTGGTCCAGAACCCACAGGCAGAGAAACAGCTACCCCAGCACTGAGATTTGAGGAGTGGTTACTTCACAGATATTCTGAGATTCTCCCCGTTCTTATTTTCCCTTCAGTGTCAACCTCAGTGACTCTTTCATAAGACTTAAGTTCCAAAGTGAAGCCAGGAGGCCGTATCAGCTACTGTTTACACTAGAGCAAAACTTGGAGATCCTGATTTTCACCTGCCTTTGAGGACAGGATCCCTCATTTAGATTTGATTCTCCTCTGTCTCACTGAGAGTCAAATACAAGCTTACCGTATAAACCCAGGGGGTTGATTTTCAACATTAGTCTGAGTGGAAATTTTATCTTTGGTCATTGCTTTTTTCAGAATGATTTTCTTCTAATGGTGGGGGATGGGGTGGGGGAGAAATCTTTGATTTGACTTATTATAATTGGGCAAGCAAAAAAAAAACCAAAAACAAACAAACAAACAAAACAAGCAACAACCATAAATGCAGGCTCATTGAATCCTTGAGATGTTCCACAGGTTGAGGAGTTCAGAAATTGGCACTGTCTGTCTGTCTGTTTGTTTATTTATTTACTCATTTATAACAAATATCATTATGAATTAGATTCTAAAGTGCTAAAAGGACTTCTTCAATCTTCTCTTTCTGTCCCTTAGGGTTCTTTTGTTTAGTAGTAGTGGCTGTTCATTATGCATTTTCTAGTAACCCAACTTCAGAAGCACCAGGCTGGTAGACTTTGCAAATGCCCTGGAACAGTTTCAATACAAGTGTCTGCCATCTCTCAGGACCAAACATCTGACTTCATAATTTTGTTGATATTTTAACTCATGCACATCTCTTGAAAATAATGTAATTTAGTCAAGAATCATTTGAGAGTATAATGACCATTTGGAGAACTTTTGACAACAGAAAAAAGGAAACAGATTTTAGCCATTGCTCTTTAGTTTTAAGTTGATAACAGAAAGCTTCCCTAGGTAGTATAAATTTTAAATTTACCTCCCCAAAAGATTTGTTAGTATCTATAATTTTTAAAGAAAAAATTAAAATGTAGACTTATGACAGACATCCCTTAACAAGAGAAGTGGGAAGGAAGAAGCAGGAGAGGGAGGGAAAGGGAGACAGACACAAAGAGGCTTCAGGTAGACTGTAACACCCAGCTTCCAAGGCCTGTAGATCAGTAAAGAGAATTGTCTGCATACCCTTTGAACAGGTCCAAGTACTGCACTTGCCTCTGGAATCCCCTGTGTGCCTGGATTTGAGCATTAGGAAGATTAGTTAGTTGTCTGGAGTGGCTCACTCAATTTGTAATATAACTTTGTAATATAACTTTTTGCCTGTAGCTAACTTCCTTCCTCTCATTTCATTTTCCCCCCATCTCTTTCAAAGTTTTTGAAATTAATGATAAAAGTTGACATTATATATCATTCTAAGAATTTTTAGTTCAGATAGATATACCTAATCAAAAGGGAAAACACAACAAAAGGGAACAAAAGGGAAAACAGAACAAATCCTTTTTGCAATCAGCCTTTAAAAACAACATTCTCCTCTGGAACTACTGAAAAAAATTTAGTCTTGGGGCTGGAGAGGTGGATCAGCAGTTTATAGGACTAGTTGCTTGTCCGGGGGTCCTGAGTTCAATTCCCACCACCCACCTGGTGGCTCACAACCCCCATAATGTGATCTGACACCCTCTTCTGTTTAGTGCTCTTTTTTGTCATGCAAGCAAACTTATAAAAAGAGTGTTCTTATACATAAATAAATAAATCTTTTTTTTTAAAGGCAACAGTCTATGGCCTTAGTTACTGGGCTGTAACACTTGAAGGAGAGAGAAAAATAACAATAGCTTTTGTTTATTTATTGTTTGTTTTTAGCAAGAGCTTTTAAATATGATTTTAAGTATTTAAAATTATAGTCTATAATTATTCATTATTAACATTTTCTAAAATAGTCATATGAATACTACTCTGATAACTTGGGATGATTATTTCTTTGAGACTGTCTTATGTAGCTCAGGTTAAACTCAAATTTGCTTTGTGGTTGGAGATGACATTGAACTTCAGATTCTCTTCTCCCTTCTTGAGTGTTGATGTACTATTGGGGATGAATATTCAAAAAAGGTCATTTTGGGGGCTGGTGAGATGGCTCAGTGGTTAAGAGCACTGACTGCTCTTCTGGAGGTCATGAAGTCAAATCCCAGCAGCCACATGGCAGCTCATAACCATCGATAATGAGATCTCATGCCCTCTTATGAGGTGTCTAAAGACAGCTACAATGTACTTACATATAATAAATAAATAAAAAACCTTTGGGCAGGAGCAAGCTGGGCCGGAGTGAGAGGGGAGAAGGGAAGGAAAAAAAAGGTCATTTTGTCTTAAAGTCCAAGAATAAGATGAAGTATGTTTTGCGTATGGAAAATCACCTTGAAAGATAACTTTTATCGCTCAAAAATGGCATATCTACAGGTTGATGGGTTTACCCCCAAACAAAAGACCTATAGATCCCCAACCTCTATGTATAAACAGAGAACCCAAGGATGGATTTTCACTCTGCTGAAAATGGGTAAATTGGGTTTGGGTGGGGTCTAGAAGGCAGTTGATTAGAAGATGCGTCCAGGTCAAACAGTGACTGTGAAGAGTCCAGACAACAAAACATAGGCATATTCGAAAGATAGAAAGAGTGAACGAGCTCGGAAACCACAAAGAGAGTGATAGGTCAGCGAGTGCGAGGGAGTCCAGTGATAGGTCAGGGAAGTGCGAGGGAGTCCGCTCCAGCAGTGGCTCCAAGGTGTGAGAGGAGAAGCAGAAGCCTCATCCAAGACTTAGATAGGTGTTCCTGGTGAGGGACTGGGAGTCAGACCCACAGGTCATACATATCTGTGGCTCTCCTGCCTCCTATATAGTTGCAGAGTTCCTAAGATAGGACTTGATTTGCCAGCAGTGGAGAGCAATTCCCTGGCTCAAACAGCTGGGGCCAGGCACCATTTTGAGAGGAAACTGTCATTTAAATCTAAGCAACTTTTGGCTGACAAGATGGCTCAGTGGGAAAAGACACTAGTTGCCATGTCTAATGAAATGAGTGAGATCCCTGAGAGCTGTTGAAAAAAAAGAACAGAAACGTAGAATCAATCTGCCCCTGAGGCTGTGAGATGCAGAACAAGGGGAGGTCAAGATAAGTTCAGACAATGGGCTCAGTTTTGAAAGTGCAGGGATTGATGTAGGGGTGACGACTTGGTACTGATTTGCATCCTCACTCCCAATGCAATTGGGGGACACCCAGTGGTTAGATATTAGCCACCAGAGGTGCTATAAACTGAGGACATTCAGGAGCATGGGAGAACCCACCTGACCTTTAGACTTCAAAACTAACTGTAGTCTACAAAGATTCCTGATATAGGCAAGGAAGGAAGACTCAAGTGAAGATCACTGTATGGTACATCTGACTTGCTCATCCAGGCCTCAGGACTCTATGTTGTAGGGAGATAAGAGTCTCCTAGTTTAACTGACACCCCTACCTACCTGCCACACCCCATTTCAGAGAACTCAATGAAGCTACTCCAACATTGTATGTGTATGTGCAAATGTGTATGGGTATATATTCACATCGCATGTTTCTAGGTGTGCAAGTGTGCATGGATATATTCACATCATTGATGTCTGTACAAGTGTGTATGGGTGTATTCACATTGCATGATTGTGTGTGTGCAAGTGTGTATGGATATATTCATGTCTCATATATTTTTTACGTCAAGAGACCAGAGAACAACATTACATTATTGCTCAGGTGTCACTCAACTCCTGGAACACATGAAGTGCCTGTCTCTGCCTCCTTCCCTGGGATTGTATACACACATCAGCACACTCAGATTTTTAGAATATGGATTCTGGAGGTTGAATTCAGCTATACCTGCTTATAAGGTAAGCAGTTTACTGCACTAACTCCTGTCACCCTCTGTGTTTTTCCTTTTATCTCTGCACTGTTGTCTTAGGAGTATTTTAAATTCAGTTTATTATTCGCTGAAAAGATGTTGCTGGTGTTAATTTTTATTTGTCCTTTTATGTTTACTTATTTTATTAAGGGCTTTTTTTTCAGATTGGCCTAGAATCATTATATAAACTAAAATGTCTTCAAATTCTCAGCAATCCTCCTGCCTTAGCCTCCAAAGATTAGAGTTACAAGTCACTGCACCTGGCTTCCATTACCTACCTTTATTGATATATTGTTTTAATTTCTGGGTAACCAATTAAAAAAAAACTCTTGCTTTCTGGATAAAACACAAAACACTCTTCTCCATTCCTTCCTCTGACTTACCCTTCTCCATTCCTTCCTCTGACTTACCCTTCTCCATTCCTTCCTCTGACTTACCCCTTCTCCATTCCTTCCTCTGACTTACCCCTTCTCCATTCCTTCCTCTGACTTACCCTTCTCCACTCCTTCCTCTGACTTACCCTTCTCCATTCCTTCCTCTGACTTACCCTTCTCCATTCCTTCCTCTGACTTACCCTTCTCCATTCCTTCCTCTGACTTCCCCCTTCTCTCTTTTTGTCTTCTCCCTGCATCCTTACTTTACCTCAGTCATTCATTCTTTCTGCATACACTCTAAGTCATTTTAACTTCATGCCACAGTACACCGTTTTAAGACTTATTTTGTTTCTAAATTATGTGTATGCATGTATGTTGGAGTGTGGTTGTGTGCATACATCCTCGGAGATATCAGATCACTTGGAGCTGGAGTTACAGAAGGTTGTATAATGTGGGTGCTGGGAACTCAACTTAGGTCCTCTGCAAGAGCAGCACACACATTCTTAACCACTATGCTGTCTTTCCAGGTTCTTTCTATTATTTTTGCTCTATGGCAGTTGGTGATCTATTTCTTGGCTTATTTGTTTTTGAGTGTAATTCTGTATCTTGTTTGATGTGGTTGTTGTTGCTGCTGCTGTTACAGCAGTTTGGTTTTACTCTGAGCAGTGTTAGGAACTGAGCTCTCAAGAGTCAGCTGTTCACTAATAACATCCCCAAATAAATTCAGAAGAGATATCCAAACTAACAGATGTGCAAATCATAACACAAAAACAACAAACGTGTAAAGGCAAGACATGATGCCTCCAAGATATAGTCACTTCGCTACCAAATCCAAAGATGACAGGACTGCTGAAATGCCAAAGAATTAAAAATTCTACTTCAGAAAATAATGGGTGACTTTAAGGAGCAAACAAACAGGCAAATAAATGAACTAAAAACATCAATGTAGGCCAGGCATGGTGACACACACTTTTAATCCTAGCACTAAGGAGACAGTGGCTGGTGGATCTCTGTGAGTTCAAGGCCACCCTGATCTACAGACTGAGTTCCAGAACAGCCAGGGCTACAACAGCAAACAATATAACCCACATCCTTACAAACAAACAAACAAACAAAAAATAACATTAGGACTCTGGAGAAAAGTCCCTAGCACAGATGAGAAAGTTCTACCAAGAACACAAATTTGAAGAAAATCTTGAGAAGACACAAATAAACAAATAGAAATCAAATAAAAACAACAGAAAGCATGGCAGCAAACAGACTAGGTCAAGCAGAATAAAAAAGAATGTGAGGTTCTTTTGTGATTGGCTTACTTCACTCAGGATGATAATTTCTAGTTCCATCCATTTACCTAGGAACCTCTCGAATTCATTGTTTTTAATAGCTGAGTAATACTCCATTGTTAGCCCAGAACCTTGAAATGCCCAAGATGCAACTCACAGGCCACATGAAGCTCATAAAAAAGGAAGACCAAGTGGGGGTGATTCAGTTCTTCTTAGAAGGAGCAACAAAATACTCAAGGGAGCAAATATGGAGACAAATTGAGGGACAGAAACTGAAGGAGGGGCCATCTGAAGACCTTTCCACCTGAGTATCCATCCCATGTGCAGCCACCAAAGGTAGATGCTGATGTGGAAGTCAGGAAGTGCATGCCGATAAGGGCCTGATATGGATGTCTCCTCAGAGGTCTTCAAGAGTCTGACATATTCAGAGGCAGATGCTCACAACTAGCCATTGAACTGATCATGAGGTTCTCAATGGAGGAGTTAGAGTGAGGACTGAAGGAGCTGAAAGGGTTTGTGGCACCATGAGGAGAGCAACAATACCAACCAACCAGAGCTCCCAGGGTCCTAACCACCAGCCTGGGAGCACTTATGGAGGGATCCAGAGCTTCAGCTGAATATGTAAGAGTGGAGGGCCCTGCCGGGCACAGGTGGAAGAAGAGATCCTTGACCTCATGAAGGCTGGACGCCCCAGGGGGTGGGAATTTTGAGGGTGGGGAAGTGGGAGTGGGGGGGGTAGGTGGGGGTTACATCCACAGAGAAGAAGGAGGAAGGGTAAGGGGATGGGGGGTTCCCGGGTGGGTGGGGGATGGGGTAAGGGGATAACATATGAAATGTAAATAAAATATCCAATTAAAAAAAAAGAATATTTTCTGGTCAAAAAAAAAAAGAATGTGAGGTATGGAAGACAAGGTCAAAAGTATTATTGACAGACAGCAGAAGAAAAAACCAACACAACAACAACAACAACAACATAAACAAGCAAACAAACAAAGGCACAAACTCAGTATCTAAGAACTTGGGGACATGATTGAGAAATGAAACCTAAGAGTCCAGGAATCAGAAGAAGGAGCTGACCTTAAAAACTAAAGATGTATGGGTTCCATGCTATAGAATTACAGCAGACACTTTCCTTAATCTAGGGAAAGAGATGCATACCAGACTATAAGATATATACATATATGTATATATAGCCCCAAAATATAATGTAACCAAGAACACATTATATTCAAACGTCTAAGCTAAGAGAGATACTAAAAGATGCAAGAGAAAAACGACAACTCTCTTACAAAGGCAAACATTAAAATAGCATTCGTTCTCTCACCAGAAGTTCCAAAATCTAGGAAGATGTGCATTGATATGTTAAACTAGAAATAAACAGCTTCCAACCAAGATCACTAGATCCAATGTAGATTTTATTTAAAAAAATTAATGACGATATAAAGACGTTTTAAGAGAAGCTTAAACTTAAGCAAGCCATGACTACCAAGCTAGAGCTTTAGATGATATGAATGGGACTCTAACCACAAAAAAAAAGGAGAAAGAAAGGCGACTGTTACCATGTGAGCACAGTGAAGGCTACAGGTCATGAGAAGATGGACTGGCAACGGAGAGCTAGGGGAGAAATGATTGTGTATACTTAGGAAACCAGCAAACCACTAAGACAAATAGATAAGAAAGAAAAGCATAAACACATCCCAACTAACTGAAAAACAACTAACAAAGTTACGAGAATCAGCAAACTTTGGTCAATTTTTAAAAACACTAAATGTAAATAGTCTTAATTATCCTATTTAAAAATGATGACTAGCTGATTAGATTAAAAAACAAAATCCAGCTATGTGTTGACTACAGAAAACACATCACAGAGGCAGAGATGGAGAATGAAGTCAATCAAACCCAAAAAAATGCCGACTGCATTTATACATTTGTTGACAGAGGATTCATGCCAAATCAGATAGAAGACATGAAAAATCTCATTACATATTACTAACTCCATAAACCTAAAGTCACTACTGGACATAAAGGGACTGATAGAGCCAGGCAGAGTAATATCAGTAATATCATGTGATTTTATCTCTCCCTCTCAACAATAGATAGTTTGGAAAAAAATAACAACAAACAAACTTCCAAGTTAAATTGCAATATAAATCAAATAAACTTAATAGTTATCTACAGGTTATTTCAACCAATGGATATAAAATATACATTCTTCTCAGTAGCCTATAGATTTTTCTTCATAATAAATCACATTTTCTTGTATATTATTAGACTATAGTAGAATAAAACAAGAAATCAATAGTAAGAGAATCCACAGAACTATAAAAATACAAGGAGATTGAACAACACACTTTTGCTGGGTTTGTGGCACATGCCTTCAATCCCATAAGCACCTACAAGGCAGAGGCAGATGGTTTCTGTAAGTTTGAGGCCAGCTTATACTAGGTAGTACAGTCCAGGTTGGTCCGAATTATGGAGAAAGACGAAAAAACAAAAATAAAAAAACAACAACAACAACAAAAAAAACAGACAAAAAACCCCCTCAAATAATATCAAAACCAAAACCAAACCAAACAACTAGGTATCTTAGATAGGACAAATACTCTAATCAGAGTAGTAGCATATAAAATCAGAAACTAAAAGTTTTGTCTAGTAGTGATGACATAGCTCAGCAGGTAAAAATACCTGCTCTATGCCTGACAATTTGAGTTTGGTCTCAAGTACCCACATGGTGAAGGAGAGAACTGTCTTCCACAAGTTGAGCTCTGACTTTCACAAGTACATCATGGCACTTCTGTGCCTGCCTCCCCTACTAAACAAAACATTTTCTATACACCATTAACAAACTTGCTGACAAAGGAATCTGGGAAAGGGTGGAGAAGATCCCACTGGAAATAGTTTCAATAAAAATAAAATACCTAAAAATAAAACTAAGGAGGGGAAAGATCTATACAATGAAAACTGTAAGATGCTATAGAAGTTGAAAGAAACACCAGGAGACATTAAGACCTGCCATGCTAAGGATTATGCAGAATCAATAAATGCAGTATTACTCAAAGCAACTTAGAGATTCAATACAATCCCCCCATCAGTCTTCCCATCCCATCACCTCACTGCTGCTTCAGAGTAAGCAGAGGACCCAGCGCAGGAACTGAATCTGACTAGGGAAGGCCTCCATGGTCTTTGGGAGTTCAACAACTTCCAGTGGTTTTAACGAAAGCTCCTGACCCAGGGTGGGGACCTTCATAGACAAACAGTGGTGACCCCCTATCAAGACAAAGCAATAGAAAACAAAACAGCAAACAGCAAGTAAGTTGGGAGTGTAAGGGGGGTGTGGGCAGGGAGAGTGAGCGTGTACAGCAATGTAGTAAGGAGACAGTTTGCTATACTAAGCAAAGAAATTCAATATATAAGTTATTTGTATTCAAATGCAATTACTCTGTCTCTCACATGCTTCAAAATAATGTGAAAAGGTTTTTACTTTTTTGAAAAATTAAACTACATAATGATGACCTTTACTAACTGCTGTTTTAAAAATTTGTCTATTGTGGGTGGAAGGTCACACATCTGAGAATATGTAATCAGCACAAACTGGACTTGATGGAGGAAAACGTGATGGAGGATGAGTTTGGGTCGGGAGGGAAGGGAGTGGGTCTGGAGGGAGCTGGGGGAGGGGGTGAGTATAATCAAAGCAAATTGTGCAAAATTCTCAACTAATAAAATATTTTTAAAGTGTTGCTTTTAGAATTTTTTCCTTAAGTATACGTTGTCTCCAGTGGAAACCCTTAATTTTGTCTTTGTCAAATTTAGACATAAAATTTAGAATAAAACTTTTTATAATTGTTTACTATGTTAATGACTGCCAAACTATCTTTGGGTTTATTAAATGTGCACGTATAACAAAATTTTGCTTCTTTATTTAATAAAAGGAAAGAATAAAAGTAATCAGTATATTTTTGAGGGCAGTTTGCAGAAAATGTCCACGGCACTGGTTTGTACTATAGGACTTAAATTAACAAAATTGTTTGTTATTTTTAAAATTCTGATGAAATCAATATTATTTGCGAAAGCTTTTAGAATTCATACACATACACACACATACACACATATATACATATATATCCATAAATATTTATATTTATATGTGAACTGCGGTCTTGCTATATTACCCAGAATACCCCTGAATTCTTAGGCCCAGGTAATCCTCTTACCTTAGTCTCTTGGGTAGCTGGGACTACAAGTATGTGATACTACACCTGACAGAGGAATCTTTTTAAAAAATCTTACAAATCCCAAGAAAAGTTCATCATTTCTATGTTGATTTTATGTCTAAATAAAATGTATTACTAAACATGCATATCAATTACTGTACATTCTTCACGTTAAGATGGCATACTTATGTAGATGCAGTGATAGTGTGAAGATTTTTGTCTCCTAGTTTAAATATAAAATGTCAGTTGATGACTTTGATAATACACATTTTTTTGATTTATCGAAAGCTAGGAGATTTATCCAAAAATATGCTCTTCCTAGAATAATTATTGGCTAAGTACTTGCAAGTTAATTTTGTGTGACACCTCAATATAGAATTCTACTATCATCCAACCTACTTTGCTTAAATATATGAAAAGTTAGCAAGAGATGTTCACATTTCTCACCGAAGCATATGAGCAGCTTCCGTTGCCTGCCATCTAGTCATCTTCCATATGACAATCACCCAGGCAATCAGCTAAAGTAGCTTTATCTAATGGAAGACCAGTAGATAAAGATCTCACGACACTTCAGCTATGGCCGTGTGTGTAGTGTCAGCAATTAGCAGAGCAGTAGGATTCCAAATGATGCATGTTTGGCCCGGAGAAGCCAACGCTAGCCATCCTCCACCATTCTTTTTTTTTTCTTTCAATTTTTTGAGACAAGGTTTCTCTTTGTAGCCCACCCAGACTGTCCTGGAACTCACTCTGTAGACCAGGCTGGCCTCGAACTCAGAAATCCACCTGCCTCTACCTCCCAAGTGCTGGTATTAAAGGCGTGCACCACCACTGCCTGGCTCACCATTAAACTTTTTAAAACTATTCTTGATAGGCTCTAGATTCTGTGGGACAACTAATTACACTAACCATCACACCTAGGGGACTTGTGCTGGAAGTAGAAATGATCTGTCATCTGTAGTGTCCATCACAGATGCTACTTACTGTGTGTGACAAATAAGGCTAGTGTGACAGGGGAAGTAGATCTCATTTTAATTAACTTCAATCAAGTAGTGACACATGAATTGAGGTTATAACAGAAGACAGTGCAGATTCTGAGCACACATCGTTTTTCAGTCTGCTCGTGGATTTTACCCAGGGCATGCTGCATTGGACTTCTTTACAAAGCCACAAAATGGTCTTTGAGAGGATAGAGAAAGACAGCCACTCATGTGGAAGGGAGGTAAAAATTAGCTCTTGTCATCTGAGGGACTAGTTTCAGTAGTATGAATGTGATCCCTGCCTCCTTTGCAGACTGGCATAGCTTTGTGTCATCCAACAGACACATTCTTCTAGCTCTGCATCGGTCAAAGATGTCCATTTCTCTCAGAAGGGACAGAATGGGCATGGCACAGACTGTGAGCACAGCTCCTCATTCATGGATATCCATGAAGAGTCTGTTATATGGTAAAATGTTGTGTCTATTTTCCTTTATAATATGTTTGCATAATTTTAGATATAAAGCCAGATGTGTTGGTAATACTTCCTAATACTGTATTCCCAGTATTAGAAAGACAGAGACGATCAGGAGCTAGGGTCCAGCATAGTCCGATGTACACTTCAAATGAGAGTGAATAAGAGGCTGCCTAGGTTGTCACCACTGTAGTCCTAAATCCCACTGCCACTAAAATATTGGGGGTAGTACTGCGGGTAATGCTTGATGGCATGGCAAGGATGCCTATTGATGATTTGGGTTATTTTAGAATATTGATCCCAGTGTTCTTGGTGCATTAAAACCATCTAAGGAGAATGTAAACTTTCAAATGCAAGGCTATGTCGTTCAGAATTTCTGAGGAAGGGACTCTGGCATTAGTATGTTCTCAAGATCCCCAGAAAATTCCAAAGAGCACCTGAAGACAGAACAGTAACTTTTCAGCAAATAGTTTAACTAACTAATGAGTTGTATTAAAAAAGAGAATGTAGTATTTATCATAGAGGTCAAAGGAAAAACTGATAATAACAAGCCCTGAGTCAGCCTGAGGGGTTTTCAGAGCCACAGGCTTTTTGTAAAGGAAGCATTTGTATTTGTATTTGCCACAAGAGAGAAATGAATAACTGATGTGAACTTCAAAACGAGTCTGTGTGTGGTACACGTGTGGGTATGAACATGTTTTGGCATGCATGTGGAGATAAGAAAAGAACTTGTGGGAGTCAATTTTCTCCTTCTACTATGTGGGTCCTGTTAGGTGGCAAGTACCTTTATCCTCTGATCTATTTTACTGGGCCCAATCTACTTTTACTGTCTCAACACAGTAAGATGAATCACTAGTAAAGTCTTAATATCATTAAGAATTGGTTCTGGGAGCTGGAAAGTTGGTTCAGCTTTTAAGAACACTCACTGCTCTGGTAGAGACCAGTTCCTGTATATACGTGGTGGTTCACAACTATCTGTAACTCCAGTTAAAGGAATTTTATGTCTTCTTCTGGACTCCGAGTGCACACGTACTCCCATGAACAGAAACTCTCCCCCATATATACATAATTAAAATTAATAAAATAAATCTTTAAAAGAAATACTCAATTCCATTCAGGCAGAGTGGTACATGTAGAAAATCCCAGTACTTGGAAGAGACAAGGAAAGAGGGCTCGCACTTTGAAGCCAGTCTGTGCTATACGTCAATTCAAACAAACAAAGAATCAATAATTTTGAGCATGCAAGTAACTCATTCACAATTTCTCTTTGAAGAAAACATTTATTTGACACATTTTGGAGATTATTACCATTTATCAAAAATAAACTCTTGTCTTTGAGTATCTTAAGTTTGAAAGATTATATGAGAATTCAGAGTATTGTGCCTAGACCTCAACTTGGAAAGATTTAAATATTTGTTTTCTATAAAAGACTATAGAAAAAGTCAGATGGCTCATTTTCCATACATTCTGATGGTCATCATGTTGGTCATGCCAAGTCTAATGCACTTTTGGAATCAGAGACCTTAAATCTTAACTGTCCTAGTGCAAGGAACTCAAAATTGACAAGATTCGGGGCAACTGAATATTTTTTCTTCTCTATTTAGTATGGCCGTATGTTCTGAGGCCTCTCACTCGCTCAAGGCAGACTGACATTCCTGTGTGTAGTGCATAACTCATGATCTCTGCTCCTATGTATTAGTCCTTGACAGGAGACCAGTCATTACAGCTCTAGGAAGGACAGAATCGCTCAGCGGGATGGGAGATTTACAAGCAGCTTTATTTGACAATGAACCCCAGGAGTATATACATTAAGGATTTGAAGAATTTTTATTTACTATAAGAGAGACCTTCTTTAGTAAGCAGTTTTTTTTTTTCTGAGCACACAGCTGGACCTTTCTCTAAAAATTCACTATCCCCCTTCCCCAAACCTTAAAGGCCCATTTGCATCATATTCTTGTTTATTTTTTTTAATGAGTTTTGCTCTCCAAGGCTCCATATAAAGACCAATAGTTGGAGCCAAGAAAGCAAAACCTACAACCACAGAGTATGAATGAACCTATATATGGTTTCTTGGGACGTAAACCTAAGTTCTGAAGAGTTTCTGAAGTGAACAGCTTTCTGGCCTTTAAATAAGCAGCTAATTTTAGGAATGTATGTTTCTGCTGAGGGGAGCCTACGATAAGAATGAGGAGCCTCTCTCATTTTCTCAGTTTTCTTTTGCAGTCATGCCAACTTGGTTGAACCTAAGGACGTACCTAGAGAGAGGTAGATCATAGTCTACTGTGAATTGTGAAATGACAGCAACAGGCCTGTGGGGCTACAGGAGATGGGCTCTCGCGAGGCCAATGTGAATTTCTGCATCTGGATGCTGGCACTGAGGACATGGTGACATTTTCACTTTATCCTTTCTTGGTGAAGATTCTTACTTCCCCCTATGCTCTCATCCCTTCTTTCTCTCCCTTCTTTTATTGTATCTACACTAGAATATTCAAGTTAACATTATATTGTCTCAACATTTGAATATGTAAGTCAATGTCCTACTGTGTGTAAGGTCAAAAATTCTCTCCTTGGGAGATATTTATAGTAAGTGACCTTTCTCCTAGGATCTCTGTTTCTTAGTTTCTGTCAATGTGATGTAAATTTAGAGTCATCTGGGGAGACATAACCTCAGTTGAGAAAATGCCTCCATCAGATTGGCCTGTGGAGGATTTTTTGATCAATGACTGATACAGAAGGGCTCAGTTCACTGTAGGTGGTACCACCCCTGGGCAAGTGGTCCTGCATTATAGAAGAAAGCAAACTGCACAGGTCATGGTGAGAAAGTAGTGTTCCCATGTGGTCTCTGCTTCAGTGTCTACCACGACTTCCTTCAGTAATGATTGTGACCTGGGAGTGTAAGCCAACCAAACCCTTTCTCCCTAGGTTGGTTTTGGACAATGTGTTTTCTCATAGCAACAGAACAAAGCCATCCAAGGCTCTTATGTAGAGTAGAATGATGTCTATTTGGGTTTATCTTAGATAACAGCTTCTCTGCCAATTTCTTTGCTCTGCAATCCCTACTTCCAATTTTTCTGCCACTCTATTCTCAGAATTCCAAAAGAGAGAGAGTTAATAATGTCACCTTAAGAATATTCCTTGTCTCCCTATAAACCCATAGGATGAAGGCAAAATTTCTTAAGAAGCTGTGAGAAGTCCCTTTCATATTTTTCCAACTTCCCTTTTAGTCCAAGTTCCCAGGAAGTCTACTTCTTCATACACTACCTAAGAAGGATAAGCCTGGTGATTAGTTAAACATGGCTGCCCAGAACCAGTCAGTACAGTGGTGGCCAGGCATTACACAGTATGGGGTGGGGGCAGGGTGAGCTGGCAAGCATGCCTTTTTTCAAAGAGGGAGGGGCTTGGGAGCTGCTACTTAGCTCTAGTCATTTGTTGCCATGTGGGAATGTGGTCCCAATCTTGCCAGATCTTCAGATTTTTTTTTTCTCCAAGAGAAGCCAGAAATCTGGAATTTTATGAGAAATCTTCCAATTTCTAAATCTTGGCAACTAATTCAAAATATTTTTAAAACACTACATGGGCCAAAAAAAGAAAAAGTCTGCCAACTGAATGGAGTGGGACATTAGACTGTGACCCCTTTCATAAGAGACAGAGACTATGTGTTATCTGCTGAGCTTTGTGCTCAACCCACACCAGACTTCCTGTGATTCTCCAAGCACACCCTGCACTGAGAACACCTCACCAGCAGTGTCTTGCTGTATCCTATTTTCTACTTGGAAACTCCTGCCCATCCCTCAGGACACAGAAATGCCCCCTTCTGTAGTGAAGTCTGCCTTTCCTGGGATGCAGTCAGGGGTCTTCCCAGACTAGACAGTTACCTGTACCACCCATATGGCAGCCCTGTGGATGTGAAAGGGATCTTCTATGGATCAATACTGGCACCCAACACAGGGTCTGGCACATAGTAGGCTTTCACTAGATGTTTGTTGAATAGATGTGTTCCCATCAGTAGGAATATATGAGATTTCCCAAGGAAATAAACACTTTTCAATTTCTCCCATCTTTGCCATGTTGATTTCAATGTGGTAGGCAAACCCATCTGTGGATGTGGGTGTCCTTTTGCAGTTCTGCACTGCGTGCAGACTGTACTCTTTTGCAGTCCTCACTGAGCTCACTCATTACCACACTCATTGGCTTAGGGTTAAGCATGTCTTGGCAGATGGCTATGTAAGCACCCGTCTTCAGTGGGTAAATTATTCAGATCGGCTTCTAAGAGGTGAAGGTGTAGAAGAGTTGTCTCCTTAATCACCTTGGAGCCAGGTTTATAGAAATAAAATTGCTGCATGGTGGGTCAGGTATTTTCCATGAAAAAATATGCCCACTAATTTTGTCTAATTCATTTTTAAAACTGTTCTGGATTCACGTTTGATGAATATTAGAAGAGTAATGCAAGTTTAAATGATTTCAGATGAAAAATGAAAGCCACTAGAGTCCATACCTACCTCTGTTAAAGTAAAAACATAAGGGCTTCTAATTCTTAATTTCCTGTATATAGTCCATACTTTCTAACAAACATGCTCATCCACATAATTTGACCACACATCCACCCACACAAAAAAGCCCACAGATTCCATACACACATGCATATAAACACAAACATGGAAGTATGCTAGGCGCTTTACATAATCATCTCATCCACCCAATAATATTCCAAGAAGAATTCCCCTCTGGAATGGGCTGTGATCAGATATCATAATGTTAATTATGAAACTGCATTCTCTTGCTTCCATAAATATGTACACTCCTCTGTTTTATGTCTTTGAAAATTTCTACATTTTTCTAAGATTCAGACAAAACTTGTATGAAAATGTGGAAGGATTTTGGTCAAAGAGCCACCTGTTCTCCTACTATTGTCAACAGAAATTAACGCTCTTGTTCAAAATCTGACTATAATTAGCTGAATCATGCAAGGCCTAAGAAAGACAGTACATACCCTGACCACTATCATTCCTATAAAATTATACAGATTTTATTCCTTCTATAAGACAATTAGAAGGACACAATCTAAAGGGTAGCTGTATTTTATAAAATCAAAATTTTCAAATAACTAAAAACATTAAGAAGTAAAGCTTCCAAATGAGTTTTCTTTCCAATCAGAATGTGTTTGTGTGAGTGTGTGAGTGTATACACATTCACATACACATACACACACACACACACACATATACTCACATACACATACACACACACATACACTTACACATTCACATACACATACACACACACACACACATATTGGTTGGTTGACAGATTTTGCAATATGCAGTTTACTTTGCATGATTACAGAACACTAGTTGTTCATTCCCTTACAATGTTTTCTCCTAAAATACACCACTAATAGGATTTCTTAATTATGGCCTTGAAAACTCCAGAAAAAGGTCAGGGCAACATACTATGCTATGCTTGGCAGAGAAATCCAGCCACAACCCGGATGGATCTCCTGCTCCTACTGCCACATACAGGGCTCCAGAGGCACAAAATGTGCCCAGTCATCAAAGTGCAGAGAGGAAGGGAATGGCTGCTCAGCCGTGGAACGGATGGGCAACTGCAGGCATCCAGTGGTGACATTCAAGGTCACTTAGTGACTGGTCATTTAGTGACCAGTGAGCATTAAATGCAAATAGGTTTGGGGGTTCCCTCTCCCCAGATCTGTCTCCATGGCATTTGGGAGAAACATAGAAACAGGACACCTCTTTCTTCCTTTCTCTGCCCTTTCTTTAGAAACCAGTCATCAAAGTTAAAGATTTTCCTTTCTTCCTACCTTTAAAAAAATTTCTGTCTCTCTCTGCCTTTCCCTCCCTCCCTCTCCCCTCCCTCCTCCAACCCCTCTTTTTCTCCCTCCCCCTCCCCTTATTTCACTTCAACTTTTCCTACTTTTCCCTCCTCCTCCCTCCCCCTTCCTTCCTTCCTTCCTTCCTTCCTTCCTTCCTTCCTTCCTTCCT
>NW_021604613.1:10958539-10982163 GCF_004785775.1 Grammomys surdaster
CCTTCCTTCCTTCCTTCCTTCCTTCCTTCCTTCCTTCCTTCCTTCCTTCCTTCCTTCCTTCCTTCCTCTCTCTCTCTCTCTCTCTCTCTTTCTTTCTTTCTTCCTTTCCCTGACATAAATTCTTGCTATGTAGCCCAGGCTGGCCTATCAGAATCTCGCACCCAGCCTCCTGAACACTAAAATTACAGGCATGTGCCAATTGGCCTGGTTTCTAAGAAGGATTTTCTGATTATCTCTTGAAACAGGTCAGAAGATCCTCACTGGAGAGGAGCCTTTCCACATCTGCAGCAAAGGAACAAGCAGTCTATCCCAAAGACAGCAGGAGAGCTCTGTACAAGTTTTGTGTCAAAATTTCTCTCATTTTTCACTGTTGGATCATTTTCTTGTGCTCCATGTGTTTCTAGGACCATCCGTTCTTCACCAGGTCCATCACTAAACACATACACACACAAGACTATTCATTTCTCAAAGCTTTAACTTTGCTATGAAGACTTGTGTCACAGAAGACATGAAGTAAATTTGACTGTTTTTTTTTTCATCATCTGTCTTTAGTTACAGAGGTTTTAGCCACAGACCTAGTGGGTGATGCAAAGCTATTTCTCCTCTGTTGTAGCGCTGATTCCCTCTCTCATCTATGTATGCTCTCTGTGTATAGAAACCTAGGTTTTCGAAGCATGAAAGTCCTGGTCTGAAGGCAGGGAGCTCGGGCCTATTGCTTGGGTTAATGGTCTTTAGGCTGCACTGTGCCCCACTCTTCCTTCACCTTCTCTTTGGCTCCTTAGAGCTGTGCACCATGCTTCATTTGGCAGCTTCCTTGTCCTGTGGTGCTTCTTCATTATTCCTACTTACTCACCATAAAACATTTCCAGGAATTACTTGTGTCAGCACAGCATTAGATACAACAGAGAAGCTGTCTCCAGCACATCCAGGAGATGGTAACAAAAATATCATGAAGTAATAGCTTTCAAGTAACAGTTCTTTCTCATAGTTCCAAATGCTGGAAATCTCAATATTAAAATCCTGGTAAATTGACAATCTGGTGAGGTCCCATTTCCCAACTCCTAGAGAACACTTTTCCCATGTGCATACAAAGAGGAAGAGGCAAATAAGGTCCTCAGGCCACTATAAAAGGGCACCACTCATCTGAGTCCCAAGAGCACCACATTCAGGATCTTAATGACTCCTGAAAGGAGTCTATCACCATCAACATGGAGATTAGGTATCAAAACACAACTTTGGGGAAGATACAAGCCATCAGGCAGCAGCAGGTATGGGACAAAAAAAAAATCAAATCAAAAGACAGTGAGGACAGAAATATAATGACCTTAGGATAAAATAAGCTATCCTAGAGAGAGCCTTCGGAGAATTCTCTGGCTCTCATTCAATGGAGCACAGGTTCATCTCTCAGTGACTGTAACAGGGAAGCACCAGACAACAAAGGTACTCAGAATTTCCACACGGGAAAGTATAGCAGGTCGTATTTCGACAGAAAACAATTCCCACATCTTTCCTTTTAAAGGAAGTAAAAATCCTTTGGTGTGCTGCTGTGGGAGTCATGGATTGCTACTAGATTGTAAAGTTTAAAAGCTCTGATTAGGACTCCCAAACCAGGAATATAAAAATGCAATTTCCCCTTCCCCTCCAAAGACATATTTATTTGCATCTATAGTGAAAAGAAAAAAAGGGGAGGGGGGGCTTGTGAGATTCCCAAATGTATCCAAATAAGCAGTTAAGAATACAAAATGTGCATATGCCACATCAAAAGAGGTATTGTAATTTAAGGACTATGGGGTAAAAATAAAACCCAAATCTGCCACAGTTGCAGAGAAATGTGTTTAATACTCTGTCTAGTTATTTGCTATGAAACACTACCCAACCCCTACAAATCTTGACACGAATCTTGGTGGAAAGCTAGCCAGACCCTGCAGGACCCTCCAGGTCCCAGCAGGCTGTGGTGGTAAGGTCAGCTAGTCTTTGTTTCCCTTCCTGCGACCATTATATAACTTGAGAGAAAGGCTCAGCAGACAGACGGTTATCTGTTTGCACTTGAATTTTGAACACGGAGATGGTCCTGCTTGTGTTCAAGTTGCTTCATGAAGCTCTTTGCAAAGACTAGCCAGAGAGGGCGGCTCAGTTGTACCTAGGAGAGAGGCTCCTGGGACTGTAGCACAGTCCCTTCTCATGGGGCCCCAGCTGTGGTTAGGATCATGAGGACTCCACATGGCACTTGCTGAAAGGAAGAGCTTTCCCCAAATTTTATTTGTCATGCTTCAGTGCCAAACAAAAAATGATTTTTAAAGTTCCCATGGCACATGCAAATAAATGATGGTCATAAGGCAAAGAAGAAATTATTGACATAGCAGTGGAGCTGAACTTGACCTTCTCAACATTGTTATATGTTTACTAAACCGCTCCCCAGGTCAGTCCTCAGATCAACTCAAATAAAAATGTGTGGAGTATGCCTGAAACACTAGGAGAAGTCACAAAGACTAGACAGTGTCTAACACCAGGAGCAGGCTCAGAAGTGCCATAATGACCTATTTGCAAAGCAGCTAGGGCTCAATGTCAGAGGGCAAAATGACTCATTTTCCATATTCTCAAAAGGATTTTATGAAGGCACCCTGTTGGTACCATGTGTCCTCTCTCCGTTAATTCTTTCAACAGAGAGTGTCCTCCTACCTTTGGAGAAGGCAGATTCTGTGGTTGAGAACATCATTGAAAACTAAGAGGAAAAAAAGAAAAAAGAAAAAAAAACCCAAACTAAAAATCCACTGGTGGTCATTTTGAACTCATAAACAATTACTTAGCTTTGAACTCATGTGTTTGATTTAGGGTTGATGAGATCTCAGACTGTGTCTTGCACCTCCAGCTCACTCCAGGACAGACCTTTACTTGGTGACCTGGGATGTAAGTCCGACAGCGCAATTGCTGTCACTCTAGACTCTTTGGCCAGGGACCTTTAGGTGACTTTTAGGAAATTCAAGGGGAGAGTGTGAACATCCTTGTTTGGCAGATGCGTTGGAAGGAAGTTGGCATCACTATGTTGGTGGTTGTAATCAGCATCTTGTGTTCAGAGGGAGTATTCAAGGGAACTAGGCATACAGAGGACAGGGACACCTGTAAGGAGAGCCACAGGGTCTGCACTGAAATAGGGAGATTGAGGGTGACAAGGACAGCTCTCCAAGAGCTAGATTTCAGAGCTAATGGGGTTAGTGATGACTGACATACAGAACGAAGAAAGGAGGAGCACCTGGGAGATTGGTTCTTGAGAGGGTACAAGACATGGCATTTCGGCAAACAAGTTATAACGAGTTATTGATAGTGGGCAGCTCAGAAAAGCAAAGGAAAGATTGGCGTTTGTGGCATGGAAAAGACGAGAGTTATCAGTTAAAATTCATGATTCCTGTGGCACTTTTTATGCAGTCCTTACCTGAGGCTGTGATATGATTTTAAAAAAACCTACAGATTGACTTTGGAATTAAGGACATTAAACTGGTGTGTGGAGGCACAGGACTGAGCAGTGGATGATGAGTTTTATATGATGTTTTCTTTGAAAGTCCAAGACTGACAAATCAGAGGTCTAGGGATTACACCAGGTTATACCAAGAAGTAATTAGGAACAAAGTCCCTGCTTCACCATGGTACCTTCCTCAGGTAAGCACGTTGACTGTGACCAAATTAAGGAAGCATGGTGCAATGGGGATTTTCTTCCAGTATGGATTACTTCTATCATGGTATGGAATTCATAAGGATTAAGACCTGATGTTTGGTATTTGTCATTGTGATGCGAGGAACAAAAGATAAATAAAATTCCATCAGCATTCTGATTGCTCAGACTAAATGTCATCTGCACTCTTTTAGTTGAGACCATGTCTTCATCCCCTTCTTTGTGTCCGGTTAGAGGGGGCTCATGTAAGAATGCTATCAACAGTGTAAATTATAGTCAAAGGGAAACTGTTTGTTCTCCTTATTTTAGTTTGTTTATTTATTTATTCATTTATTTATTTATTTATCTATTTGTTCTCTTTATTTTTAGTGATTTTTTAGCCAGAGACAAGAATGACTTTATCTTAAAATTCAATCATAAAGGAACATTATAATGCTGGAATCCTATAGTTCTTGTAAGATTTTACCTAACAGAGTTTTGTCTAGGAATTGACATATTACGTATTTCCTCTAAGATAAACCTTGTCTTGCATTTATTCTTCTGATTATTTTAATATTAAGTGCATGCATATTCTTAAATTCCAACATGTATGTGCTTTTAGCGTTCAGTGTCACTTACAATCAAAATATGTTGTAAAAAATTTAAAAATAGGCAATTCAGATAAAATACACTATAATCATGTTTTACTTTTTAAATTAATAAAATATGCCTAAAATTTAGAAATAAATTAACCCCCTCACCACTAAGGAATATTAAGCATAGAAATAAAAAGAGTGTGTCATTTTAATTTAATTGTTTATTTATTTTAAAAGGACTGACTGTACTGAGATCTAGTAAATACAAAGAAAAAAATTCTGTTTGACCATCGTAACTACACTACATTCAAGTAAACAATCTTTAGATAATTAAAACGATGCCTTACTTCTTTAATGAATGATGAATAAATTACATATATTATACGTTTAATAATTCTTATGCAATTCAATGTTGATCTCCGTAATTTAGAAAGAACAAAACCCAGATCTAGGCTAAAGGTGAATTTCTGGACTATTCAGTCTCACTCCTGTGGCTAGGGAAATGGCTGTTGAATAGCTACACATGCAGAAAGTGGGTGAAAGCTTTATCTACACCCTCAGGAAGAAAGACCCACACACACGTGTGAAAAAAGAGACAAGCTACAGATCTGAGAACACAACCAAAAACTTCCTTTGGTGTATCTGACACCCACACTGTGACTTTGGAGACCACTCAGAACACAGAGCAGGGACACTTCCCACAGTCTGGACACAAGGCTCTATTTCTCTTTGACTTTGACTCTGTGCAGTTGTGTGTTTTCCCTGAAAATTTTGGCTCAACTCTTGGTTTCCTCCCCCTTGGATTCCATACCCTAAGTTTTTTCGGTAATGCTAGAAGCTGGCCTGGATTCCCAACATTTCAACGTTCCTAATTAAAGGGGGTGTCTTTCTCCAGCTGGCAGATGGTGCTGCCGCAGCCTGATTCAAACAGAACTGTGTCTGTGAGGCCTTTCCTGTCAGAGATCTACCAGGAGAAGCAAACACACTGGGCGCACCTTCCAAAGCAAGAGATCGGTGAGTGACAGGCTTTGAAAGGTGGTGGGAGGAGTAGAGGCAGACAGATGGTGAGGACGGTGGGAGGGGCCCAGGACTAATGACACACTTGGAAATCTTTCCCACCAGAAGCTCTGCTGTATCTGTTCTCAGGAGCCTATAAAGGTAGTAGTTCACAGAGAAATCCAGCAGACCTGGCCATGGATACCCACTGCTCTACATCTTAGAGAAAGACATGGTCTTAACTTTTCTACAGTCTGGCTTCCTTATGCACAAAATGGAAGATACAATTTAATTCCATCAGAGGGAAATGTTGGCCCAAAGATTCATGTATGCAAAGAGATTATCATGTACCTGATTAACATAAGACTCCCATAATGAATCTATATTGCTTCATTTAAGTTAATGGACTAATTTATATCTACCCTAGATATTGGAGACATAAATTATTTTTAGAGTATATACTCAAATATTACTGACCCAAGTGGCCTCATAGCACCTTATTGGACTGCTGTCTACTCAATATAAAAAAAGAACTTAATCGATTGGTTTCCATGTGGGGTACAATCTAATTTTTAACTTAATCATACCTTAAGGCTTTATTTAAAAAAAATAGTCTGGATTTTAAATCCAATGCCAAATTTAAGTTATTTTTGGTTGTTTGCTTGTCTGTTTTGTTTTGTTTAACAATTTAGCTTCATTCTAATTTTATTGTATTGCTACAGGCCTAGTGAGCACTCTTGAAAATTAACTATACAGGCTGGCACTTAGCCCACAGGTGGCACTGTGGTATCCCTCCACAGTTTTGCATGTTCCTTTCTGTAATCCTCTTTAGAATTAAGGTCAGGCTCCAGCTGTCAAACCATCCTAGAGCACTCCATTATGACATTGGCTGGTGGAAAATGTGTATTTCTCATTAAAGCACACCTGAAAAGTGTAAGACTTTAGCAGCCACTGAAAACTATCCTTAGTTGCAATATCTTAGCTAAGTGTGTACTTTGCAGTTTGTGCTAGAATCCTAATTTATGTTTTTGTAGTCATTTATCAAATGGAAAGTAGCAACATATTTAATGAGATATCTTATAAGTGATTTTAAAAAAAAAGAAATATCTGGAGACAGAAGCCCTCTTCTTTTCCTCCAACTTTTCTAAAAACAGAAGAAATACAATCATATTAATTACTTAAGAAAAAAACTATTAAAGACAAGTTTTTTTGTAAGGATATGTAACAGAGCCTTCAGCCCCTGCTGGTGGGATTTTAAGTTGTGACAGTTGCTTTGGAGAGTTGTTGAGCAATCGCTATTAAGCTGAAACACACATATTCTGTGACTCAGCATCTCTCCACCAGGAATGATACCTCTATTCAACAAATGCATTAAAACGCTTCCTATGTGCATAACAAACAGGGACTTCTGAGTCCCTTACACAACTCAAAAGCTGACTAGCAGTTGAATAGTTAAATAAATTGTATTATTCATACAACCAAGCCCCCTATGCCAATAATAGACTACAAGATTACAGCATACAGCACAGTAGATGGGGTCCATGAGTATATGTTGAGTAGAAGAAGTAGACCCCAAAGAGCATAAACTTTGTGGTCCATCTTATCTAAAATTCAAAGTCAGTAAATGCAACCAGTACATAGCCACATAGGGAAGATAGTGCAGGGAAGAACAGAGATGTTTGGTAGCACATGCTTTGTGGTGTGAGCCACCCTATGAAAAGACACCTAGGGTAGAATTATGACACAAGACTGTGCATGCTTGTGTATACCAGTGTTTTACTATTGTGTAATAAAACATATACAATAAAATAATCTCTTGTACAGACTATGAAAGGCAGTTTATAGTTTGGGGGGACATTATACTAGATACTCTGAGCCTTTGCACACTTTGCTGCTTCTTTCTTGCCCCCCTTTTCCCTCTTCTATAAGAAAGAGCAGTAACCACAGGGCTCCTGAAGCTCACCTTCACTCTGTCATCACCCACCAACCCCACAATCAACAACACATCCACCAAACTTCTTGTCTCCTGAACTAGACAAGGGGTCATGGTTTTGGGGATGGGGTTTCCAAAGCTAAAACCACTTTTTCCTCAAAAGATTCTTGGGCAATCTGGTAGAAAAAAACCTTTAAAACATATTTTTAATGTTTTCTTTTTGAAATTATAATAGAATTACAACATTTCTCGCTTCCCTCTCCTCTCTTCAAACTCTCCCATATTCTCCTTCTTGCTCTCTTTCAGACTCTTGGCCTTTTTTCATTAAATATTGTTACATGCATATCTGTATGTGTACACACACACACACACACACACACACACACACACACTGCAAAACATAACCTTCTCAGTCTGTAAAATGTTACTCTGTGTCTGTTCTTAGAGCCAACAATTTGGTATTGGATAACCAGCTGATATGCCTCTACAAAAAAGAATTTTTTTTCTTGGTACCTACTACTCCTTCAGTGTTGATTATTGTTAAGCAAAACAGAGTCCTTAATCCTAGTAAAAATGAAAGGCTTAAAGCAAACATTAGAATTGAGGTAAACAATGTAAAGACACAGGACCCTACTAAGGCATCCGTTAGGGCTTTATGTTTTTGAGATGTCAATGGTGTGATTTGGGCTTTTGATTGCCTACTACACCTGACCTAGTAAACTGAGGTTCCAAAACCTTCCTTGCTCACTAGATCCTGATGAGGAAGTCTAACCTGAATCAAAGGCAAGCAGATTATATGGGGCTTTCTGTGATATGCTAACTCATGCCCTTCCCAAGGCCAAGAGCTTCCCTAAACCAAGATTCTTGTTCAGAGACTCTGGCCCTGCATAGTAGTGGAGGGGGAGTTATATTTCTTTAGAGACCCTTCCTCTGGCTCTTCTTTTCTTACCTTGGGACAATCTACAGGTTATTAGGGTTGAAATTTTGCTGAAATCTCTGTACATCTCATTTCCAAGAATTTTCCTAAATAGCAAAAGGATGTTGCCGGGTGGTGGTGGTGCATGCCTTTAATCCCAGCACTTGGGAGGCAGAGGCAGGCGGATTTCTGAGTTCGAGGCCAGCCTGGTCTACCGAGTGAGTTCCAGGACAACCAGGGCTACACAGAGAACCCTGTCTTGAAAAAAAAAAAAAAAAAGGATGTTGACTTCCCACTGGGACTTAATCGAGTGTAGCAAATCTAACAGTTTTCAGGAAGATGTTTCCTTCTGCTGGCTGACCACATTTCCCACCCCCACAGAGAAGTTCTGTGGCTGCAACCAAAACTTATCCAAAACTCTCCATTTGAAGTCCAGAACTTTCGCATCTTGGGGGGAGAAAAGAGCTGAGAAAGATCCCAGAGAAGTGGATTTGTGAGCAGGGCAGGAAAGCAAGAAGGAACCCATCAAGGATAGCTATGCAATCAGCAAAGAAATGAGAAGTTCACTCAGCAGCTTCATAGGGTCGAGCTGGGAGACGTCAGCTCTCTAGTGAGAGTGTATTGTGAGTTCTCTAGCGCAGAGAACAGTTTAAGATCTTACTCTAGCAACGTTGGGGCTTATCAGTGTTCTCTTAGCTCACCAAGTAAACTTTAGTTTTCATCATTCCTCACCTAATGTGACACATGACAACCGTTCCTGAGGTCAGAGGCTGGAAATACTTTTAGGTCAGATTTTCCATAGAGACTAGCTCCGCTCTGGGCCTTGGGCCAACAGCCTGCCATGTCCTCACCCCTCAACACCTGGGAAGCAGATTAACATCCATGCACAGTCACTACTGGATCTGTGAGTACTATGGAGGAGAAAGAAGAAAACAGTCCAATGCTCTGGGATGTATTCCACTTACAGAACCCCCTGCCTTCCACCCACTCGCTACCAGCTCTAAAGCAGAGCAGCTGTGGGAGTTGTCTTCTGAAGACAGATCTGTTATAGTTTGGATATGAACTCCCTCAAGAGGCATGTGTGGAAGGCTTGGTGCTCAGCTGGTGATTTGGCTAAGAGGTTTTGGCTTCCAGGTTGCTAACTTCCTGACCAGATTACCTACTGGTGAGCTCCCAAGCTGAAGGGGTTTATTCAAAGACTGTGCTCAGCCAGAGGAAGTGCTTTACTGTGCCTTCAGAGGCTATATCCTGTCCCTGTTCATCGGTCTCTCTTTCTCTGTTTCCTGCCCCACCATGAGATAAACAGCTTTGCCCTACCTAATTCCCCTCCAGGAATCTCTGCCCCACCATACACAGGCCTAGAAACAACAGGGCGAACTGAGCTTAACCCATGAACCCAAATAAATCTTCCTTCCCATCCGTTGTTCTTTCAAGCATTTGATCAGATTTCATTATTGATAAAACTTCTAACCCTTGTCTCAAGTCTCTCGATGCCAGTTTAGGAGAGAAGCCTTAAACTTAAGGGTGGACCCAGATGAACTGTGTTCCCTGGTATCCTGTCTTCTTGAGTAAGGCTTTCCTGTTCAGAGGTGCTGTCCTGCAAGAATTTTCCAGATGCTTGCATGTCCTACTGCCTATCACTTAGCCAAGTAAGGGTGACCCTCTCTTCTGGTTTGCCTGGTCCATTCATCCCGTGTCCCTGTATCATGCCCTTTTCCCCTCCCCCTCCCTGGAGCTTTCTTCTCTGTTGTTTTTCTTCATAGAAACTGACTTCCAGTTTGCTGACATTGAACTTTGTTTAAGAGACCCTTAGCAGCCTAAATGTGTTCTCTTCAGAGAGCCCTGTCAACTCCTCTTGAATAAAGGTTTCTTCTCAACCCCCAGTCTATGCACCCTTGTTTTGCGTGAAAATCTACTGTTGCTTCACACTGCAGGACTCTGCGCTCAGAGGCACTTAATATGTGCAAAATAATGTTCTGTGCTATACCCACTCCCCCCATTCCCCAGAGGCTAGGGAGCGTGAGGGCAAAGGGAGTTTCCATCTTCCAGAATCCCCTCACACACTGACAAGCACAATCAGGACCCCACACAGAATAGCTTTGAGAAAATAGCTCAAAGAATTGGCTCATATTCCTATCCATGGTCCAGAACATCTAAAGGCAAAAATGGACCAAACGTTGTCATAAAATTAAGGAAATGACTGAGGAATAAGTTATAATGATTGAAGATATTCACATCGACTGCTGGGGTTGCTTGTACAGGTGCTGTAGGGTGGGAATAAGGATACACACAACGACAAATGATCCATACAGCCTGCTTGTCCATGGACAAGCAGGGCCTATACGGGATGTTTGGAAGGTAACTGAAAACCACCCACAGTTCCCCTGGGCCATTTCATAGGTCTGCAGAGAGGAAGATCTTTTACCGGAGTGAGATAGAGCCCCTATATTACCACACACTGTTTACAGACTTCAGGCCTGCCAGGCAGGGCCAGCGATAATTGAGCCCTCAGTGAGGTTGAGCTGACGTGTTAGGGGTGAGGGTTCTGCACAGAACAGGAGTTGGAGGTACAGGATTTAAAAGGAGCTGAGTTAGTAGTCACCTCACACTCTCATCAAAGTCTGCTGCCCGGCATGGTGCACCCAAAGGTCTTAAAGTCCTTCGTATATATTAACAAAGAACAGAGTTCCCAAGAGGAATGCTTGCATGAAGACCTGGGTCATTGACATTTAAGGTTTTGTCAAGTTTTACTAAAATAACTAATGAGACTTCATTTTAATGAGTGAAAGAAGTAATCTTAGCAACTGAAAAATATCCAACTTACTATTTTGAGTTAATTGTAGTATGAAGGCTGGCCTCTTTTGTCCCTTCCCTCCCTCCTTCCATCCCTCCCTCCATCCCTCCCTCCATCCCTCCACCTCTTCTTTCCTCTCTCCCTCCCTCTCTCAGTTTCTTCCTTTCCTTGGTAGTAGGATCAAGCTGTGTAGCTCAAGCTGGCCGCGAATATCCTGAATTGCTAAGATTATAGGCTTGCAGTACCAGGATCCAGTTTCAGTGTTTTCTTTCAAATGAGTTATTAATAGGTATTTTTGGTGGTATAATAAGTTGTCCTTGAGAGAAGATGAATATGAAAAATATCTATAAAGTTTTGGGGTTGAGGCAGTAACTTGTCAAAGGCTGGGAAGATGGGAGATAGTGCAGTCAGTGAGGCTGGGGGATGACAAAGTCACTAATATGAGGAAGAGAGTTTGATCAGTAAAGTGAGTACTAGCCATGTCAGCACAGGGATCTGAATTGAATCCCAGGACTCACACAAGGCCTTGCCTGGTGGTTTGTGCTTATAACCCCAGTGCTTGGGAGGCAGAGGCTGGAGGATTTCTGGGGCTCACTGACCAGCCAGCCCAGCCTAATCCACAAGATGCAGGACTCATTGAGAGACCCTGTCTCAAAACCAAGATTTACAGATCCTGAGAACAGTTCTAAAGGCTGGCCTCTTGCTGCCACATGTACACACATTCACACACATGCACATACAGACACACATGAACTCTTACACGCATACAAATATACACACATAACTGCCACCAGCCAAAAAGAAACATTCTCAAAATGATTTTTAAAGATCAAATTATTAAAATGATAATGCTATTTAATAACTTTTCTACTGTATGCTAAATCTGAATAATGTTGTTTGGTCTCTTACCTTTAATAACTTAAAAACTTGCTTTCTGTCTGCCAAGGGAACTCTTGCAGGGGACTTGCTGCCCTCTTTTCAAGGCCGCTTTTTTTCTTATTCATCTTTAATAGTCATAAACACTTCAATTTTCTCCCCTCTTCTGCTGGAAAAAAGATTCATGCTTTTCACTTTTTCCCTTTTGGGAAATAAATTAACCAAAATGTAATATGATATTTAAGTGAAGAATGCCGCTGACATTAAACGGTCCACGTGGCGTTACATTATGTTTCCTATTTCATTCTATGCATTTTTCTAATACAGGCCAAAGCTGGTGTTCATGTAAATTGCTCTGGTTTTATAGAGCAGAGTGCCGCCCTCTTTTTGAAACCCAGGGCTCTCTGCAGTAATAGAAAAAAAGACAGCAACAAAATAACAGGCCCGGGCAATCAAAGTATCATTATAGGTACATTATGTGTGGGGCGCTAAATTGGTAGAAGGCCTTTATTTTTAATTTCTGCTCATCTGTTCACCATTATTAAGAGAGCTTAGATACGGAGGAGATTTAAGAGTGACAGAGGGTAATTATACACCTTAGGAAAAGATATTTCTCCTCATAGGACTGGAACTACACTGGGCAAAAAGCCTGCGTAGGATTTTATGCAGAGCCTCTGCATACATTCTTGTTTGGATATGAACATATTTTCGTTCTATAGTCCAGCTTAAGTTTCATATAATACCATTTCTGCTAGATTTCTATAATCTGACTGGAAATCATTTCCAAGTTTTCTTTAGAGGTATTATTTTAATAAGTAATTGTTGATTTTGCACTTTACAATAAAAGATAATTCATGAAAGCAGCCGATGAAATGTTAAACCTTCAGTTATGGCTTTTGTCATTTGAGAAGAAAGGAATGTTTTAAATCTAATCGGAAATTTTATTTAGCTCCTGAGTGATTGAGTGCTTTGAATGGGAGGGTCTATAAAAATCTGATAGTTTTATTGATGTATAATTAGCAGAAAGATAAGGTACATATATTTAAATAGTGTATTTTTTGAAGTATGAAGTAGATTTAAACTGCAAACTTCTTCTACATCTGTATACACACAGCATCATCTGTGTACATGCACTCCAAAAGCATAGCGTAGTGAAGTGTTCTCAAAATCATGGTAGTGATTAGAGTCTAACTCCCGAAATCTTCTGATATTTTCTTTATAATGATCCTATTGGTTACTATTCCCAAAGCCCACTGCAGGCCAGCCAGAGCTGATCAGCTATTGCTGAGGTGATTTTGAACTTTTTAGTTTTACTTGAGTGGAATCATACCTGCTCATGTCTGGTACCATTTGTTCAGCAGATATTTTGAGGTAAATCTGTATTGATCTTTACACCAATAATGTACTATCTTCTGTTGGCAAGTATTGCTGTATTGTGTCAATATGTTGAGTGAATCCAATTTTAGCTAAGCCTGGTTCCATAAGTAGTAAACTGCAACCTAATTTAGTAATGTGAACACAAATTACAAGCCAACTAAAAAAAAATTGTCTTCTTAGAGCATGTAGCAGAGTCTCAGCCAATCATAGCAGCCGAGTCTTAGTCAGTTATAAGTTACCAAGTGACTAGTGTCCAGAAGAGGGATGCTTCAACACACTAAGTTCAGAGAAGGCAAAGCCTCAGCTGTGGCCAGTCAAACCATGTCCATATTCCATGTGCTTCAGTCTGTGCATACTGCTAACCCTCATTAAAAATTGAAATAAACTCTGCAAAGATTAATTTATTGAAAGCTATACCTTGGGAGTGGAGAGATAGTTTAACCTTCCTCCTCTTATGGAGGACCCCAATTAGGTTCTTAGAATCCATGTCTGGAGGTTCACAACAGCCTGACACTCCAGCTCCAGAAGACACCATGCCCTCTTCTGGCCACCTCAGGCACCTGCACATATGTGACACAAATTCACACAGAAACACATATACATAAATAAAAACAGAAAGATTTCCTTTAAAAGAGAGAGAGAGATCTCAATTTGTGTGTTCATAGGTCTTTAAATTGCTTCAAGTTTTCGGCTATTACAAATAAATTTGCTATTGATATTTATTTTTATTTGTGTGTGAGTCTATATTTTTCTATTTTCAAGTCCGTATGAGTGTATGTGAACATGAGTCCATGGGCGTGTGTACCTGTGGTTCACACCCATGTATGAGTGTATGTGAACATGAGTCCATGGGTGTGTGTACCTGTGGTGCATACCTATGTATGTGGAGGCCATACGGGGGTCCTGTATGCTTTTCTGTATCACTCCTCATTTGTCCTTTGAGTCAAAGTCTCTTCCTTGTGTTTTCTCTGCTAAGCTGGAAGGCAGTAAGAACTAACAGTCCCCTCTTTCTGTCCCTCCCCAGAACTGGGGTAACAGGACTTTGCAGACACTCAGCTTATTCCATAGGTACTGGTCCTCATGATTTTGGATCAAGTGCTTTTAACCATTGAGACCCCTCTCCAGACCTGCTATAGATGTTCATTTACAGATAGGCATATGAACATACACTTTCGTTTCTTTGGAATATAATTAGGAGCAGATTCACATAGTGGCCACATGTTCACCCTTTACAGAAACCAGTAACTGTTTTCCTAGGTTGCTATGCCATCAAAAGCCTCACTTACAGTGTACGTGTCACGCCCTTCCTCACCCTCATCAGCATTTGGTGTTCACAAGTTTTCATTTAGACATGCTTTAAATGTGCACCATGCTATCTCTTTCTACTTTCAAGATTTTTAAAATTTATTTTTATGTGCAAAAGGATTTTTGACTGGATGTGTACAAGTGTGTTGTGTGCATGCAGTGTCCTCAGAGACCAGAAGTGGATACAGGATCCCTTGGAATTAGAGTTACAGGTGACTGTGAGCCACCATACAGATACTGGGAAATGAACCCAGTCCCTCTGCAGGAGCACTCACCACAGAGGTGCCTCTCTAGCTCCTAATTTTGCTTTTAATTTTCATTTCTATAATTGCTTACTTATTTGGACCTTTGGGTTTTTCAAATCGGTATGTTATAATCTTATCTTTTGCCAATTTTATTTTGAATAATCTTTATTCTTATGGTTACTATTATACCATTCTTTTGAATTTTAATAAAATTTTATATAATAATCATATAGCTAGGTATCTCCATAAATATGTTTATTCTGCATCTCTGTGGGTTCAACCAGATTTTGTGCATAGGTAATCATATTCTCTGTGAATTAACACAGTTTTATTTCTTCTTTTCTAATATGGATGTTTGTTATTTATTTTTCTTGTCTGATTGCAGTGGTCTGGCTCTCTGAATAGGAGCAATAGTGGAGGGTGGGCTTGATGTGTCTATTTTAGGGACAACTTCGAATTTTCTCCCATCAAGGGTGCTAACTATGAGCTTTTCAAAGAAGTTCTTTATCAGATTGAAGAAGTTCTTTGTTTCTGTCTTTCAAAGAGATTTTTTTGTCAGGACTGGAGATTAGATATAGCCAAATAATCTAATATTGTTTAAATAAGCATTTTAAATAGAATTTTGACTCCAATCAACTCTTGAATAGTTCAAAACTTAAAATATTAGGAATCATGATTTTTAAAAAAGTGATCTCTTAAGAAGACTGATGTTGAATTTTCATAGTCTCATCTGGGCTATCTAATATGCCATGTAATCTTGCTTGTGTAGGATCAGGACATTTTTGTTCTGAATTGTGTCTTGTGTTTGTATTATTTTAAATTATTGCCTCTTCAATTAAACCATGCCTTTAAAAGAAGGAACTACATTTAACCTATCCCAACATCCAGCACAGTATGTGGCTTTCTTACCAGCACTTGCCCAATTTCACTCACTGACTAAAATTGATTTATTGTTTCTCCTTCTCCTGAAGTGCATTTATTGAGATCCCTGATTTCAGGATTTTGGACTTTTGAAACAGGAGAAAAGAATAATGTTACATATTTTCAACACCATCAAGCCTTTAGTGTCTAAGCATCCAATAGCAGGGGCAGAAGGACGGGGACCAGCTCAACTCCAGACATGGGGGCTGTTGGAATGGGGGCTGTTCACTGTTGCTCTTATAACTTGGGTGGGCATCAGCTGTACATGTGGTCTAGTTGCATCTACAACTGAGCACAAGTCCAGTCCATTGAATTCCTATTTACTCCTGAGAAATGGCAGGTGAGAGGTGATGATCCTTATGAGTTCTTGTGTTCCTGGATTCTAACCAGGAGTCTCGGTGTCCGGAGAACCTAGGGTATCTCGTATACCGTGTACTCTTACAGCTATAGGATCATGCTGCTTTGTTCTCTTGCTCACATGATTAGAGAGACATCATTTCTGGGTTCTGTGACATTGAGAATTGAACTTGGGCTTTGTCCAGGCTGGGCAGCTGTCCTGCAACTGAGTCATATCTCCAGGCATTATTTTTACTTCTTAGTTTGAGACAGGGTCTCACAATGTTGCCCTGGCCAGTCTTTTTGCTCCCTCTGTAGCCTAGATGAGTGTTAAACTTGATACCTTCCTGTTTCCTACCCACATGTCTACTCACAAAAGTGGAGATGTAGAAGACTGGGGGTACATTGGCATTAGTGATAGAACCATGAGTAATTTAAGTGCTTTTTTTTAAAAATTCTATTTTATGTTCATTGATGTCAGAACCCCTGGGACTGGAGTTACAGACAGTTGTCAACTACCATGTGGGTGCTGGGAATTGAATTTGTGTCCTCTGGAAGGACAGTCATTACTATTAACTGCCGAGCCATCTCTCCAGCCCCAATAATTTAGGTTCTAAATTTTCTCTGTGATGTTAATTTTTTTAAAAAAAAATCGCTTTGTAGGAATCTAATTATATCTTGAGGAACTCTAAATTTTACTGTCAGCTAAAAGCACTTAAAAATTCTTTATTTTATGTGTACAGGTCTTTTGTCTGCATGTATGTCTGTGTTCCTACCATGTGTGTGCCTTGTGCCCACTGAGACCAACAGAGGGTATTGGAACTGGAGTTATAAACGGTTGAGAGTCACCATATGGGGTTTTGGAATCAAATTCAGGTTCTCTAGGACAACAAGAAATGCTCTTAACAGCTGAGTGATCTCTCCATGTAAGGAGCTGCGTCCGCCATAGCAACATGGCGCCGATTTCCTGCTTCCTGGTTCTTCTTGCGAGCCTTGCTTGAATGTGCGCCTGCGCAAGGCGCGAAAACCAGTATGCTAATTTGGTGACATCATAAGAGCCAATGAGTGTGCGGCACATCTCCTAAAGCGCTATATAAGCCACAAGCTTTTGGGGCTTGGGGTCCCTTGCCTCACTACCATCTAAGAGAGCTGTAACACTAAAAGAGCTGTAATAAAACTGCTGTCAGAAGAATCCTGAGCGTGGCGTTCTCCTTTTCGGCGAGGCGGCGCCCCGCATCTCCAGCCACTATGATTTTAATAAAAAAAAACTTAGGTTTTTTTAAATTTTAAATTAATAATTTTCTTTGACTCAGGATCTTACTATATTGTCTTGGATAGCCTGCTAATTTATTATTTAGATCAGATTGGCATCAACCTTGTGGAAGATCTACTTGCCTCTGCCTCCCAAGTGCTGGGATTAAAGACATGGACCAACATACCCAGCTTACATTTATTTTTAAATTAGTGTACATAACAACAGCTCCCTTTGGCATTTTGTGCATACTTTGAGTGTTCCTCCCCTGCACCTACCCACAGTCACCACATTCTCCTCCTGCTCTAGTGTCCTGTCTTCCTGCTCTCATGCACCTGTGTTCTGTGTTCCCTCTTCACCCCCTTTCATGACAGTCCCCCATGTCCTACTTCATGGTCTCCTTTATAGTTTCCTGGTCTCAATTCACACATCTAGAACAATTAGGAGCTAGCATCTGTACACACAGCGATGGTCTCTCGGAGCCAGAGTGATCCCATTTAATGTGTTTTCCAGGTAAAGTGTCTAATAAGTCAGCTAAACACCAGTAATGATCGTGGCATTCCATGTCAATACGCAAGATTTTTTTTGTTTTTTGTTTTTGTTTTTGTTTTTTTGTATAATACAGCCATTTCATTCCTGTCTTATAATGTTAAGTCTGTGGCCCTGAAATCTGCAGTGAATGGTAGCACTCCACCACCTACTTCTGTAGAGGAAGATGGTAGTTTTGTGGATGGTATTAATGTTTAACAAATTCTCTTTCTAGAGCAGAATAAGTGTTGAAAATAAAAATGTTGGGTTCAATGCCAGGAACATGAAAAGCTGAAAGTGAAATGAGCAGATCCAGAATCTTGGTGTATTTGAGAGACAGCACAGGGTAGGTCCCCTTTCAGTGGACGGCATCCTGAAGGTGGCAGTCAGGAATCCTCAGTTTCACAGCATGGCAGTGATGCACACCTTCAATTATAACACCTTGAGACAGAGGCAGGTGGATCTTTCTGAGTTCGAGGCTAGCCTGGTCTACTGAGAGAGTTCCAAGACAGTCAGGGCTACACAGAGAAACCCTGCCTCGAAAAATAAAAACAAAACAAACAGAATCATCAACTTACCTAAAAATGCCACGAGGAATAAAACAACCTTGACTATTGCCACAAATCACTGGTGTTGATAAGAATAGTGGGCCGTGAAAATCTATATACATGTGTTATTAGTCACCACATTTTATATAAAATTAAGTTTTCTTGACAAAAATCTACTTGCAGCACAAATATTGACCAATAACAATCATCAATATTCTGTGTTTATCCATATGTAATACACTTTGATATTAGTAGCTGAACAAGTAATTTGCATTATAGATTGTGTCTTATTTCTTTATTAAAAATTATACAGGGTTATGTAGGCCATTTTCATACAAGTATGTAGTGTGCTTTCTCCTCTCATTCTCCACCTCATTTAGTCCCCACATTCATGGGATCTGTACATATAAGATTTTATCTGTCTCTAAAGTTCTAGGACCCACAAATGAGAGAAAATATGTAGTATTTGACTTTCTGTGACTGGCTCACTTTATTTAAGATGATGATCTCCAATTTCATCTACCACCCCCCTAAAACCACATAAATTCATTCTTCTTCATGACTGACTAAAACATGAATTGTGTGGTCCCCACATTTTATCTCTCCACTCTGTTGAGGGACACCTTGGTGGTTCTGTAACTTAGCCATTGTGAATAATGCCACAACAGACACTGATGTGCTATGCAAATGTCTGTCAAACGGGTTTCAAAGAATGTGAATACCAGCATCCATAGTCTTAACTGTGCCTCATTAAACAGGGATTGATTAATGTTTTGCCTTACAAAAGATTCACTATTTTTTAAAAGATAGGTGCCACTATGTGTGCTAGCTAGTGTTATGTTAACTGGACACAAGCTAAAGTCATGGGACAGGAAAAAGCCTCAATTCAGAAAGAGCCTCCATACAATCTGGCTGTAGGGCTTTTTTTTTTTTAATTAGTGATTAATGTGGAAGGGCTCAGCCCATTGTGAGTGGTGTCTCACCTGGTCTGGTGTTCTGGGTTCTTTAAGAAAAAAGGCTGAGCAAGCAAGCTATGAGGTGCAAGTCAGTAAGCAGCACTCTTCCATGACCTCTGCTTCATTTCTGCTTCCAGGTTCCTGCTCTTTTTTGAGTTCTTATCCTGACTTTCTTTAATGACAAACAATGATGTGGAAGCAGAAGCCAAATAAACCCTTTCTTCCTCAACCTTTTTGTTTCTCATAGACTTTTATCACAGTGATAGAAACTCTAAGTCACCATGCTTTCAGAAATGTATCAGAATAGAAATCACACATAAAAATATATGATCTGAAATCCTGACTATGACACTGTAACCAGAAGAGCTTGAACTTGCAACCCTCCCAACTCAGCCTCCTGAATGCTGGGATCATGTTCCCGTAATAACCAAAAGCTGAGTTGGAGGCAGGGACATTTTGACTAGAGAATTGTTGGTTAAACTAGGATTCCGGATGGGAACTTTGACATCCTAGCCACTTAGCAATAAAACTATTTTCTTAAACATATGAAATATAAGAACACATAATATAGATTGTTAATAATAAACACAATTCCTTGCCACTCCCTTGCTTCCTGGTGAGGCTTTCCAAATCACACCCCTTCCTTGTTCTCATGAGTGTAACTCAATCCTGAGTCTTGTGTGTTGAATTCCCTACAATTTTGCCACGGATTTATGCTGTTATGCATCACAACATTTAGTTCTCATGCTTTTGAATTGTCTACAAATAAATTCAATAATTATGTGTTTGGCTTCTTTTACTCCATGTTAAGTACGGGATAGTTCCCTAACCTGATCGCTTGGTTAGATTTTACTTTTTATTGCTGTAAAGTACTCCAATATTAAGCAAATCACATTGGGGATTCACCTAAGACACATGATGGACTTCTTTCTTTCAGTTTGCTGTGTGTGTATGTGTGTGTGTGTTGTTATTGTTGTTGTTGCTGCTACTGCTGCTGCTGCTACTGTTGTGTTTTGTTTTTTGATTTTTTTGTTTTTCCTAGACTAGGTTTCTTTTGAAATCCTGGCTGTCCTGGAATGCATCCACCACCTAGCTATTTTGGACATTTTTAATGAATAGTTTTATGTGGCATCCAAATTAGAATTCCTTAAAAGAGATCTAATCATTTCTTCTTTAAAAAAAAATCACAAAAGTGTATGAGTAAGAGCCGTTCTCCAGCTTGACCAGTGTGACTCTGAATACGTTACCTAGTTCTCTGTCTCACCACATCTCACGGGAATAATGGCATGTCTGTCTCAGAGGGTTGTCGCAATGATTAAATGAGAAGACACATGCAAAATGCTCCAACTAATTTCTGGATTGTATGTATGTGTTTCACTGTAAGAAACCAAGGTTTGCTACAAAGTCAATAGAAAGTCATTTGGAAAAAAACAATCCCCAGCTAAGAACAAAATGTTTTTAATATTTCTGGAGAAAAATTGAAACAATTTATCTCTCTTTTGTGTTGTCTGTGACTTTGAATTTAACTCAAAATATGCCAAAAAGAGGAAAAGGATAAAAGGAAACGCTCTTGAAAGGCTGCATGCTTGGCCCGTGGAAGAGTGCCATCACTGCCTTGGGCGTGTTGGCGCTGCAGACTTAGGCTTGTGGTGTTCTTTGCTCCACATAAAGCTCTGTAAGTGAACTGAGAGCTCAGTGGATAGTTAGAGAGGAAATCTTCTTTAATAGGATGAAGACGGGGAAGTACTCAGAGATCACAGCCGGCTCCACCTTGATCTGGCAGAGTGAGCCGGCATGAAGGAGATGAAGTCCGCTCTCCATACTACCACGGGGCTTTCAGTCTAGGTAGAAGCTCACACATTTGACTACAGGAAACCCTCCTATGACACTGTACAAGTAAAATGGAGACTCTGGTGACCCACACATGGGAAACACAACTTAGAGTTTTTGGGGTGAGTCCTTTACTGAGCCTGAGTTATAAGTCGATGTGAAATACAGAAATAAGCTTTACAAGCAAACATTCAAAATAAAGTTGAGATAAATAAAATTATAGATGGGGAGCCAACTCACACATCAGACACAAACCATTGAATTTTACCTGCCACACACATAACAGCAAATGTCATGCTTGCCTTTGCCCCATTGGTCAGAGCCCTGCTTACCACAGGCTACAGGGCTTTGAACATGGATTACATTTCACTGACTAATGGTAGACTGGAAAATATGCAAATTCTTGTACTACCTTGAAATTATTATGGTTACTTTAGTCAGCCTAGCAAGGCGCAGATCGTTGTTCACAATTCTTACTGGAAGCAAGTTGGCTTTCATACACTCTTGGCTCAGTGTTATCCTCAGTTAGTGACTCTCGATATATCTTTTTAAATACCCATTTTTAATATAATTTTTTAGGCTTTTAATCTATTTGTGTGTGAGTTTGGCTTGTCGTGCATGAAAGTCAGAAGACAACTTACAGGAGTTGGTTTTTCCCTTCTATCACTGGGTCCAGAGGATCACACTCGGGTTGTCAGGGTTGGTGAGAGTGTTTTTATCTATCTAACCATCTGACTGTCCCTTTTAAGGACAACATTTTACACTGATCTCTCCAACTGTTAGACCATTTTGCTTTTTAATTTTGGATAAAATAAAATTGAAGATCCCTAGACATAATTGAGTGGCAAACCTTCCTGCTGCCTTCCTTACAGGGTTGGGAGTCCACAGACAGACAGCCCAGCTCCAGAGCCTCCTGGTTGGGAGTCCACACACAGACAGCCCAGCTCCAGAGCCTCCTGGTTGGGAGTCCACACACAGACAGCCCAGCTCCAGAGCCTCCTGGCACTCTTGGTTTAGATAGGAGGGGAGAATGACTGGGTCCATCTCTAGATGGCAATCTTTGCTGTGACGGCTCGTTAGTATTTTTAAACCTTCGCAGAAGCCATTCCCATTAATCCCTGCTCCAGCCTTCCTTTTCCAGCACTTCTTTTTTAACATCCTTTCTGAAACTTCTCCAGCCTTTCCACATTTTAAAGTTGCAGAAGCCACAAGTGGCCATAGCATTCTGGTAGCACTCAGTTAACAAGTGTAACAGAGTGATAGGCTTCTTCAAGACCCATACTTTTAAATATAAAACACGGTGAATAAAAACCCAAATGTAAGTAAGTGCCACTGAACAATTTTGGCCTATAATTTCTGATGAAAAGGTTATCACAACGTCATGTGAAGTTACTGTGTTTCTTGGACCTTATCTTGCCCATGCTCCCGTTGGTCTACTGTGTAACAGGATACACAGTTCGTGTCTCTAAGCCATAAAAATGCAGCAATGAGTCCCATATGTACCTTGGCCTAGTCTTTCTGATGGAGATCCTGATTAGGCCCTTTGACCACACAAGTAGAGTTAGCATGTCTTTCCAAACAATTCTGTTATGTTTCATTACTCTGATTCCCTCCCATCGAGAGCTGCTGAAGAGGAAGACTGCTTGCTCTCCTCCCTCCTCCAGCCATTCCACATCTTGGAGTTTGTGCCTGGAAACTCAGCTGCCATTCCCCTTCTCTGCCTTGAAAGTAGCAATGAAGCACACATCACACCAGTTTTTTTTTTTAAATCAGTGTAGGTGGGAATTATGAGCTAACTAGAGATTCCTCTATATCCTGAGTTGGCTGAAAGTTAATTGGCAATTTATCTAGACCTGTAGGATCACTACACTGTTCAAGAAGTGAGTGTGTGTGTGTGTGTGTTCTTTGGGTTTTATTCAAGCATATGCTTGGGAGTTCTAGTAGACACACATCTTAACCATGGGCTAGCAGCCTTTTCAATCTGATCGGTATTCATCAATGCCTTTTCTGACTCAAGAGTTTCACAGAAAGAGAAACAATCATCAGTTACGAGATATGTTCATTCCTGACTTTCCCTCTTAACATCTGTATAGTTTTAGGGACATTTATATTTATATTACATTTATAGTTTTGTACACATTTGAGCTCGTTTTCTCCAATATCTGTATGGTTTGGGGGAAAACCTGTTTGAATTTGTTTCCCCAGTACAGGCATGATGCTCTTTGTCATATATGCTGTTTTGATAATCAAGTAAAACAATGACCAAAGATGTGCTGAGTAAACTATGACAGACTGAGATGTACAGCAAGTCTACACTTAGTGGCAGTGGCACCTGGGTGGGCAGGGGTGATGGGGAATGAGTTTCCCCTCCAGTGAGCTTATGTAAGTGGGTGGGCAGACTGAGCCAGCAAATGGAGTCCAACTCAAGACCTCTGGATTAACTTTGTGAGTAAAGAATGCCTTTCACATTTTTAAAGGGTTGTAAAAACAGATGTAAAACAAACTAACAAAAAATAATAAGACTATTCTATTCTATTCTATTCTATTCTATTCTATTCTATTCTATTCT
>NW_021604613.1:10982173-11003793 GCF_004785775.1 Grammomys surdaster
CTATTCTATTCTATTCTATTCTATTCTATTCTATTCTATTCTATTCTATTCTATTCTATTCTATTCTATTCTATTCTATTTGATAACAGAGACCTTTGCCAGTTATCACAAATAGCTTACCTTCTGCCCTCTTCCCAGAGGAGTGTGCAGATCCGTTGGAGCAGAAGTGAGCCACAGACTGTGTTTGCAGACTCCCTACCAACTTGAGTATATGCTAGGCTCTGGCTGTCTCCTCAAAACCTCTCCTAATCCTACACACAAGCAGATGAATGAAAATAGACCATTATCTTGTTATCAACCCATGGGAACCAAGGCTCTTCAACCACATGCTAAAGATCAAAAGGACTCTCAGGTTGCACAGCTTAGGAGACCCTCAAATCTGTGTTCAAATTGAGCTGTGGGCACAAATTATTTTAGAAAAGACCAAAGGATTTCACATTTTGAGTCTTTGTTTCCCCTCTTATAATCTGCTGCAAATAGAATTACCTCGTCTCTCTCGTTTTCTCCTATCGTGGCGATCTTCAAAACCCCTTAATCTAAACTGATACTGGTAGCAAGGGCCTCTGGCATAATTAAATTGAACCACATGAATTCTGAATCAAGATTAAGCAAAAAAAAAATTAAAGCATTTATTGTGTTGAAATTTCTTATGCCAATTTTCTGCTAGCAGGGAGGATCCAAAGGTCAAGGCTTTTGCAGCAGACTTACTGGCATATTAGTTACAGTAATTCAGCCTGAAAATTCCAGCAGAAATAAATACAATGGAATGCCATGAATTACAAGAGACCACAACTCTAATCGGCTCCTGGGAAAAAAAAGAAAACATGCGTTTTCTTATTGACAGTTGATAAGCTTAATCCCGAAGCTTGTTCAGAGACAGAGGAGAGTGAGGATCTCCCAAGGCTGCTGCTAGTTTGAAGTGAACATTTAGAGCTCCCCTTTTCCACTTCTGCCCACTGTGACAGGAAGGCAAACAGAACTGAAAGCTATCTGTGCTATTGCTTGTAGATTTTTATCACACTCATTCAGTGGGTGTTCTCAGAGCCAGACAATGCCGGAAAGCTTGGGCGTCAATATGGTAGACAGTAAGTAACAGAATGACAGAAACCTTATGAATTATTTTGCTCTAATTTCAGAAGCAACACCAAACATCCTACCACAAAGCTGAACATCCTTCTGTCACAGATCTTACTTACACCAATATGTGGCCTAAGACTCAGAATTGAACATGACTCTAGAGACTCATTTTGTCAATAAAGTTTTTCCCTCAAAAAATCATATCGAGTTCTTTTTTAAATTGAAACACAATATCCAGATTTCATATGAATGTCAACTCATAAGAATAACGTCAGCATTTACAAACCCCTTTGCCTCTTAAGACTAAATAATTAACATGGGGGCCATGGGGATAGCTCAGCTGGTAGAATGCTTGCTGTCTAAGCAGGAGATGCTGAGTTTGAAGCCACGTTAGAAAAAAAGCCAATGCTGAGGAGGCAGAGCTGGGTAGATCTCCGACACTGACTGGCAAGCTAGCCTAGCCTACTTGGTGAGTTCCAAACTGGTAAGAGACTTTTTATTTTTCTGTTTCAAAAAATAAGGCAGTGCTTAAAGGACACCCAAGGTTGTCCCTGCCCACCACACGTGTGCACACATATGTGAGACAGTTCCCCTCCTCAGCGATGGATCACACATCTAATAAGAAGAGCACAGCAGATAATTCTGCTCTACTCGGATGGCATCACTATGGCACAAGATGAAAAGAGATGACATAAATATAAAACCTCTGAATAATGTGATTCAGGTCTCACAAATAAGGACAAACAACAATATACATGACAAAGAGATGTCTTCCTAAGTATAAAAAGTATTCCTAAGTATACAGATCCTCAAAGAACAAAAAGATAAAGAATATAATTTCAAAAATGAATGAGGCAAAACATGAAGGGAAATCACAAAAGAATGTTCTAGCAATCTGTAAATAAATGAGAAGGTCCTCAGAGCTGTTAACTGTAACAGCTATGCTAACTATAGAATAGAAAATTTTGTCTTTAATTTTTAAAAATTTACAATTACTTATTTATTGTGTGCATGTGTGTGTGCATGTGTGTGTGCATGTGTGGAAGTTAAGGGACAGTTTTCAAGAGCTGATGTTCCCTTCCTACCATGTGGATCCTGGAGATTCTATTCATGCAATCGGCTTGGTGGCAAGCACCACTGAACATCTCACCTGCCATTTTCTCTCTCTTTTTTTTTTTAATGGTTATGTGACACGATATACAAAGTTTGATCCCAGAATTTTACTTTAAATATTTTGTAATAAGACATAAAGCAAGGACAAGTTAGAAAGATTAGACAAACAAGAAAGGAAATATGGAAGAAATTGCATTTGCACCTAGTAATAACGAATTCTAGAAAATAAATAATTGCTTAAAAAAGAGCATAGTTCACCTAAAGTATACTGTATATTTTATAGCTGGAAAATTGCATAGTGGAATATTACGGTCAGTAACTGGGAAGAATGAGACTAACAAGATGTGATAGAACAAGGAATATTAAGAATGATCTTTCTTTGAGATTGGCACTGATTGTTTATGTTAAAACTTTTTTTAAAAAAAAAATCTTTAACTTTCTTCTTAGCTGTCACCTAATTGCATGGTTAAAATGATATATGCATTCATGCCATTAAAATGTTTGAATTATTTCGAGGAAAACACATCCATGATTTCTCAGTGAAAAAGAAGACCAGAGGGCAGTGTGCGTATTATGACATCATTATATAAGAGACAGATAATAAGAGATAAAAGGCCGGGAGCCATCCGAGGGGTTTCCTGTGACTGTGGTTGAGAAAGGGAGACTGTGAGTTTGTGTATGTGTACTTTCTTTTTCTTCTTAAAATTTGAAATATGTTGTTCTCGCAACGATAAAGAATAAATAATAAAGTTTAATGTTTTTAACTTGAAAGATACCGAATATCTGAACTCAGAGGAAAGTAGCTATCTAGGTGCAAGCACAGAGTAGGTCTCCATGAGCTGCTTTAGTTTGTTAAGCACTTAGGCGTCTAAGGCTCAGTCTTTTCTTCTACTTCAGTCCTTTCTGCTTGCCACTCCTTCCTGAGCTAGGGACAGCAGGAGACAACCTATCAGCAGTTGCACAGAGTAGGACATTTCTGTCAGTGTAATACTTTACCTTGTTTCTTCCTTAAAGGAGCAACTGGCAATTGTAAAATTAATAAATGACAAACTTTCTCACTATATACTCTTGCTGCCCCTGCCCTTCCTGTAGCTCAGGCCAAATTTCCATTAGTCTAAATGGGAAACATCTTCAGGAAAGACGGAGATTTTGGCATAAAAATCATTGGTTAACATGTTCTTTCCGGGGTAAAGTACTCTGTAAAAGAATTAATAATTGACTCCATGTCTGGAGTCCTGAAAGAGTGGCTGTGTGTAGCCCCCTGGTGAAACCTATGATGCTAATGTTTATTTAGGCTATTAATAAAACATACATGCTCATTATCCAATGGCCCGTTAGCTCTCCTTCCAAGACATGCTGATGCCATGAGAGGCCTGCACCGTGTGTGTGCCATTCTTACAGAGAACAGAATGTGTTCTGAATTGCTACCAAGAACCATTTAAATTCTTACTCGGGCTATTTAAAAATTGAGTATCTGGCTCTAAAGAGTAGTAGTTTCTCTGCTCTACTGTGTAAAGATAGATATTGGCACTTCTCTGACACTACCATGAGCCAAACTCCAAAGTAAATGCCATTACAGAGATGGGATACAGGAACCAGCCCAGGTAAGGGCCCTGCATAGGTAACAAAACCATAACTGATCCATTCTCATGGAGCGTGACATCTTGGTCCAGAGACACAGCATACCGCTACCACGCTAGTGATAGCTGAATACTTCTTTGCATATGGGACCCTTTTTTGAAGTTCTTCCCAGTCTCACCTGCCCTCAGGTAACTAACTCTCTGCCTGTGGAATATTATTCCACTATGCTCAGATGGGTACTGAAAAGGAGGTATGCTGTCCATCTGAGGCACCACAGTAAGGACAAGTGGCCTTCTGTGTCCTCAGGTTCATTAAAACCAACTGACGATTAGACGTTAAAAAGAAATAAAGAATTGTCTCTGTACCTAGCACATGATAACTTTTTTCCTTATCACTACTCCCTAAACAACAAAATGACTATTCACATAGCACTTAAAGTTATTAGACACTGAGGACTCACATCAGTATATATGAAAAGACAACACCAATGTATGTGAAGGATACCAACAACCACAGACTGAGGTGCCTGAGGAGGGCCTTGGAACTGGTCTCCGTTGATTCCAAGGCGTTGTGTGTGTATGTAAAAGCAAGGCAACATCTTAGGAATTGGTTGATATTACTCACGAGAGAAATGAGTAGAAAAACGAATGGATTCACTCTTCCAGTTCTTGAGGGATGGAGGGATGGGGGAGGTAGATTCCAATGTAGTAAGTCTGTACCTGTGATGTGAGCTCCAGAACTGTCTGTCGGCTCAGAGAATGGAAAGAAACCAAGTAAAGCTGCAAGAACAAACCTTAACAAGCTAAGTAAGTTGTGTGTGTGTGTGTGTGTGTGTGTGTGTATGTGTGTAAAGAAGGAGGACAAAGAGGAGGAAGAAAAGTGTGAGGAAACAAGGGAAAGGTAGTAAAAGACAAGAAAGAAAATTTCTTTTCTCTTTCCCAGTGGAAAAACCCAAGGAGCAAGGAATGTTTCTTCCCAATGGGGTGAATTTTAATTTCTTCACTGCATAGACACCGCCTTAAGTCTGGAGATAAACCATTGTGTCCCCTTTAGCTTCATAAAGTGTCACTCCCCTCACAATAGCTATTTCAGGATTCACATTAATAAAGGTCAGCTTTTAATCACCAGTGACAAAAGTTAATAAATAAGATTTGGTACTAAACTCAGAACAGAACGCATGTTTCAAAACAGTTAGGTAGCTGAGAAACAGCACATATGTGTTACATGTTAGAGTTTCTTCAGTTGTCCTTTATTGTATATGTTGGGAAATTCATGTTTAAAAATTTGCCTTTCAAATTTTATTTTGTTACCCATCTAATTTTTCACCCATGTATGAGTCTTTGCAATGTAACAGACCTTGTGTTTAGGTCTGGGAATTTACAAAGTTGAGTAACCCTAAGTATTCACATTTTAATGGGGAAAATACAATTATCACATTATTTGCATAATAATTTCCACCATATTACAGAAACCACTTCATTTACTATCCATCCTTCAAGATCCACTTTGTTTATTTGTTTGCTGTTTGATAATTGCATACATGCATCTAATGTTTTTTTGATCAGGACTATCTCTCTATTCTGCCTCGGCTACTTCACTTATCCAGGACCATTTCTCCTCCAGCTCATGCTCCTTCTGTAAACCCACTGAGTCCACATAGAGAACTTAGTATCTACATGGGTGTAGGATTATCTGCTGCAGCAGTAGCCACTCATGGGCTGCAAAGATCTACTTTAAAAGCAGCCATCATGGCCCTACCCTGGGACACGTGGGCAGCCCTATGTGGATTCTGTGGATGACAAGAAAGAAGAGCACACAAAGTTGTCAGGGGAAAGCATTGAAGGGGACATGTGGATGTGACTAAAATGTACTGTGTATGCCTATGAAAGTCTCAAAGAATAAATAAAAACATTATATAAAATATGTATCTCTATCTATCTATATTTGTATCTATGTCTATCTATCTCTATCTGTCTGTCTGTCTGTCTGTCTGTCTGTCTATCAATCTAAAGATATATTACATCTATCTCTTAAAAAATTCTATCTCTTAAAAGTCTTCCAAAGGTTCCTTGATGCAGGCAGAACTGAGTACCAGCCCCATGTCTTTCTCATTAGAGCTGTGATCTTGTTTCTGGCAGAACGTAGATTTAACATGCTTCGTAATGGTTGATTACACACACACACACACACACACACACACACACACACACACACAGAGCCTAGGAAGACGGTGAGCAATCCACAGCCAACCAGGACTGGGTGCCATTCATCTTGTACAGAGATACCCCATGGAGTTTGACATGTCATAGAAGCACAATAGGTGCCTCCCCCGCTGACATGGGCTCCAGCAGACCATTTAATTCCTAGAGTTCTAGGTCATTTCTTTGATTATGTGTTCCCTTAAAGAAATCATACATCTCAAAGACCACAGAATTAGTTTTCAACAGACTGAAATCACTGTAATACTTGTAACATTGTTTTCATTTTGGTAATGGTGAACAGGCCTTTGGAGCAGCAAGGGTGTAAGAGGAGACTGAGAGTTAAAGAAGCCCATGCTTCTGCTATGGCTTTAATTAGAAGTGAAGTCTTTTCTCAGGGCAACTTAGTAGAAGATTTTATTTCCAACTTTATTAAAATTGTTGTTTCAGAAGAGTTACTATTTCCAAATATATTTTAAAAAATAAGAAGCACTAGATGCTTGGTTTTTAAAAAACAAATCAAATCGAACCGGTATATTTATTGTACTTACATACATTAAAATAATTTCTTATTCAAATCAATTGATAAAAAAGCAACTGATCAACACAATTATCAGGAAGTCTTTTTATTGTTATCTAATTCTGATTTCTTTACAACCTATGGTCTCAGCAGAGCCCAATTGTTCTTGTAAAGATTTATGTATTTATTATTTGTGTGTGTGTGTTCATGCATTCATGAGTGTGTATGAGTGTACGCATGTGTGTGTGTGTGTGTGCTTGCATTAGGTTTAGAGGATTGTGAGCCACCATGTGGGTGATGGAAACGGAGCCAAGGTCTTCTGCAAGAGTTGTAAGTGGTCTTAACCTCTGAGCTATCTCTACAGCCTCTCAGTTCTTATATTTACTAATGAATATAGTAGAACTTTGAGGCTCAACAAAGGTTTTTATCAAACTTTCATTTTACCAAAAATGTCTTTAAAATATAAACTAATAATTACTATTTATTATCACATTGTTTTCATAAAAAGCATGCTATACAAGATTCAGAAGAATCTACTAGTATAAATATATATATATTTAAGTCAAATAAGCTTAGTTGTCAGAAATCCACCTTATGTCTTAACTGTTTTCTTTTTGATGTGGACCAATGAGAATCTTCATATAGACATACAATTTCAAAAATTCAGTCTTTGAAATTTCTGTAGGTTATTCTTTTCTCTCATCCCTTCCTGTCTCTTTCTATAATCCTGTGCCCCCTGCCTATTCCCAGGGGTTACAGGATCCATCCAGCACATTTTCCCAGTGCTATTGAAACAAGCTGCTCCTGATAGGGGCTCCTTAAGTAGTTCCTCCACTGCAGTGAATCAGGCTAAGTACATATTACCCACCCTTCTCTAACACAGTGAATCAGATTCAGTACATACTATCCACACACTCTCCACTGCACTGGGTCAGACTCAGTACATGTCACTCACAACTGACAATAATTTCAAGAGTTCACAAAGAAAGAATTAACTATTTTTACTTTGCTTAGTGTTAAGCAAAGGAAGAAGACTTTCTTAAAGTATAAATTAGGGTCTCACTACTGCACATGTTATCACAATGTAGCTTTCTAGAATTAAGGTAATTAAATCTTTCATTCTAAAGAGATTTTACTTTGTAAAGTGAATTATTACTTCACTCTGTATACTGAAGAAAAATCCTAGCAGTAGGGAACAGCATATGGTGGAAGTCTTTCTCCTCTTTTTGACTCCCAGTTTCTCAAATTCCCTCCCCAGAGATAACTACGGCAACTATGGTTACCAGAGTTTTATTCATCTTTCCATAGATAGTCTATGATTATGCAAACACATATATCCCCAATTCTTTCTTTTTTACAAAGTTATAGCACATCATATATAGTGTTCACTCTTGATTTTTGAGGTTACTATATCTTAAGGCTGATCTGTGTTGGCACCTATAGACTTTCCTCACCCCTTGTAACATCTGTGTAGTATTTTATTACATATTTGCACACAGCTTACTTAATCAGTTTTATACAGTTAAGCTTTGTTAAGTTTTATATAGTCATTTGCCATTTTAAGCAATAGTTGCATGCTACATGTGTATTCTTAAGAGTATAGCTTTGGGATGTGCTCCTGAATAAAGCTGCCAGGATCAAGACAGGGCACATTTCTGATACTTCCTCTGTGCTTCAATTCTATTCTGGGTCTTGAAAGATACAACCCTCTTTACACCTTGCCCTTTGGATCGTCTTCAGGATGATCCTAATTCCTACAAAAGCCTGGTGTTTCTGAGAAACATTGAATGTCACATTCACCATGATTTTGTTTGTTTGTTTAATTTTTTACCTTTTTTTTTTATAAAGTCAGTGTTACCATCTCAGAGACTCTAATTAGTGACTCTAACTTGCAGTTTTTCAAGGTCTAAATCACAGCTCCACCACTTCTCCTTGGGTAGAGAATAATTCCAGGTAAACACACAATAAGTTCTTCTTAGAAGCTAGGTGTGAGGGAGCCCACCTGCAAGTCTGGCATTGGGCAGGTTGAAGCAGGATTATGAGTTTAAGGGCAGCCTGAGCTACAGGAAAAGACTTGACATGAAAACAATCAATCAATCAATCAATCAATCAATCAATCAATAAAACAAACAAACAAACAATTGCTGTTGGACTCTGTCAGAAGGGTGAGTGTGATCCAGTCAGGAAAAGGTTGTTTCCTCTGCCCCTCAACTTCACCTTTCCTGTCTCCCACTCCTTCTCTTTAAGGAGCCCCAGAGACATTGCTGGATCTTCCACTCCTTTATTAAACATGAGCTACATGACATCAGTATTAGAAGATGCGAAAAGCAAAATCATGCCAGGCATGGTAGTGCACACATGTGGATCCATCACCCAGGAGGCTAAAAGAGGACACATGAGCTTGGGGCCAGCCTAGGCTATATAACAAAGACCTATAAGAAAGAAGGGAAGAAGAAGAGGGGAGAGAGAGTGAGAGAGAGAGAGAGAGAGAGAGAGAGAGAGAGACAGAGAGACAGAGAGACAGACAGAGAGACAAACAGAGACAGAGACACAGAGAGACACAGAGAGACACATAGAGACACACACAGAGAGAAAGGCAGGCTAGCAAAATCAAGAAAAATCAGGAATCTGTTATAAGATGAACCCTTCTTTTCATTATTATATGCAATTCTTGAAAATCTGCGCTTTCTCCTTTTACACATGCATTTTTATTTCATTTTTCTCTCCTCTTCACTTCCTTTTCTTTTTCACACTTGTTTTCAGAGATCCCAGCCAGTTCTTGAACCTCTAAAGCAGTGATCCTCAACCTTCCTAATGCTGCAACCCAGTAATACACTACTCTCAGCCATAAAATTATTTTCCTTGTTACTTACATCTGTAATTTTGTTACTGCTATGAATCATCAAGTAAGTATTTTTTGTAGATAGAAGGTTGCCAAAGTGGTCACCAGCCACAGATGGAGAATCACTGTTAGAGAGAAACACAGTCCTTTGTGGATCAGGTTCTGGTTAGCAGCATCAAGTCAAAATTATTTTTAATTTTTAATGCTATGTGTGGGAATATACAGCATGTGCACGTGAGTTCAGGCACCTATGGAGGCCAGAAGTGCGGGATCCCTGGAGTCCCACCTGGACTTTTGGGTGGTGGTGAGCTCCTCTTAAGAGTGGTACCTGCTCTTAACTGCTGAGTGGGTGGTAGTGAGCTCCTCACAAGAGTGACACCTGCTTCTAACTGCTGAGCGCCTCTGCAGCCCCATAAATAAAGTCTTGATTTTCATGTCTCACAGGACGATGCTGTCATGTGAGTTTTCCTGTGTTCGATATGGCAAAGCACCTATGGTTGGTGGGCTTTGATAAGTATTCATAGTTTGAAGCTCATGTGTTCCAGAGAAAAACTGATGAAACATACAGCCTTTCTCTTCAGTTATTCAATCACAGATGCTGGAAGCCCCATTTGGGGCATCTTTATAAGGCTGTTTTATAACAATTAAGCTAGCTGTGGTAGGAAATTAGTTCCAGCATGTTTTATGGGCAGCTACAATTTTGGTTCAAAGGATGGAGAGTGTAATCTCAGCTATTCCAAAAGGGAAGTGTTACAGGCAAATTCCAGCATCTTTCCAACTAGATGGGGCTCTTTCAGAAACCACTGACACCTCTCATCTGTGTGCTCACACAGTTGGTAGTGAACTGGGAAGAGACGTGGAACAGCGCAAAAGCCCCTTAGTCTGATAAGCTGGTCCTGTTCCATTAAATCACAGCGCTGCCCCCCTCTGCACCCCCTCTTGAGCGGCTGAAGAAAAATTGTGGAATTGCTAACACTAGCTGCAGCTGTCAGGAAATGATACTAATTAGTTTAATTTGCAATAACACAAGCACTTAACTCTCCAAATAATCTAAGTTAGTAAGTCAGTTTTTATATTATGACAATGGCATGCTTAAGAGACATGGAAGCAGTGCTTTTTTGACCTTTGACACACATTTCTGATAAAGGAGCTCACCAAATACACGTTTTTGATGTCTCAATTATACTTTCATCTGTTTTCTGTGAAAATATCTTAATAAACGAGAAGATTTGGTAGCTTTACGTGAGAGAAGGGAAGCTGAGATTGATGTGTCCAAACGCTTAGAGCCAAAAGAATTATATGGTTAAAAAAAAGAATAATTGTCCCAAAGGATAACATCTCTTAGATCACTAAGTCCCAGCAACCCCTGGTTCACTTTTGCAGGTACCCATTTTCTTCCTTTGCTCCTTTCTGTGGTCATTCTCAGCTCTGGAGAAGATGGCTTGGTGCACTTCACACCCCTTTTCTCTTCCCCCAAACAGGACCGGCTGCTGCTGTTTCCGCTCCAGAATGTCTTTCTTCCTTTTGTACACCTGGTATCCATGTCGCTTTCCGAAACCAGAAAGGCAAAGCCCTCAAAATCATTTGTATACACAGTCCTCGGGCCCTCGGAGCCGAGTGTACTGTTTCTTTCCAGTTGCTTTCTTCTTGTTATGATCATTTTCGTTCCACAGAGGCTGGAGGTTTGCGGCTGCCCCTGAGAGCATCTGTCCAGAGTGAAATGGCATCTTCATCCAAGAACCACGTATACCGGGCAGTCGTCCTGAGACGAAGTTCTCGCTTTTGGTTCACAGCTTGGTTATTTTCATATTTCAGTGACTCTATTGCCCATTCTCTTCCCTTTCCCTCCCTTCCCCTTCCTTCTTCTCCTCTCCCTCCCTTCCTCTTCTTATTTCATTATTGAGTTTAAGCTGGATCTGTGGAGCTTTTTGAAAGCTCTCAAAGAGAAGTACTGCAGTACGAGTCTCTGTCAGTAGTCAATGGGCAGAAAGCTATGTGGTTCCTTGGAGAACTCTTATTCCTATCCACTCCTGTTTGTGCTCAGAGAGTGACTTTTAAAAACAAAGGTTGGCCTTGTGCTTCTCCTCCCCTCCCAAGTGTAGTTCAAAGGTAAAAGTAAAAAAAAAAAAAAAGTGTTTTCTTCTGGAAGATTTAATCAGAATGAAGGGGAGTTAGGTTTAAGATCAAACATCAGACAGCTGGAGGATACTTCTGTGCCATAGCTTGCTCTTAATCCAGTTACTGAGGTAACGGGCGCAAGGTTTACAGTTAAAAAACAAAACCCCACAACATGAAGGTATCGTTTTCAAATGATACACAGCATTGCTATCAAACATTAAAAAAAATTCCAAAGATGGATAAAGTACTCTTTAAATTGGGGGAAGAGTGATCTCACACAATGCTGAGGGAAGGGTGTTAGAGAAGATGCTAAAGAATTTGACCATTTTTTTAGTTCAGAAATTGGATGTCTCTGGAGCCTGTGTCAAGGAAGCCGCCTTAGTTAACATTCTGTCAATGTTTCTATCATAAATAAGCCTCAGTGCTGAAAGCTTTATAATTTGGTTATAAAAATTTGCTTTCTACTAAAATTTGACAGGATACACAAGACCCAATTGTCCCAGAGAGCAATTGTTTTAAAAACATTTGAGAGGAATAAATCAGGAGATTTTTATACCATTTTTCTTTTAGTGGTCTAAATAGCAATGCATTCAGATGAATCTTGGCCCAGGAGTGAAGTTTTAGAAAGGTTTCACTTATCTACTTGTCATGGCTGAATAAACATGGTTTAGGATCCCAAAGTCCCAGGTGGCATTGGCTAGAATACAGAGGAGAGAGAAAGGCAGGCAGCGCTCTCCTTTTACCTCAGCTCCAACATGGTTCTCCATCCCATTATCTATTCATTTACTTTTTATAAACATTTAAAGAAATTAGCAACTAAGGACCTGGGGCACTAGTCACAACTCTGTCTATGAGCAACACTTAGTCTAAACAAAAATCATGAAAATTGAGGAACAATTTTGTTTTTTGGTTTTTTTTGAAAAATAAGTACACAGGAGGCCAAGAATCTAACCTGGGTCCTGCGTGGTGGAGCTAGGGGAAGCCATTTAATCTCTGTGGAGCTTGGTTACTCGGGGTAAATCATGGGTGTTGGCAATCTGGTTCTTTCATTCTATGAAGACAATTTTATTATCTGAGGTAGGAAGGGCATAATTTACAAAGGCTGAATTCCTTCTGTTGCATGAGCAAACACAAAGTAGGTTTGGGAGGGCTTTGGGTTTCCCCAGAAGTATGACTTTAAGTATGATCTCTGTGCCAGAGCCATCAGGACTGTCGACGTCTGCTGCAGCCTCTGTGCCCCAGTGTCTGCACATACATAGATACGTATGTAACACAGGGACCACGCGCCAACCCTTGCAAACACTACTTAACTCTTTAGTCTTATACACGTACACATGGCAGCAATACTGTCGTGTATGCTGTATATTTTATGAAAACACTCTCCAACACACCATCCACTCCACTCTTACAGAACACAGAAGGGGTAGCATCATCTCCGTCCTGTAGGTGAGAAAACAACTCCCAGCCTAACAACCAGGCCAGTGGGGGAGCTGCTACAACGCTCAGAAATGGCTTCTGTCCTGTTTCTGGACCCTGCATCTTCATGTAAATTTCTCTGACAATGCTTCTGTTAAATCAATGAAACTTAAAGTCTACAAGTCTCTATGTGTGTATCTGCTGAACAGAGAGCAGGGAGCTGTTGCTTTGTTTTATGGCTCTGATGTGTTCAAAACAATCAGCCCATCTCTGCATCTCTGTACCTCAGCCTGTTGTCATTTGGCTGCTTCAAGTCCTATTCATCTATGGATCTGGTTAATCCCAGTTGTCAAAAGGCTCTCTCTCTCTCTCTCTCTCTCTCTCTCTCTCTCTCTCTCTCTCTCCTAAAGCTGCTCTCCTGCCGTTTTGTCTTGTGTTTTTTTCTCTTTCTTTCTAACTCCTTTTCTTTTTCTTCTCCTTTGGTTTCTGTAGTCTCTTAATGTGGACCAAAAAAAAAAAATACAGAAGCCCTTAGATACCTGAAGCTGAACAGGATTTGTAACATTTATCTAGACCAAGACTTTCCGCTTCCAGAAGAATCAAAAGCCTAAGCTAGCTGTCTGCTGGGGAGATCTGATGTCAGAGACCGATCTCAGTGTGAGAGCCAGCAAGACTCTACTGCAGCCTCCGATGCCCCAGTGTCTCCATGCACACAAGCGTGTATATAATACAGGGACCACTCACCATCCCTTGCAAATATTACTTAGCTCTTTAAGCTCATACATAGAATCCTCAGTGCTGTGATCTCTGAAACATGAAAGAAATTCAGCTCTTAATTGAAAACAGCCGGGTAAGGGCTCTTCATGTTTAGAACAAATGAAGAAACTCCTTCTTTCATCTGTGATACCCAAGATGACAGAAACATGAGTTATATGATTTGTTCAGATAACAGTAGGGAGGGGGAGAAGTGGAGCTGAGAATACAGCAGGGCAGATGGAGACCAAGGAGCCCTCTGCTGCTGCTTGGGATGGACGAAACAGCTATACTGCCTAGGGTTTTAAAGTAGGCACCAATACTTCTGGTCAAATATTCAAGGTCTTGACTTCACTGAGAAATAAAAAGGAATGATACATTCCCTCACCGAAAAATATTCAGCAGTTTTACATCATAAATCAGTTGCTTGAAACCAAAAGCCATCTATTATCTTCTCCTGTTACAACAGTGGCCACAATAGTGTAGTGAAACTTGACATTTCAGTCCTCTCCAGGGGGGCAAGGCCAGACCTGCTGGGAATGGTACCCACAGTGGACTTCATTCCAGTTTTGCTTCTCAAATCCATTATCATTCAGAACCTGCTGCAATGTAGACAGTATCCCTTGCTTCTGAGATGTGTCACTTGCCTTTGTGATTTCTGTCTACACTTCAATAAACAGAATTCAAGAATTCAGAGGAATTAAAGAAGGTCTTGGAACCAGCCAAACAAATTGGAGAAAATAAGGGATGTGTTGATTACATAGACTCACTCGGATTCCAGTGCTAGCTGTCAGGTGTCACGCATGTGACAGTCAAACCCCAGGGCTGGAGAATTCTTAAGGCATCACTAACATCCTGAAGTCATTGAATTGTACCAAATTTACCAAGCTCTCTCAGGGGAGCCAGCATGGTAGGAAGGCGGATGTATTGATTTGATGAGTGAGAGCCATTATTGTCTTTACAGTAGAACATAGACCATTCCCAGGAAAATCACAGTCCAGGGACCCTGGTATCTGGTACCATACAGCATATACCCTGTAGGTCAAGAAGGCACAGTAGAGAAGGAAGAGATTTCTATGTGTCCTCTGTGTGAGAACTCAATGTGCTCATCACTGTTATCCTAGATGGGTACCCTAGGAGGCTCCTTAATTGCAATTCTGCAGCTTAACCCTTCTACTTAGGAAGGCACAGCCACTTTGCATATTAAGGTGTAACTGGTGATCTCTGCCTGCTGCTCTTCACCATTCATGGAGTACAGCTTTAAGGATAAATGTGTTTGTTCAAAATCCCCCCCCCCTCCAAGTCACAAGGGCTGCTCACTATAACCAGCAATTTAGAAACAATAAGAACACTTTTCAGTAGAATTATAATGTGGTTGTCTGATACCCAGAATGCCCTCCTGTCAAAGCTTCACTTATAATCAACATGAGAAATGTAGGGTAAGTTGGCAATGGCCTTGGGGAAAGGGGCGGGTAGGAGGGGAGTGGACGCCACATTGCTGCTGGCTTGATAGAACTTTACTTTCTTCCTCTCAAACACATCAAGACAGAATTATCCCAATCTCTGGGCCCATGCCTCGCCTCTGCTGGAGCTGCTGTCACTTTTCCTGTCCAAGAAATTAAGAACAGATGTGTCAGGGGTCATAGGGTGCTTTGTAATATGCTCAAAACTTATCCTCGGGCTTAAATACAATTAAAGCATGTCAGGATTCATGCTTCAACAGTGTCTAACACATTGGAAGGTCCTATGTTTTGTTCTCAATAAGTAAAAATTTAAAATGTCTCTTAAAATATTTTCAATACCTAAATTTACTACGTATCTCATATTACAATTAAAACACAGAATACTCAGTTATCTCAATGAAGCATATATTAATATGAAGGCAAGGCATGAAAATCTTTATCTATAGAGGTCCGAAGGTTGAAGGGTTTTTAAAATGTTTTATTGGAAGCATGAAATATACCTTTTTTTAAGCTTAAGATGCCAAGATCTGGGGCATGCTGTAAGCTGTGAGCAAACCTCGGGTTCTTCTATGACAGGATTTATCTCCACCTGTGTTGCTACATGCAATTCTGGTCACTGCTGCTTGGGAACTATGAAAGAGACCATAAATTTACCCAGAGAGGATTATGGAAAAATGCTTCTGGATTTTAAGGAGACCTTTTGGGTTTTGCTGAGATTAGACTACAGGAGTAGCACATGTCTGTGTGGGAAGCCGAGCTGCTTAGATGGCAGCAGGATAGATAGCTGCTTACTGAGGCCAGTTTTCTAGCTCCAGCAGAAGAATAGCTTCAGGTAAAAATCAAAAGACGCCCGTGTGCTGTAGTGAATTTGTAAACTCTGCTCCCTTAAACATTAATGAGCCAGCTTACTCTGAGTTTAGAAGGGATTGTAACTGTAACGTTCTAACTGTATATGAAGGGAAGATGGAAGTCCCTTTACCTCTCCTCTCCCTGTCTCTCTCACCTCCCTTTCCCCTTTCTTCTTTCTTCCCAGTGCTGGGATTGAAACCAGAACCTTATAAATGCTAAATACACTACCAGTGAACGGCCAACCCTGTCCTGATGTGATATCATGGTGATAGTCCCTGACATTTCTACTTGATTGTTCCTATGACCTCAAGGAGGAAAATGAATTTATCAAGTGATTGTCTCAAACTCTTGTGCTTCGGCTGCCTATAAAGCACAGCCAGGAGGCTTTAAGAGCCAACTTTTATTAAGAAGTTGTCACTGTATCATTTAACACAGTTTTATCATTATGGTAATTATTAGTTCTCAGGAAAAAAAGAATGATGCTCAGATCTGAGCTATATGATAATCCAAATGGCAATGCAAATAGAAGAATCGGAAGGAAAGCATCTTAGTGCACAGACAATGCTAAATGAAAGTAAATTCGTTAGGGCTCTTTCCTTTGCCTCAGCCCTTGGAAGCTTACAGCTCTTTAATGCAATTTACAAATGGGCAAAGGTCAAGCATGCACTGAGGGTCCTTTGAGATGCTCTGCCAGGTGGACATCAGGCATCCTGAGGGGCCGAAAGAGTCATCCTTTATGTCTGTGCTAGAGACTGACTCAGAGCGAGCCAGCCTTTGATAAGACTGTGATACTGCTCGGAGTCTACCAGCCCACAGTACCTTCCATCCAGTCCTGGGCTTCCAGAGAGACAGAAAATCTGAGCCCACAGTTTTCCTGTGGCCTTCTATCCTTGAGGTCTTGTTGGTGTTTGATCTTAAGACAGATAGAATGACTGGTCATCCCCAATTAACTCCTTACAGCTTGCCAGACTTACAGACCAGACACATACACACTTCACCCCTCCACGCACACCACACATTCCCACACCCCCACCTCACATTCCACACACACAGACATACCACAGACAAAGCAGACACGTACACACACACCATCCCTCATTCACAACATACACCTCTCTCTCTCTCTCTCTCTCTCTCTCTCTCTCTCTCACACACACACACACACACACACACACACACTACATGTTAAGTAACACACGTCATGATGAATAAACTCATCCCTGGAAGACACTGGTACTGGTATCTTCCCAGAGAGAAAGATGTTTCTTTTAACAGTCAGTGAAGAAAGAAGGCAAACAGTAAAGTGTTTGGACCAGAGTCCCCTGTATGTCACCTCATTAGGTAAGAACATGTGACATAACTCTAAACACTAAGGCCCAAAGTATTTTCTGTTTCTTCTGGACCTGAACCATTATGCTGTCTTTTGGACTTTGTACTACTGTGGGCCCCCTTGTACTAAGGTCTTTAATTGGTGAAATGTTTGCAACTGCTCTGGATGCCAAAAAAGTAATATAAGTTGCTCTGTGCAGTCCTGGGGTGCTGGAATCCCCAGACCCTCCACCTTCTACCAGATTCACACTGTCATTCCAGTGGGCCATTGCTAAGAGGGAGGAAGGGAAAAAACATAAAGAGATCCCCCTCTAAATGTTAACTAAAAGTACCTTACCACTGCAGCGGCCCTAACTACCTCACTAATTCTGGTACCAAAGTCATGCTGTTAAGGAAATAGCTGATTTAAACAAAGCAGGAGTATTTTTAGAACAATAAAAAACCCTATTCAGGATATCTAATTATGCAAACTGTGAACAAGAAGACACCAGTCTTGCATTAGCAGAGACTTGACTCTTGTTGTAATTTGCTCTTTTTTCGCAGCAGAAAGCAGTTCCTTTTTGTCGCTTTGCTGCCTTAGCTTGGCTTAGTGCTTCTGCCAGAGCGGAGCAGGTCACCGCAAAGTGTTTCTGTTGCTGCGGTAGACTGCAGTTAGGGAGCGTGGCAGGATAATGTATTGTAATGCAGATTACGGTGGTTCGCTGCTGCGTGATTCACAGATATGATTGCATCTAATTTCAGAAATAAGTGGAACCGTCTGCTCTTTTGTGTGAGCTGAAAAGCCGTTCAACGGCGTTCAAATGACTGCTGCTTTTGCACCTAGAAGAAGAGAAAAGAAACCCACCCAGTGTCACGGCGGTAACTTTCCTCACCCAACGTATCTCCCTCCAACCCAGCACCATACTGATTTTTATGAGAATTTTATTTCCTTTATCTTTCCTCTAAAAAGTAGCATGGTCTGATGTTTTGGGGAGTAGGCACGTTTAGTTTTATTAAATTTTCTCATCTCTCATCTTACAGGAGGGACCTTGTTACAAGCTCCTTTCTCTCTCCCTTTCCTGCGGCTCTACCACAATACAACCCCGATTCTTTGCAGAAAACATTCCCATGTCGAGCCACGGTGACAAGTCCCCTGGGAAGGACTTAGCGTGCCCATACTAGGTAACTCTGCGGCCTGCTCTATCGAGACTGTCCCGGATCTGGCTCTGAAGGCGCCTTCGGGTGGTATTTCCTTTGCGTGAATAAGAGTTCAAGGTGTTCTGCCATGTTCTCTGTCACGTGTGAATCCCAGCTTACCATCTCTCTGTGTGGGTATACGTTATGAAGCTTATAAGGAGACCGTGGTGGAGGAAAGAGTTTTGAGAAGGGAGGAGACATTTGTTTTGTGACACGAAAATGGGAAGGAGTCATAGGAAGCATGGAAGGGACAAAATGGTCAGGAGGTAAGGAGAAGTCGGGAAGGAGGGAAGACTCAACAGCGGATTTTGTGTGAAATACCATAATAAAGCCTAATACTGTGTAAGGTGATTTTTTTTAAAAAAATAAATAAGTGAAGAACAAAATTTGTTTATGGTATGAGTCATGCAAGATTCTATCCATTGAAAAAGGATAATGAGAATATTTGCAATTAAGAAGTAGTCACAGTTTTAGTTATTAGATCTGATTAGACTGTTATTGACTTTTTCCCTCCAGTTTTCAGGTTCCACTTAACCTGCTAACTCCCCAGATTTCCCTCCCAAGGGAGGCTTTGGGGGAGCAGGCTAGCCTCACACACCCTCTATCATCTACGGCCACACACAGTCCTCCTTTATGAAATCAGCCTCCCCAAGTTTGAGTTTGAACCCCTAATTATGTACTTTCTCTGTTTGCTTTCCATTGCTCTGACTTTGGTTTTACATATCTCTCTAAAAAAGCCCGCAGAAGCAACTGAACTATACTTATCATTCCAAACAGAAAGTAAACCTAGGTAACAAACCCTTTGGCAGGAAAACAGTGGCATTTCCCAACGGGCCACATGAATGTAGATGATCCTGGAAGCCAGGGTCACTTGGGACCACAAAGGAAAGAGGTTACCATAAGAGGAAGTGGACCAAAGACCTGCAAAGACATAGTCTACCATCGCACATAGATGCCCAGTTTACCCCAACCCTGATGAAACCCAGCCAGGGTCTCTCCTCATCTGACACATAAATAAGGGCCAAGCTGATCAATGAACTCAAAGAAAAGATCTTTAAACACACATCCCTTGGTATTACTCTCCCTCCAACAAGTTGCTCTGAGTCCCCAGGCTATAGATATTGGGGTTTACTTGATCTACAGTAAATATAAGCCTATAAAACAATGAGCTCTCCCAGAGGGCGGCCATGATGTGGCTGTTTTCTGACAGGGTCTTTAGAAATTATCTTATATTTGCTGTCCAAGTGTTTTCCCAGTGTTGCTTTCTATGAGTGGGTAAGGGTATAAGATGTATTTTGTGTAACATTCCATCCACTTTTTTAAAATGCAGTTTTTCATGCCATTGACTCTGAAATGCTCTGCTGGCCAGTTGTTCCATAGTCTTTTCCCTGATCAGCTGAGGGCTGAGGTTGTGGCACTGCCCACAGAACCTCTAGTGAGTCACATGGGAGCAGTCTTCACAGTAAAACACACCAGGAGAAACCCTAAGCATCCAAAGTGGAAGGCCAAGGAACCCCCTGTAGCCAGACAGGACTGTCTACTGCAGAGAGCATCATTATTCCACTTGATATTAAAAAAAAAATCAAGATGGGAGAGGAAGGCCATTAGAAAATGCATACCTATAGGAGACAAGGGTTCAGTTCCCATATATATTAAAAACTAATTATTGCATTTAAGCACCTGTTCTAAATATTAGCATCTACTGCAAAGAGAACAGAAACTGAGCAGTAGCACAGAAGAATAGAATATGTCTCTTTCAACACCGTTCCCCAGTGGGAGTCAGGGAGCAAGGGGATAGGCAGTAATGAAGGATCAGGGAGTAGTCTATGTTACAGATCTTTAATTCTATTTTAAATAAACAAGGAGATAATTCATCACTGTGAACACACACACACACACACACACACGCACGCACGCACGTTTGTGCACCTTCTTGGCTAACATAACTCTGTAGTTCCAAAGGCAAAATCAAGAGATGAACAGAATAGGTCCAGTGTGAGTCCTTAGAAATAAACAGCAGCAATTTCCCTGGGCAGCCAGAAACCTTAGATTAGGTTACCCCTAATCTAAATTGTCTTGGAAAAACCCAAGCCACACTGTCTGTAAAATGGAGGGCAGCTCATCATTTACACACAGAACATTCAGAAGAATCCCTGCACATGTTGGGAACTATACATTATTTTAAGCGATCACACACAGCAGGACCCAGTACATGCATCTGGAGTTCATATTTAGGAATATATATGTATATACAAATACATATATGCATGTCATAACAATTAGTGAATAAGGGAGCATAGGTTTGAAGTAGACAAGGAGGAATAAATGGAAGGGTTTGGAAAGAGGAATGAGAAGGGAGAGAGACATCGCAAAAAGAAGTAAAACAAAACAAAATAAAAAAGAATATGAACAGGATAATTCTAGGAAGCTGGTTGCTGCAAACTCAATAGTAACCCCGTGAGGCAGAATTAGTGTTATTAGGGACAGCTGGGCTAGCATGTCTTGTCACTGACTGGAGACAGAAGATAGTCCATGAAAAATGTGCTTTTCTCTGTGGAAGAGCCACTTTCTTAGAGTGCCAGGGTGGACAGTTGTGTTCTTGTCTCACCTCCTCTTCAGAGTCAGTCAGGTCAATGTCTGCCTGTAGAGAGAGAGCTGCTTCCTCCACACACTAGAGATGGCTCTACTCTGAGACTTCTCATGCATAACATTGCTAACCAGTGTGGAGATGCCTTTGTAGTTGACACTCTGACCTCCCTTGTGCCTGGTTGCTACCACATGCCAGTGTTACTTAGGGAAAGAGGTGATGACTCCTTGTCATTGTTTTTGAGTAAAGAATGGGGCAATTACCCAAGACTTCTGGAAGCTTCTGTCTTCTCAGCACCCTAATGGAGCATTTCATTCCGAGTATTGGGAACATAAATAGCAGTGAGGGTGCCCACATATTTCAAAGACTGTAGAAATTACACTGCACAAGCTAAACCACCGGAAGTCAGCTGGCTTTCTGGAGGGATCCTGCTGGGATATTTTTCATCACTTTTTCAATTTTTTTTCCTTGCTGTCATTTAAATAGATCCTTGGAAACTTGAAACTTAAATCTGTTTCCCTACCCAAAGTTTTCCTTCCAGCTTGTGCAGGCACACAGACACACAGACACACAGACACACAGACACACAGACACACAG
>NW_021604613.1:11006303-11064929 GCF_004785775.1 Grammomys surdaster
AAGAGCATCCAACTGACTTACATGTTGTAAATGTTAGAAGCATGCCTAGGGAAGGGAGAGATACCTGACTCTCTCACCTTTCAGTTTCAACAGTGTTTACCGTGGCTCACTGGAATGGTACACGATCCATTTGATCCTGGACAAAGTAGAGGAAGTGAAGAAGGGAAGATGTAGAGGAAGTGAAGAAGGGAAGATGTGGAGGAAGTGAAGAAAGGAAGATGTGGAGGAAGTAAAGAATGGAAGATGTGGTGTTCAGAGAGCCCTATGCTGGGATGGCCACCTGGGAAAGCTGTGGGCCACTGAGTCCCCTGCCAAAGGTATGTATGTCAGTTGTAATCTGTTACCTGAAGCTAGTTTAAAATTTCCCAGCTTTCTCCCTTACTTCTCTTGTTCCTACTCTCCTTAATGTCTATAGTTTTTTGTAGTTCTGGCACAGTTTTTATTTTATTTACAGTTTTTTGGGTTTTTTTGTTTGTTTGTTTTTGAGGCTGGAATCTGCAATTCAGGCCCTGCTGAGGCTAAGGAAGAAGATCAGTGTGAATCTGAGCTAGCTTGGGCTACAAAATAAGATTCTGTCTCAAGAGAACCTCAAGATTCTCCACTCTCAACTTCCCAAGTCTGGATGCTATGAGGAGGGCAGCAGAAATTAAATGTGTTATGAAATCTGTCTTCCAGCCTCCTTTACAACTCAAATCTCAAGAAAGACTAGCAGGTAAAACCCTGGGTGCCTTGCTAGAAATGAATGTGTTGATACACCAGTGGTCTGGAAGGCCTGGGTAGATTAAGGGGAAATGGATATCTCACAAGGGAGGAGAGAGTAGAATGAGCACCCAGCAACTTTGGACAAGAGTCTTTTTTTGTAAGAATTCACACAACATAAGAACATAAACAGCAGTGACATCAGCTGTCAGGACACAATGGGAACATGAAGACCAAGGTCACCTGACACTTTAGGTGATGTTTTTATGTGTATGACTTCTTACCCCCTCCCTTTATTTATTTGGTGGAGGGTGTACTCTAGCAAGAGTCACAGTTGGAAGACACTTTGAAGGGTTTAGTTCTCTCCTTCCACCATTTGGGTGCTTGGATTGAGTTCACATTATCCGGCTTGACCACAGGAGTCTTAATCCACTGTACCCTCCTGACCTCCCTATAGCAATATGGTGGTGTAGGATGTCAAGAAAGTCTTTTGGCCATGACAATGGAACCCTCTTATCACTGCTTTATAAGAAGAGAAAGGGATGCAGGGCGGAGAGAGGAAAAACAGTACACTGTGCCAAGTGAGGCCAGAGCGAGGGGCTGGACCATCTACAAGCCAAGAATAAAGCCCTCACCAATAAATGAATCAGCTGGCACCTTGGTCCTGGATTTCTGAACTGTTAGGAGTATGAGAAGTGAACTTGTGTTCAAGCCACCCAAACTGTGGTACACCATCACAGCGTTCAGGACGGTGACTTTCTAAGACTCTTATTGTGTAAAGTGTAGCAGAGACTAAGGAACCAGAATGAAAGAGCTTACAACCCAGGGAGTATCACAAACTGTGATGTGAACTGACACACAAAGGAACAGAAGGCTCACACACCCAACTCAAGAAGCTAAGAAGTGATTCTGAATGGAAGACCTTTCTCCAGGGTGAAAGGGCTAAACAGAAACTAACCAAGTCGAAAATGCTGGCAATGCTGGAGAGAAAATATGCCAAGTAAGAAAGTCTCCAAGGCATGATTTATTCAGGACCAAGTTAAAGTAAGGAATATAGTGGGCTACAGGAAAGGTAAAATTAAAGCTGATTAAGGGTCAGCTTACGAAATGTCTTACATGCCGCATCATAGAGACCAGTAGGGTGGAAACAGAAGAGATTGAAGAGTGGATGGATTTGCATTTGTCTTGGGTCTGAATTTTCAACTGCTAGTGTGATATTGACCAAATTATTTAGTTTTAACTTCATGTAAAAAAATGGAAGCTAAGCATGTAATTCAGCATGCATATAGTGTTTGGACATGTTTCTCCTCTTAATCAATAATGAAAATACACACAAAGCGAAAAGATAGCCCATTCCCAGTGCATTCAGTTAGCAAGCATGTCTGAGTGGAAACATTCAATGTTGGCAAAGATGTGGAAAGGCAGACATTTTCCAAAATTATCTGGGGTCCTGAGCTGTTGTTTGAGCAGAAAATATCCCTCACCTTGTGGTTTGAACTATTTGTGCACAGATGTTAGCATCATGTTGGGAGGAAGTGGAAACTTTAGGTCTTTGGGCATCTCTAGAGAAAGCAGGTCAGTACCTCTAAAGATGATACCCAGTCCCTGGCTTCTTCCTCTCCCCCTGCATCCTGTTTATCATGGGGTGAGTATTCTCTGTTATATATTGCCAGCACTAGGAGGTTCTGCTTACCACATGCCCAGAGTTAACTGAGCCAAGGACTGTGGTCTGTAATCTCTGAAACCATGAGCTGAAATAAATCTTCTCTCCCTTTAGTTACTCTGTCAGACACTTTATCACAGTGATGGGGGTCTTACCGACACAAATTACATTAACACAACTTACTGGGGGAAATGTCTAAATACTTCAAATACTCCTCTAGTCTTCTATTCCTTACTTAGTTACCTCTGAAGGAAGTCCTTTGTAAACACATCCTCCTTTTTTCGTTCTTAGCTGAGTGTTCCATCTCTGCTTCATTAGGACACTGAGAACATCAGTCCTTGGCTATTATATATAATATAGTATTTTACATTCCTCCTTCCTCTCCCTGAGGATTTTGTTGAAAATTACTAGAAACTACTATGTTTCATTAAGTAAGAGAATGCTCGACATTTTTTGATCTGATGGCATATGAAAAGAACTTCTATGTGGGAGAAAGAGGGTGAATTACCACAAGCCTCATTCTGTAGCTCATCCCGGGACTGTCCCAGGCTGTGCTGAGTGATTGGTTAGAGCATGGAAGAGTCAGTGTGTCTCCAGCTTTGCTGTGAGGGAATGAGGGGGAAAGTGAGAGGCAGGCCTGCTGGCATTGCATGCAAATGTCACACACACACACACACACACACACACACACACACACACGCATGCACATACACACATGTTATCATGATTAAAACACAGACTGCCTGCTCCTCTTTCCAGAGATTCACTACATATTGAACGTTTCCACTCGAATGCCTCAAAGAATCTTAAGCTTACAGTGTACTACCGTGAGCTCAGTACATATCCTGAAACAATTTTACTACCAGTGCCCCAAGTCTGGTCAACAATACTACTGTTCTTCTGTGGTTCAGGTTGGAAACACAAGGACTCTCTTGGGTCCTCCATAGCTAGTCAATCACTAAGCCACCATGCTTCTACCTCCTAAACATCCTTACAAATACTGCTTTCCTTCCATACCTCACTGTAGAGTCACTCCACTCCACTCTTGCAACCACCTCTCACCAAATATCCTCCTATTCTCAATCTACCTTTCACGCTAACGCAAGAACAAACCATCTAAAAGGCAAATGGAGGCTTCATTCCTCACTGACGTGGTTTGATTCTTGCCTTCTTCCTTGGCCTGAAGACCACTACCTAGCACCCAAACAGCATCATCTGTCTGTCTCCAGCCTCGTAAGGTAACTAAAGATGGAGGCTGTACTACCTGGTCATTGGCTTTGAATCCTGGCTCTGCAGTTCTGTGTGTGAGATGTTGCAAGCTTAACTTCCTCATTAAAGCCAGGACATCCATGCACCTCCTTCAAAGGGTTGTCATGAGATGCTTGGCCCACAGTACAAGCTCAGCAAGCTCCGGTTGCAGCTCTGGCTCTGTTTTGTGCCACCTTTCTTCCTTCTGCATGAGGTCATTTGCCTTTTCTCTGCTGACTCCTTTGTATGTATGTTTTGTCTACCTGCACACCTGCCTACCACTCTGTCCTAAAGTTTATGTTCTTCATTGGGAGTTTGTGTGGTTCTTACTCTGTTTTAGGCTAACAGCTAGGAGGTCCCTTTTCCTTCCTAGAACATAAAATGCTCTTATTAAATAAGTTTGAAATGGATGGGTGATATTTGTCACATTTTTCCCTCCATAGATTCTCTGAAGTGGTAGATGGTTTTTACCCCACTTGTTGAGCCCTGGCCTCCTAGAGTGAGTGGCTCATAGTAGGATTGAGTAAGAGTGTGTAAAGATGATACATCTGTGATCCTGGATAAGCAGTGACTTTCAAAATCTATGTAAACACGTGCAAATGGATCTACTAGGAAGCCCCAAATACTACAAAATCAGGCAACTTACAATGCAGTTTTTTTTAAATGTCATGGTTTATTCAAATTTCTTCCTCCTCCAATACCCATACTTCCCTTGTATATGTTGAGGGGTAATTGTGAATTCTGAGGTTCTTATATTGTGCTTCAAAACACTTTAGGTGAACTTTAAATCTCCTTGATGCAGCTGTTTAAGAGATGAGACGTGTGTGTGTGTGTGTGTGATAAGTGACCCAGTATTTTGGAGGTTACAAAAAGTTACCAGTTAAAAGAAAGCTAACAGACTCAGCATCTTAATATACTTCCAAGTAAAAAAAAATATCCCAGAGTGCCCTGTCTTTCAGTCACTTTCTAATGACTGTTATGACACTACTTCCTGAGTAACGGCCACCTTAACTCTTGAAAGCAGTTCTCTTATTAAGTTATATCAAAACACAGATCAATTATAATCAAAACCTTCTATTACATAAGCTTTACTTTTTGCTCAGTATTTAAGAAGCACTACAACAAAAAGACAAGTGTTAGCTAAAACAACAAATATTTGTGCCTGTATTCTGGGCAAATGTATGTTAATTACAAGAACTGTTTTTAAAAGAACAACTGATCTAGCAATATATTAATTCTCTGGTGATTATTTCCCTCATTCTATCTAGAAGGGAGAAGAGTGAAATTTATTCATTCATTTACTTAAAAGTAGTAACAGGAGCAAAACAATTTACCAGCCTGATTCTCAGGAGAACAGAAAACTCTGTGTATCTCCATGAACTGTGCTTTTCTTATATTTCTTTTTTAAAAAGACCTTTTTTATTAGTATGTATGTGTGTAGTATGTGTATGTATATGGTCTATCTGTGTGTGTCTATGTGTGTGTATATGTGAATGTATATGTGGTGTGTGTGATGTGTATGATGCATGTGGTATGTGTGTAGTATATATATATGTGGTCTATGTGTGTGTGTGTATGTATGTATATGTATGATGTACCTGGTGTGCATGTAGTGTGTGTATGTATATATGTATATGGTCTATATGTGTGTGTGTATGTGTGTATGTATGTGTGTGTGTGTATGTATGATGTATAGGGTGTGTGTGTAGTATGTATATGTATGTGGTCTTTGTATGTATATGAACATGTATGTATATGTGTATGTGTTATATGTATATTTATGATGTACCTAGTGTGCATGTAGTGTGTATATATGTGTGGTCTATATGTGTGTGTGAATGCATGTGTGTGTGTGTATGATGTATGAGGTGTGCATGTAGTTTGTGCCCTGGGTCTGGTCCTTCAGTAAAGCAATTTTTATAAGTTTCATAAGTGACAGGCAGGGTGACATTAGGTCATAGGCGACATTGAGGGCCCATTGAGTGGGAATGCAAAGCCCTGAAATAGGGCTGTTAAATATTACACGCACAGCCACGCCTTGCTAAACTCATTTTTCAGGACAGAAAAGCAGATTGTGGAATTATTCACGCCAAAGTAATCCTTGCTTAATTTAATCATCAAACTAGGTTTCCTAATATGGATATTTTCTTAGGCTTCAATTTGTTACATAGCTAACTTATTTTCTAATAGACTATGTTGGTAATAAGAAAATGAATTACATGCTCTTGGCAGAGAGATGACAAGTTAGATCTGAATTTATCCCACACAAACTTGGTACCCCCTTTTAAATTCAATAAGCTTGGGATCCCTCTACAACATATCAGATCTGGATGCCAATTATAAACAGATGGCAAGCCCCCGCACCCCACTGCTCAACAGAGACCGAAGGCCACATTATAGTTTTATCAGGAACTTTCTGGGGCGTTATCAAAAGAACACATGGTCCAGTCCAGCTCATTCCGAGTAAAGACTGCTCAGCTTCCTATTTTGGGGTCTTCTAAATGCATGCAACCAGTTGGCTTAGCAAGGCAGAACCCACCAGCAAATTTAGTATAGTGCTCCTCCCAGGAGGGGGCAGTGACACTCCCTAGGACCAGCCCACACATCCCAGAGGAGGCCCTGGATGCTGAACTAGAAAAACAGTGGGAAGAGGCTCTTCGAGCTCACAGACCTCCGGTCTGTCTTTCTCCACCATCTCCAGACCCAAATCAGGAGAACTGAGACACAGGAAAAGCAACAGCCAGCATGTCACCAGCTTTGTCATCGCAGCAGGAGCGACCGAAAATAAGAAGGCCTGTGTATGACAGGAAACTGAATTATTAAGAGCATTAAATGCTGAAAGGTTGCCGCCTTCACACAGGCTGCAGATCGCCCTGTCTCACTTGTCAAACACGGGTTCATTTTGACGCTGATTTCTTAAATTTCCGCTGACTTGGCAATCCGCAGCCACTCACACAAGCTCTGTGATATCTTAAAGACTTCACAGCTAAGCAGTTAGAACGGATTTGGGGTTTAATTCAGCTCACTGACCTGTTTAAGAGAATAACGGAAATAAAACAATTTTCAACTAAAGGATGGAGAAGGCCTCTCTCGCTCTGAAAGACTCTTTGTATCAACGCCATGAATCAAATGGTTTGTCTAAGTGGTTATTCTGTACCACCAGTGAGGGCGCAGCAATGTGGCCGTGAATCACATTTAATAACTTGTGGTTAGCTGTCATGAACACTTAATTTGATGTTGAACACAAACCCTGCAGGGCCAGAGGGGGCTGGGGAGCAGGGAGGTGGTTGGGAGTGGGGGGCAGAGAGTTAGGATTCACTTGGGGTCTCTTGGTCTTTTCTCCATTTGCTGCAGGTCACATTCTGTCTGCACTTGGCTCTTCAACATCCTTACAGCTGGGCTGGGGAAGCATTTGAATTCTTGGCACCTATCATCCCTTAGAGCTTTCCAGGGTCCTTCTGTCCTCACCAGGAAGGCTCACCCAGTGCTCTAAGAACACTGCCACCCTTCGCAGTATGCTAGTAGTGGAGAGCTGTCAGGCTGGCTGGAAGAATTCAAAGTGTCCAGGGAACCCACAAAAGATTTCTTGCAGCTTTTTAGATGTCTGGCATGCAGCAGAAACCCCTCTTGTGTCAACTGCTAAACACTGCTGTCCCTGTGTCCTGAATGGAATGCGCCAAAACTCTGGAAGACCACAGCTTCACATGTCAGCCATGTGTGCTGGCGGCAGCCGGCTCCAGCCGCCTCAGACATTTTAATTTGTCACTCGGGAAAGCAGATGTGTCAGGGAGTTGGAGAACTTGGGAGGTGACCACAACAAACTCCCTGAGGAGCCTACCCCACTAGGACCTCTGATGAGCTTTATCCAAGCAGGCTCAGAGCAGAGGGGGCAAAGAGAAGGAGAAGCCATCCCAGTCCTGGGCACACAGGGAGAGGAAGGCCATGTCCTTGCCTGGGATTGGGACAAAGACTGAAGTCTGAGTCCCTGTCATCACCTGCCCAGTACTCTGCAGGCCCTGTATTGCATAATCCGCATGGGCAAAGTACTTTCCAAATGTGTCATTAACACTCGGTCTTCTCTCAGTGGTCCTTTGAGTAGTGTACCTGTCCTCCAAGATTTCTTTAAGTTGGTGTGAGGATCTGTTAACTGTCCTTAAATTGTACTTTGCATTAACATGAGCCCCAGAAATATGTCCCATTTGTTACACTTTAGTTTATACTCAGGACATCTGCTTCTGAGGGAAATGGAATTTGACATTTAAAAAAAAAAGAGTCATGTTTTCACAGAGCAAAGGAGCCAATAAATGTGTTCTCAGGTAGCATCCATGCATTTGAGTCAAAGCAAACTCTAATATATTCAATAAACACTAATTAAGTTGTAACACCTCTGAAAGCAGTAAACACACTTGTGGTATTCCAAGAAACTGAGAGACCTTCTCTTTCTCCTCACCAACACCTTTGCCTCTGCCCTGCCCTCATTCACCCACCACCGAGACTACATCACTGCTCAGTGCCGCTGACAAACGACAGCCACTGGCACCATGAAGGTGAAGAGAGAATTGTTTGACGTGTTTTTATTTTAATGTACCTATTAAGATAAGAGAAAAAATTATCTTAAAAATCCAAACTATTGAGCTAAAAGCAACAAGGGTAACGCGGCTATAGAAACAAACAAAAAAACTACCACCACCTCCACCAACAAAACAACAACAAAACAACAACAAAACAACAACAAAACAACAACAAAAACAACAACAAAACAACAACAACAAAATAACAACAAAGCAACAACAAAACAACAACAAAACAACAAAAACAACAACAAAACAACAACAAAACAACAACAACAAAACAACAGCCCCCACACATACTTAACGATTCATTATCCATGAAATAAAAATGCACATGCTTGAAAGTTTTGTGCCTTAAAAAATTAACAGGTCCATTCAAATAAGAATTGTGGCATCAAGTTCCAAGGGGGTAAATTAGCTCTCATAGTAGAAATAACAGACCCATACTTGAATAGGAAAAAATTAACATAGTAGGCAAAACTGGGAAGGGCCACTTTACCAGGATCCATGAGGTTGGGGGGAAGGGGAAAGCAAAGAATTTAAGACCTGAAAATCTTTGATTACTTAAATATTTCATTTAAGCAGAAGTGATCTAAGTTCACTTTGGTTGTTTAACTTATTTTCATAAAAAGGTATCTGAGGCAATAGGGACTCCTGAAGGTAGCCTGAAGCCCTGAAGCAGACTGGTGAATAACAGACCACGCATGAAAATTACTGCACAATTGAACTGCTTCCTCAGCTGCTTTCTCCACCAACATCCACAAGCAAGATAATTTGCTGAACCACAATTTTTAGGGTCAGAAATTGAAGGAAATATAGGTAAAAAAAAAAAAAACAAGAAGCCAATTGATAGCAGAAAGAGTTAGAGGAATCTGATCTACCCCTACCCAAGACAATGTTTCTTAAGAAGAAATTTTGTTAAACAATTTAAATTCTCAGAATATTATGGGTAGCCTGAAAATATTCAGATAAACATTTGAAAACGCATCCAAACAACTTCCTTCTTACTCACTTTCCAACCGAGATTCTCTTGAAAGAATTCTCAAGCCTTCTTTTCCAAGTAGGAGGACTAGTCCTGTGTCAGGGCCCTGTGACTACAGAGCCCAGGAATCCAGGATGGGGAAGCTCAGCGAACTTCTCCACACTTAGCTTCGCGTCTTTGGACCTCGCCTCAGCAAGAAGGCAGTAAGCTCATTGTCCACGTCTGTTACACATCCATAACATGCTAAATTCGCTAATTTCTGAGGTGTTCATCCAGCACTTGTCTTCCTACAGCTCTCCTCACCTCTGAAGGGAGTTGGGGGAAGGGGGCTGGAAGAAGGGCAGGAAGAAGGGCAGGAAGAGGGGAAACCTGCAGGATTCTGACTAGGATGGTTAGAACGTTGTTTTTAGCATTTCAGTCAACAGGCTTTCTGCGTGCCACATCTTCATAGAAATCCTATCATCAAAGCCACCAGACACTATATTTGTTTTCTAATTACAGACCCCGAGCTAACACTTACTTTTTCTTCCCTGTAATAACAACAACACTTTGTATTTATCTAGCGCCTTTCTTCCAACAATCTCAAGATGTGGCCCAGACATTAACTCTTGAACCCCAGGCCTCTGGGGATCAGTGGTGACTTTCAGTTTCTACATTTTGAAGATGGAGAAAACTAAGCAGTTGGTAGCCAAAACTTGACAGGGCAAAGGACACGGTGATTGGATCTTAAAGAAATGGCATCTCTTCTCTCATTCAGGGGTTGGCTAGGAGATAGCTAAACAGTTGGAAGCTCATGCCCGCAGATGATACAGGACAGCACCAGGGGCAGGGAGGCCAGTCAAGAGCTGTCACAACATTTAAAGAATGTTGGGAAGCAACTAAGGTACAGGGAGGGTGATACACAGCAAGACTGTACCACTAAAATAAGGAGTGAGGATGAGAGAGAGTGAGGCATCCCATCAAGATCTCAGCTTCAGCAAATGACGTCCACCCCAGAAGCTACAAAACCCAGGCTAGTGCAGCTCGTCTGTGGAGCCATTTCCAGAACTGGAAGCAACAACAGGCTTGCAATTTTCTCCAGTGTTGTAGTGGCCTGGGCTGTAAGAAAAGACAAAGGTAAACTCCTACCTAAAGGTGGAATGCATCTAGGCTGGCGGTGAAGGAATAGATGAGTCTGCTGGCTTCTGTGTGAATGCCACTCTGGCCACAAGGTCCAGTTGAGGGAAAAGTAGTTACATTGTGGAAGCAAGGAAGGACTGGGGCATTAAAAATAGGATAGCAGAGTTGGGAGACTGACAATAAGAAAGGCCAGAGGGCAGGAGGTTGCCTTCCTCTCCTAGGTTGTGTCAACGTTACAGGGGCAAATTTTCAAAGCCTTCCTTTCTAGCTTCCTTCTCCCAAGTGACATTTCCTCCTTTGTTCACAAGGCTACATGTGAGCCTTAAAGGCCACATGTGAGCCTTTGTTAAAGAGCTAACTAATCAACCATCCATTATACCCCCCAAATGCTCCATTCTACACCCCAATAAAAATATAAGTGGTTTTTGGCATGAAGGTTCCTGGTGATCTCCTGTTAGATTTTGGTCATCTCTACATCTTTTTTGAAATACTCATCTTTGACCAATTACCTAGTCTTAAAATTTAAAAGCAACAGGCACTCAAACGAGTCATTCCATGTTTTCTCATTCCCAAATAGTGAGGAAACATTTAGCCAACTTCACTCTCTAAGCATTTCTCTCAGATGCAATAGTATCTGAGAGGTGACATCATGAAATGAGACTTAAGGTCCTGGGCTATGCCTTACCTGGGACAGGAGAGATGATGAACCCAGAAGTGACACGTGCTTCTCTGAGGACTGCCTCTTTGTTTCTTTGCCAGCCTGCCCAAGTCATGTAAAATACACAGTCAACCCAGGAGTCAAACCTCCATGTTTGCATTCCTTCTTATGACATGGCAGCACAATGGAGAGAGAAGTCATGGGTAGACTCCTATTTCCCCAGACAGGACCTATCATGGTTTGAAATTAAGTATTCATTAACGTCTTCCTTCCTTAGATTTCTCTCTTTTGTTAGATTGAAGGATCCATCAAGGACAGAAATATTTTATTTTATTCTTTAGCATCTAGCTAATCCTATTGTTGAGTAACTAAGATTCTATTTTAAAGATCGTCTCGAGACCTATCATCTGACATTAAGCTCATAGACCTGAATCGCAATGCAGCAGCTTCCTTGTATAAAACACCCATTACCATATAAGGAAAGGCTAAGGGTGAAGTCATAACTCAGCCCACTGAAAGAGTGACACTGAAAAATAGTCAGCAAGCTTTCCCTACAGTGGCCAGGACAATGACTGCTGTAATTCCCTGAACTGTATAGTCTCTATTACACTGTCCAATTCTGTTCACTTACAAGAGCAGCCATGGGGAATTACATGAACAGATAAGTGTGACTGTTTCAATGAAACTTTACAGAACTACTCAGTGCCTGTAGTTTGTCAGCCCCTGAGGTAGGAGGTTAGCAGGATAAAAGAAGTTACACTGCTCCAAAACTATGGTTGCCCTGCCTGGGAGATGTGCCTGAGACTGCTGTGTGAAGCAAGGCAACAACCTTCTCATCAATTCCAAACAGGATTTGTCTGTGGAGTCCATCAATCATAACCTTACCAGCCAAGGTATTTCTGCCTATTTTGACTCCTAACAGAACAATCTCAAACACACATAATAGTGGCTAATGCCTAGGAGGAGCCTTGTAAATGTCCATGGAAGGAAACTGCTACAGCTTTGAGGCTAAGGAGACATTTTGCTGTCAGCGAGGTCACCTGCTCTTGTCATCATCCCACGAGTATGTGTGGCATGCCCAGTGTGCCCCTGGCACTGTGCTAACATTGGGCTTCAGCATTAAGCAGAAGAAAGTGAGTCCTCTCATGACAGGGCCCATGGTGGCTGAGGAAGGAGCCAGTATGTGGTCAGTCCATGCCCCTGACGAGCAAATGCCAGATGTTATGTGGAGAAACAGGAGGACTAGGCTGGAGCTTGGAAGTAAAGGAAAGAACCCCGGCACTATGGACTGGATGTCTGTAACTCTTTAAACTCCCCTCTTGAAGCCTCAGTCCAGCAGTGGGAGGTGGGGATTTGAAAAGAGGTAATCAGATCATGAAGGTGGAACCATTATGATATGAGCCCAGAGCAGAGTTATAAAGGGACCTCAAAGAGCTCTCCTGTCTCTTTCTACCACATGAGACTAATACATGAAGCCTGCAGCCTGCAGTCTGAGAATCCTCACTAGAGCCTGCCTCTGCTGGTGCCCAGTCCCCAGAACTGTGACGAACAACCTTGTTGTTTAGGAACCACATGGCCTATGGTACATTTTTATAGCAATCCAGATGGACTAGGACACTTGAAGAATAAATACTAAGGTGAAAATAAAATCCAACCCCTTCCCCCAAATCATATTTTTTGATATAGCTGGATACATAAGTCTAAGGTCATTGTTTATTCTAGACCAAAAGCTGAAAGATCTAGGTGGCGAGCTTAGGAGTCAGGACAAGGCTACAGCTCAAAGGATACCACCACGGCCACACTACAGCAAAAGTTGAAAATAACCTGAAGTCCTCACTGCAGCTCTGTCAAAGGTAGATATCACCATCAGCCACAGGGCCACATCAGAGGATGGCTGTGTAAAAAATCATATTTAAAAGATGTTTTTTCTCTCATTTTCGTGCTGACCTTTTCACTCTGTTAACTAGAACAAGTGAATTTCTCAGCACCTATTGCTGTGTATGAGCCTCCATGTAGGGTTCCAAGCTGTTGAATCAACACTCATCTGGGGCATCTGCACAAATCAGGACATGTCCCCAACAGTTTGGCAGATCTGGGACCCTCAGACCCCTCACTTACTTTAAATTCTGACTCAATTTGGCCATTACATAGTATTACCTTTAAGAACACATTACTTTGAATTAACATATTTTCTGCTTTTAAATAATAAAAGTCCTGAAAGGAGGGTGTGCGTGTGTGTTTGCATACGTGTGCATGTGTGTGTGTGTGTATGTGGGCGCACAAGTCTGCATTTCTATACCTGTTCAAACTTTGATACTTAATTTTCTATTATAATACAAAGACCCTAATCATGTCGATGCACTTTTGACTTGAACTGAAGATTTCTTAGTGTTTCTTTAGTTTAGGCCCTGAGCTTTTGCTCAGCCTACAGCACTCTTACATGACAATGATTTGAAAGCAGAGAAAACTGAGTATAAATGGGAGACATGAGTCCAGTGTGCAAAGAGAGTACAGATCATATATGGGATGGAAATACACTAAAAGAGAAGGTTAGGTAGCAGTGACCATGAACAAGGTGGAGTATAGGACACATCCCCCCTCCTCGCCCCCCACAGTAGGTCATGGGTGGAATTAAGTTACTAACATTTTGGTGCATTTTAGAAACTCTGTATATTATTAAGTGGGTAGAGAGTAGGGGACACCAGTGAACACATCTTTTTTCTATTTGATGTCAACATTCAAGTAAGCACATTTTTATGCCTATAAATTATAAAGCTGTGTTATAAAAACTGGGCCTGGTGCACACACAGAGCTGCATGGTGAGTGATACAGTCTAGCCAGCTACATTTGTACACAGGTGACTCCCTGGGCTTTGTTCCTTGAAAGGTTTTAGGTCTTCACAAACATCATTTTTTTTCTTTGATATTCATTAGAAATAAAAGCCATAGATGAATTTTATAAGAATAGCACACTTTTGGGGAAAATAATGTATAAATCTCCATATCATCATCATCATCATCATCATCCTTGCTAGAGTTTCAATCTCTCAGAATTCTTTATTCACATCAGAGGGCTGGCTTGCACTGAAAGAGAGGGATGCTTAGGTCTTTCTGCAAAGCCTGCATGCATCAAAGTAGGGACCAGAGCTGCAAAGTCCACTCTGCACATCACAAGGAGCAGAATGGCACTCATTTCTCTCTATAAGTCCAGCATGGTGCCTGCTCACAGGGAGGACTCCGTGAAAGCTGGTATGTGGACTGACAGAGGGACAGCAGCAGTACAGACAGGGAGGACAGGAAGGACAGCACCACCTATACTCACTTCTCCACGCTTAGCAGTAACATAAGCCTCAGAAAATCTACATGTCTTTACACCTTGTAAATTCAAGTTAGTCCTACACAGCCGTGACTTGGCAAAATCAGCTGCCATTGTCTCTAGGGGAAGGCGCCCTTAAAGGCCAAGCCAGAATACCCACCGTTTTAATAGACTTTGTATTTTAATTTTCCATGGTTTATCACCATCTGCTTCTAAAACCTCCAAATCTGGGACGTGTTACTGAACCTCTCTGAAAGGGAGTGGAGAGCAGTATTCTCTTGTCTTAGACGGGGTTTGCAAGGACATGGGCTGAGACTGGTACGGGGAGAACTCTTGGGCGATTTCTCAGAAATAACCCTGCAGAAGAAAATGAAGAAGGCAAGACTGGGCATTGATGGAGGTCAAACCAGGGTGGCATTCCAACAAATCAATTGCTATATAAATGGATTTCTTGATGAGCGAAGCTTAGAATTTTCATGCCCTAGGACAGTGACCAAGCTACTGAATATGGACTGCTTCTAGGGAAGGACATCACTTTTTGAGGGAGCAACTCTCGTTAGTCGGCAGCAGTGCCTGGGAAGGGATTCTGCTGTGTTGGGAGTCACCAGTGCCATAAAAGTACCAGCTGAGAGAGTAGGAGGTTTGACCCTGGAGAAGGGCGTTACCTTGCCGTGCTGCTCTTCAGTACACGCCCCACTGCCAGCAGACATTTCCTCCCTCTGTTTGAACACCCCATCTAGAAACAGCTCCTTGAAGATTATGGTTTGTGTGTTTTGAGCGGTTGGAGTGTGTTGGAGCATTAATGGGGTATCAGCAGCCCCCACCCCAGCTGGTCCTGAAGATGCAGCTGTTCTTCATCCCTTGCCCTGTAGCACAGACTCATCTTCATCACTCTCCGCTGTTCCTTTGTTAACTAGTGTGTCATGGGATGTGGCCTGCCATTGAGGCAGAGACATAGACTGAGTGAGGTAGAACCCTTTAGCCTCTGGGGCTTGAAGACCTCATTGTGAACAGATAATATCTCCTACAAATGAGCCCACTTAGCAGAATCAGCCTCCATCATCTCTGGGAGAAGGCCTCTTTTAAGGACAAGTCAGATCGGCTCTAAAGATCTAAGTTCTTGGTTATTTTCAGAAAAAAATCCCTAAATGAGCTTGATGGGAAAGGTCCATATTTTTACATTATCAAGGGGCACGAGAAACACACATTTTTTTTTTCATGGTGACCACTTAGGAACATCTGAAGAGTAATATGCTAACTCACTATAAACTTGAAACAAATCATAAGCTTAATATTTTTTTAAAGCCCAAGTGATTTAACATGACACCAAGCTTGAGTTAACATGCTATATGGTTGTGGAGATATTAGGGTTTAAACAGATGTCAGCATTTTTTTTTTAACCAAGCGGAAATTGGTTTTTACAGATGTTCAGTAAGGAGTTGAAAGCGGCTGTGTGCTAAATAAAATGAACATCTGAGGGAAAAGGAACCGTTTTTGTATTTCATGTTTGAAGATGTGCTTTGGGGAACAAAGATGATTTTCAAGCTGATCAGACAGAAATCTGTTTAACTTTTCCAAACTCTGCTTTCTCTTTCTGCCCTAATGTCTAGGTGTGCTGGGATTTGCGCAGTAACACGGGGCTGCTGTGCTCCAGCAACCGGCTCCAGCAACCGGCTTCTTTGTCCTTATGATGTTCATTCGCATCTTCATGGTTTTTGTACCAAACAGGCTATGATGTCATAACTCCTTGCAGATTTTCGTCATTTTCTCTTGGCAGCTGGGCCTCTTTAGAAAGCATCAGCTCATGCAATGACTTAATGGAAACACTTTTGCTGGTGAAGAAAAGGGTTTTAAGGTTGTGAGAAAACCCTGTGAGTCTCACCTCTTATTAATGAGTCTTTTAGTTATATTACCCAGCTTAAAAAGCACACTTTGATGCCAAATAATACTCTGCTGTACTCATAGATGGTGTCTAACTCATTTGTCATCAGAGAGGCTCCCCCCAGCAGCTGACAGGAGCAGATGCTGAGACCCACAGCCAAACATTAGGCTGAGCTTGGAAAAACCTGATGAAGGTGTGGGAGGACTGTGGACACCGTGAGAACACAGCCCACAGAGTTAAGTCAGCAGGGCTTGTAGGGGCTCACAGAGATGAAGACGACAAGCACAGAGCCCACAGGGCTCTGCATGTATGTCATGGTTGTGTAGCTTGGGATTTTTGGGACTCCTAACAGTGGAAATGGAATGTCTCTGACTCTTTTGTGTGTTCATGGGACCCTTTTCCTCCCACTTGATATGAGGGTTTGCGACAAATTTGATTGCATCTTTTTATGCCGAGTTCAGTTAATATTTCTAGAGTCCTGCTTTTCTCTGAAGGTAAAGGAAAGAGGAGTGAATCTGGGGAAGAGGGGAGTGGGAGTGTGTGGATGGAGTGGAGGGAGGGGGCTGCAGTCAGGATGAATTGTATGGGAGAAGAATAAATTTAAAGAAGAAAAAGAAAAAGCACATTTTACATAAGAGGAAAGAAATCTATATTTTAAAATGGAAACATAAAATAATACTCTATAAAACGATCACTTTGGGTGTTTTCTTGTTTCTGTATAAGTATACGAAAGTGTCCATGGCATGCATGCCTGCCGTCCATGGGTGTGCATCCACATGTGTAGAGATCAAAGGTTAACGTCAGCTGTCTTCCTCAGTCATTCTTAGTTTTTGAGAATGGGTTTCCCACCAAACCTGGAATTTACCAATTTAGTAGATAAGCTGCCAAGTTAGCACCAACAATCCTCCTGTCTCAGCCTCTGTAGTGCTGAGATTACAGGTGCATGCTACTGTACCTGGCTTTTACATGGGTGTAGGGATCAAACTCAAGTTCTCATGCTTGTCCAGCAAGCTCTTTACTGACTGAGCCATCTCCCAAGCCCCCTTTCTTATTTTTGTCAAGTGTACAATCAGTCCTACATGCTTGCAGTGGTGGCTTAGCTTGGGCAAATACTTCCAGATAATCTTAGATTCACAGAACTGCTTCAGGAGAAATTTGGCCAGAGATAATAGTAGTAAGACCAGACAGGAGAGAAAGAATATTCTATGAAACCCATGAACTGTGTGTAGTCAGGACTCTCCGTCCAAGGTACAGATATCTAGAATTCTCCTGGACATCCAGGGTACATCTTTGGGAAAAAGTCAGCCAGTTGGGCTTCAGAGATAGAATGAGATTCAAGAGGCTCTTGAGATTTCAGTATTAACAATCTCAAATCAAAACAGGACTGGAGATATACTGAATCCTGGTACTTCCTCACCAAGCTCTGTAGGTCACCAGAGAGCCTGTGCAAACACCTACAGGTCAGAAACGGCTCCTAGAGTCTACCCCCTTTGAAGCCTATTTATTGTCACTAGTATCAACAGAGCCAGAACATGACAATGTTCTGGAAGCTCACTGCGCTCTGCTTGCTGAGTGGCATGTATCTGTTTTATATGTGAATATCTTATGGCTGCTTTTGCCTTTATATTAAACCTATTTTGAAAGCATAGCCTAAAGCTACTCCCGCCACTGGCTCCTTTCTCTTTGCTCCCTCCTTCTTTGAGCTCTGAGGGAAGCACATCAATCGCAGCTCTGAAAGCTTTGATGGTTCTTTGGCAGTGACTTCAGTCCTGTTGCACTCACCACAGAACTTCAGTGACTGTCTTATGTGGAGAAGCATACTTGTGGTTGATAAAACGCTAGTTCCATAGCAGGAAAAGTGAATTGATTATATTGGGCATTCTTATAACTGTCACTTTTCTAAATGACAAAAGGGACCAATTTTGGTTTCTTCCCCCATGCCACATACATGCTGATTTTTAATTATAATCAAACATTATTAAAGGAAATCCAAGAGTGAAACCAGGGGGGAAATTATAACTATGGTTTATTGCATACGACTTGGGGTAGGAGGAGGTTAGCAGGCACCTTCAAGCTCTTAGATGTATTCAATATTTGACTATGTATACAGTTACTCAGAAGGTATTTCACCCAGCAAATTTTTTTTGAAGAGGTAACTGTTGCAATCTTCTTCTGTAGTCTGAATTCAGAGACACAAAAATCCCACTGTCTTTTACCTCCAAATGGCTGGATTAATTTTATCATCTCCTCCCCTTTTTAACCCAAAGATTTTTTTCATAGCTGAACAACTTTGTCTTTGTAACTTTCTGCCTTTCTTCAGCTGTCTTGCCCAGTGAGCTGGGGGTGTGGGGGGGTGCTTTGCCACATCCACCTTCCACTCAGAGAGGCAACAAAGCAGTAGTTAGGTGCAGGAATTCAAAGGCAGGTAAAACATGTTCAAATCAATGCTTCATTACTCAGCACCCTTCCTGCTAGTCTGTATGGCTGGGAAGGCATATGCCTTGGTTTCTATGCTAGTTTTATGTGAACCCAACTCAAGCTACAGTCAGCTGAGGGAATGGCCCTATAAGATTGGCTGTAGGCAAGTCTGTAGTTCAGTTTGTTAATTAGAGTTTAATGGGAGTGGTGCCATCCACAGAGGACTGGGTCGCCCATGAGTTGATTGTCCTGGGTACTATAAGACAGCAGATTGAGCAAGCTGTGAAAGAGCAAGCAAGTAAGCAGCACCCCTCCATAACCTTTGTTTTGGTTCCTGCCTCCAGGTTCCTGCCTTGAGTACCTTCTCTGACATCCCTGGATGGTGGACTATAGGTTGCAAGTTAAAATAAACCTGTCCCTCACCAAGTTGCTTCTGGCTATGGTGTTTTGTCATAGCAGTAAATACAGTGACTATGGCAGAAGTTGGTACCAAGAGTATTGTATTTCTGTGGTAGATATGACTGTGTTTTGTGTGTGTGTGTTTGTGGTGTGGGTGTTATATAGTATCTCAGCTGGAAAGGCAGTATAATATTCAGAGCTCAGTGGGATGCTCTGTAGGAGCTTAAAAATAATCACATTGAGCACAGTGTACATTATGGAAGCCTGGCTTATGACGAAGTTTTAGAGGAAAGTTTGGGAACCATTTGTGTGATGTTTTGTGTTAAGGACCTGTGATGTCTGGTCAAATGGAGCTGAAGAATTGTCACTATTAAGACAACGGCACCAAGGAGACAGAATCTTCAGGGAGCTGTCTCTTCAGGGTCAGTGCATGGAGGTTCTGGTTATACCTTGTGCTGAAGTTTGTATTAAGAATCATCCAAGTGGTACTGGTTATAAAGGCTTTAGGGGTCATAGAGAGTAGTACAGCTTGGCACCCTGTGACAGGGCTGGAGTCCCTGAAGACAGCCCAGGAAAGACCATCGGAAAAGGTCCAGTAGAAAGCCCAGGATTGAAGGGGTCATGGGGTGGTGGGAGGGGGTGTTGAGGCTTGGCAGCATGCAGCAGGGTGAGAATCTCCAAAGATAGCCCAGACAAATTTGGAGAAGGTGCTGCTCAGTTGCTGGACATTTTGGAGATACCATGGGATCTCCAGCTTCAGAGTGGGGTGTGTCTGAACCTAAGAGAAAAATTGTGTTTGCTATGGATGACCTTCTGAGCCCTTGAGAGAAGGCCAGAAGATAGTGATTAAGTCCCAGTCTGACACAGCTTTAAACCATCAGAGTTTGATGTGGTTTCACAGAGAGCCTGCCCTGATTCTTCCCTCTTGGAGTAAGAACGTATTTAACCCATTTTTCATTTTGAAGGAGCCCACAGTTAAAAGACTTGGAACTTCTAAAGAGACACTGGAGCTTTAGAGAGGCTATGATCATTTTCGTGAAATTATGAGTATTTTAATGAGACTTTGGATATTTTAAAAAATTTAAAAAAACAACATTTAACATGTTTGAATTGGTAAAGGCCATGGAACTTTTGAAGTAATTTGTTTTATATTGTTGATATTAATATTCACATGAGATCTTGTGGGTGAACAAAAAAGGAAAGGCTATGGTTTAACAGATATGATTGTGTCAAGCTGGCAAAGGACAATTGTTCTGGTTAGCTTTATGTCACCTTGACACAAGCAAGAGTCTTTCTGGAAGAGCGAATTTTAATTGAGAAAATAGCTCCACAAGATTGACCTATAGGCAACTCTGTAGTCTTAGCAAATTTTCTTAATTAGTAGTTGACATGGGAGGGCCCGGTCCATTGTGAGTGGAGCCATCCCTAGGATGGTAGTCCTGAATTCTATAAGAAAGAAGCTGAGCAAGCCATGGAAAAGCAAGCCAGTAAGCAGTACCCTGTATGGCCTCTACAACAGCTCCTGCCTCCAGGTTCCTGCCTTGAGTACTGCTCTGACATCCCTGGAAGATGGACTACAAGCTGCAAGATGAATTAAGCCTTCCTCTCCAGGTTGCTTTTGGTCATCATGTTTTATCACAGTGGTAGACACCCACACCCTGACTAGCAATTTCCTCAACTGTGAAATGGGTGTGAATGGTATCTGTCTCATGATTATTGTGAAGAACAAATGCATTATGAGGCATGAAGAACGTGGCAAATAATAAATGTTAGTTATCATTATTACCAACATCATAAAAATCCTTAGAAGTACAGTGATAGGCCCACTTCCCACTTTGAAATCACTTGAGAAGTATCAGAAAAGTCGTTAGAGACATGGATTATCCTGGAAGCTGTGTCTGCTTCTTCTGAATGATCACTGTTGTTCCAGTCTGTCCTAGAAGAACAAATAGAGAACCTCAAACCTTAAAAAGAGAATTTTGTTCTCTTAACTAATCACATAAACATGCACACACACACACACACACACACACACAAACACGAGCTCAAAAATAGATTTGAGGGCTGAGATGGCTCAGTTGGCAAAGTGTCACGCAGCACAACACTGAGTCCTATTTCAGAACTCATGTTTTCAAACAAAACAACAAAAAGTGTGGTAGTCACACATGCTTGAAATCTAAGTGCATGGGAAGCAGAGACGGGTGGATTCCTGGGATTCATGGGCCAGCCTTGTCCAATCAATGAGCTCCAGGCCTGTGAACAGCCCTGTCTCTAAGCAAAGTAGGTGGAGCCTCAGTAATAGCACTTGAGGTTTTCTTTGGGTCTACATTAATGCACATATACACACACATGTACGCAACTACACACACATGTGGACACACACATGCACACACATGCACAGATACATGCACATACACATAGACACACATATACACAAATGCATACACAGGGATACACATGGGCACACATGCACATGCATGGACACACCTATGCACACAGACTGGATTCAGGCTGTTATTTCTAAATGGTTTTTCTTTCTTTTGAAAACAGCTATCCATCAGGGAGTTGTGATAACCGTGATGGTGATGGCTGCTGTCATGAAACACTTCTTTAAAGTAAGTAATTGTTCACTAGTAGGGATAGTAGGAGACGGGGGGCCTGCCAAGGGACAGGTTTATAGTCTCCTGGGAGCTATGCTTTCTTCTTTGTTTGATGATTTGTCATTTGGTTAGTTTGTTTAAATCTGTGTTCCTCAATATGATGACTTCTGGGTCACCTGCAAGGGAGGTTGTTGACTTGTTTCCCTGCAGACTTTTAGCATTCAAATCTCCAGGGATGGAGTGAAGTGGTTTCTGTGTGGACTAGACCTGAGAGAGACTCATGCACACCAACCATGAGAACCTCTGAGACAGAGAAAACTGGAACATGTTGAGACTGCTGGGACCTTAGCACAAGAAAAAGGTTATTAATACACAAATGTACATTTATTCATGGCTGGGAGCTTTCTTCTTCCTTACTTTCTATCGCAGGAACTATGAAGTCTTCTGAATTCCTTTTAATAGAAAGATGAATAAATGTTTACTAAGTGTTTGCTCTCTGCCGAGGGTCAGAGTGAATGCGGCAAGCATTATTACAGGAGAAATATGTCCGTGGAGTTGACACGTGTACCCCAAGTCCTCATTTGCCATAATTTAAGAAAATAGATCTTGAAGTGGTGCCAGGGAATCTTATAGCTAAGCTACTGTCTGGCTCTATCGAGGGGGAGTACACTTACCCCAGAGGAGCCGTAAAACATCAGCTGAGCGTTGATGGGGTTGGAGTCAAATAGAATTCTGTTCTCCTGTGAAAACATGCACATCTGTGGAACTGCATTGCTATAATCAGGACACAACCAAATTCACAGATGTGCCCAATTTTCTGTTTCCTCTGCATTTACCAGTTCCACAGCATGGTGACAAATGAGGAAAGTATTGCACTGATTTTACATAGCATCTCATGAAGCTACTCACAAATCCCCATGGTGGGAAGAAACCTCCCAAATGCTGACGGTTAAGTGCTGCATCTGTCCAATCCATCTCTGGGACACAGTAAGCTCTCTGTTCCCCTACATAAAGCAAGTCGAGGAGATCCCAATATCCTAAGTCACATTGCAGAAGAAAAAAAAAGTTTCTTTTAAAAATCTTTCTCTTCCCAGTTATTTCTATCCTTCTATTTTTATGTTGTTAGGTAAATGAGTACATATATCTGATAATTATAAAATAAAACCCAAAAATATCTAATAAAAATAGATACACACCCAGTCTTGGTTCCCTCGATTTATGTGGTTTTTAACCTTTATTTTATTTTTTTAGATCTTGAAATGCCAGAAGGTTCTAAAAACCCTTCTACCAACACTGAGAAGTGGAAGCTAATATTTTCATAGTTTTCGGACACTGCAGGACAGATATACTCCTGAACTCACAGAAGCTGAGTTGCACAAGACCTGGACCAGATCAAGCCAGCCACCATTCTAGCATGCAGGGGGAAGCTCTGCATTATAAACCACAGTAAGGAACTGTGCAGTGCTCACCAACACCCATGCATAACTCGTAAGTAATGGACAGGTGATGGCTTCTGGGGGAGTCATTTTTCTTCAAGAGTGTAGGTTAGCCACACTCCAGTGAACGGCCCCACAGCCATGTGTGTGTGGTTAGCACAAACTAGACTCGGGTTGTCAACATACAAAGAGTACAGGAAGTTGGGGGGCTAGTAGATCTGGGAAGATTAGAAGAGAGGGGGATGGGTATGCTCAAAACGTGAAATTCTCAAGATTTAATAAAAATCTAATATTAAAATATTTTTGTAAAAACATTCATAGTTTGGAAAAGAGACAACTACTACGGTGGATAACTATTTTTGACAACAGTTTTATGTCAGAGCGTGCACACACACGTGTGCACATAAATGCACACAATTCCTTCCTCTTTTTTGTAACATCTTGCTTTTTGAAAGTTTATCTGACTCCACATGCAGTAATCTTGACTGACCTGCCAATTCAGACTCTCCTTGTTCTTAGTGACTGAGCGCCTGCCCTCACAAGGCCAATCAGAGATGCTTCCCCTACCCCACCCCAACTGTGTTGAGTGTAGCATAGCAAAGACAAACAGGTACTTATCCCTTCTAGCAGCTTGTCTTGTAAGAGTTTCCCACTGCTTTCGGCTTCTAGAGACTCAACGTTTTCCCGACATGCCTCTTTAGTCTTACCTTTGCTGCTTTAGTCACTCTGGCTCTTCCTCACAAACTTTGAAAACTTACAGGGCCTTACTGTGGCTTCCAATCAGAGCTGTCACTCAAAATCTTTACCAGTTGTCTTGCCTTTGGTAAGGGACTAGTTTAGCATGGCCCTCCCCCAAATGGAATGGAGGACAATCAGGGTTGGCTGTGTGCAAATAAAGCATTTTCCTGAAGGAATTAGTTCTGTGTTCTGTTTTAGAAACAAAGATGTTTTCATCCAAGTGAAGATTTACACATGGCTGTGGGATAGAAATAAAAGATTGTAATCAAAGTGTGAACGTGGGGAGAGACGTGTCTATCCCAGCACTGGTGAGCAAGAGACTGGCATGCAATGGTGGAGGAAATGCTGGCTTGTGTGGAGGTTGGCTCTGATTGAAACCCTTAGATCTTCAGGATTCCAGAGATACCTTTGATTTCAAGATGCAGGATCCATGCCTAAGAAAGACAATTTTATGGTAGTAAAAAGGCTTAAGTGTATGTGACTGGGGGAAGCTTCCTTGCACTGAGTTAAACAGCATGGACAAATCCCTCACAGGCCTCCACACATGCTACAGGAAATTGGAATGCAGATGTAACATGCCCTCTTAGAAGGATGGGTAGGTCCAGCTATAAAGGAACCGTATCTGGTTTCCTTGTGAGTCAAGGCAAGAGCATACTGTATTAGGGCATGACACAGAAAGCTCCAACCTCAGCACAGGAGGAGGAGGTTCAAAAGGTCTCCAGAGAGTCTCTGCCTACTTCCGACTCCCTCCCATGGTGGCTCTGCTCAACAGCTTACAACTCACTCACAAGCCACCAATCACAGCTGCTCTGATATGCTCTGATGTGCTATGCTGATCCACACCATGGCCAGTTGTCCCTCATCTGGAATATTCCTGTCTATTCAGGAAGGCCTCCTTTCCCATGGTCTTTAGCACATGGCATTTAGGAAAGTGCCATTTACTTAGAAAGCAACACTTGCCTCCACTAGAAAACTGCTGAGCTACACCAATTTTGTTAAAGTCAAACGCTTTTAAATTCTTTTGTATAAGAATGTAAAGAGTCCTTGTAGTTGGGTGGTGCACAGATGGCCCACTCACCCTTGGTTCTGGATGACAAAATGTTTACAAAGCCTCTTCAGAAACACTTCACTCTCATGTGTCCCTTCCGACTGGAAAGCTAGCTCCATCGAGACACCTCTCACAATGTGTGATTGTTCATAGGTCTCTGATCTGCAAGAGATAGGGAAATCCCTCAGAGATGGGGTACCACCCCTTATTTACTGATGTAGCTCCAGCAACCCCCAAAGTATCAGCAAGAAGTGAGGCTCAGTACACTGTTGTAAAAGAACATTAATACTCAATGCAGGCCTGCCTTGAACATAAGTACTGTATACTGAATGAATTTTCAGAAACAAAAATAGGTGGTTTTGGTGCTTTGACATCATCCAATTTGGATATTGCTTGTTGTGATGACGTGTGTGTGTGTGTGTGTGTGTGTGTGTGTGTGTGTGTGAGAAGATGTTGGTGATAAAGGGCTGGGGAAGTGTAAAGTATTTGCTATTAGAACCTTAGTTCAACCTCTAGCATTCATATGATCCTACATCACCATTCAGGGTGGCAGAGACCAGGGGATTCCTGGGGCTAACTAGCCAGTCTAGTCAAACCAGGATTCTAAGGCTCAGTAAGAGACCCTGTGGCAAAATATGAGGTAGATTACTCCCAAAGAATAACTCCTGAATTTGTCTTCTGGTTCCCATATACATGAGCATACACATGTACACTCATATACGGGAAGGTAAGTGTACACACATATATGCAGAATATTAATAATGAAAAGCACAATTATAAGTGAGACCACTTTCAACTAATACCATGTCTTGTGAGTACTTCAAACACAGGCTGCTCATTTGTCAAGTGAGTAAAGTATAAACTTGGATGAGACAGTGTGGTCAAAACGAGATATGTCACCAACACTCTTTTTAGGAACCAGAGATAGTGAGACTTCTTTTCTTAATGAAGTACAGAGCTCAGCGTAGCTGAAAAGTGTTTCAGTATCATGATAAATGTTCAAGAAAATGCGTTTTTCCTAATATAAAAAGAAACAAAATCTCCTATTGAATTGTCTGAAGGAGTAGGACACAGAAGTGTAAAACCCCAAAGTAGAAGATAAAGGATAAAATACTACCAGCAAGTCAAAGGATTTCCCCGCGCTTTGAGAGACAGAACTGCATTATTACATGCCTTAAGTGTTTCAACTGGCAATTATATTGTGACATCAGCAAAAATACCAGTTACGGGGTCTTTCCACTTTTACCAAAATGCCAGGGGTGGAAAAGTAGTTAGCAGAGAACTTTTCTTCTAGAAAAAGAAAATGACATCAGTGTCCAGAAAAGAATCAACCAATTGCTGGGTCATTCCAGATAGGCACACCTGCAGAATTTCTGTAAAGCAGACTGGCTTTGGCCATGAAAATCTTCAGTCCCCCATAAAGATCAGTTACATTTTATTCCTTATTGCTCTTCCCTGGGGCTGTAGAGTTATCTGACACATGGGGGACTGAGGAAGCAGGACCTCTGCTTAGCCTCAGACACCCCAGATCCCTTTCATAGGGGTGCTCATTCCAGTTTCTCAAGCTTGCATGGTACAAGTTGGCAAAGCAAACTCTGTGGTAATACACCCGTTAATGGCACCAAGACGTCCTCTTATGCCTTCCCCCATGTCCAGGGCACTTACAATGGACTAGGCTCATGGGGCCAGTAGATTTTTCCAGGCTGTTTTATACATAGAAATGAAAAGGCAGTATCTGTGATATTTCTCAAGACCCCAGAATCAGTTAAAGAGAAAACCCTCAAATTCCTTTTTAAAATCATTTTTTGAGATACAAAACAGGGTGACACTGGAATCAATAAGTTTATTTCCAAACTACAATGCCACGACATAATTAGTGTTAAATGTAGATGTGGTGTTTTCATTATATTTGAAAGCAAATTATAGATTAGATTTCATTATTTTACTAAGTGACCAAGAAATAATAAGGAATCATAAAATGTTTTTATGGTCAAATAGTTATTAGTGAAGAATTACAAGTACCAACTTCTCAAATGTATAAGAATTATAGGCAACATGTAATGAAAAGATGTATTCTTGTATTTGGTATCATGTTTACTGAAGTAGAGGTGGCCTGAGAACGACTGCCCAGTTTCTACAGAAGTGGTTCAAACTTACCCAAGATAACACGGTCACTTAGAATAAATATAACTCAGACCCTAAGTCCTTCTCCCTTCTCCTTGGTCTTTCAGGGTCAGACCACCAAGCAGAATGGAGTGTAATAATAATAAAAATATGTGAAAACAAGTCATTAAACTGGGCAGTGGTGGCACACAGTTTTACTCCCAGCCCTTGGGAGCCAGAGGCAGGCGGATCTCTGAGTTCAAGGCCAGGCTGGTCTACAGAGTGAGTTCCAGAACAGCCAAAAAAACACAGAAAAACCCTTTATAAAAAAACAAACAGTCATAGAGCAGGTCTCAGGCGGCAGCTCTGTACCCAACCTCAGAAAACCAAGAGAAAGAGGGCCTCCTAGGAGCTTTAATTCAGGCAGCATCCAAGGTAAGGAAACAGCAACACTTGTCCCAAACAGGGGGTAACCAGGACCCACTGGGACCCAGGAATTCACTCCTGGTCCGGAGCACAGGTTCCTTCCAGTCTGGGCTGGAGCACTCCGCAGATCCTGGGAGACAGCTCTGCACTCAATCTCTCAGAACCCAGAGGAAGCAGGGCTCCCAGGAGCTCTAACCTGAGCAGTATTCTAGGCAAGGAGGCTGCAACACCTGCCCAAACAGGGAGTAACTGGGACCCACTGGGACCCAAGACTTCACTCCTGGCCCGGAGCACAGACCCCTTCCGGTTTCCACCTGAGCACCGAGCAGATCTTGGGCCTCAGCTCTAACCCCAGTGACAAAACCCATCCCAAACAGTTCTGACACAACCTAGATAATAGGAAAGACAGGCTCCAGTCAGAGACAGCACAGATAGCACAAAGGTGATCCAGATGGCAAAGGCAAGCACAAGAACATAAACGTCAACAACCCAAGGTACTTGCCATCAACAGAACCTAGTTCTCCCATATTAGAAAGTCCTGAACTCCCCATATCACCAGGAAAGCAAGAACCAGATCTAAAATCACTTCTAATGATGATGATAGAGGACTTTAACAAGGACATAAATAACACTATTTAAAACTTGAGGAGAACACAGGTAAACAGGAAGATGCCCTTAAAGAAACACAAAATTCCCATAAAGAATTACAAGAAAACACAAACAAACAGATAAATGAATTGAACAAAACCATCCAGGACATAAAAATGGAAGTAGAAACAATAAAGAAATCACAAAGGGAGGCTACCCTGGAGATAGAAAACCTAAGAAAAAAATCAGGAGTCATAGACACAAGCATCAACAACAGAATACAAGAGATAGAAGAAAGAATCTCAGGTGCAGAAGATACCTTAGAAAATATTGACACAACTGTCAAAGAAAACGCAAAATGCAAAAAGTTCTTAACACAAAACATCCAGGAAACCCAGGACACAATGAGAAGACCAAACATAAGGATAATAGGTATAGATGAGAGTGAAGATTCCCAACTTAAAGGGCCAATAAATATCTTCAACAAAATTATAGAAGAAAACTTCCCCAACCTAAGGAATTAGATACCCATAATCATAAAAGAAACCTACAGAACATCAAACAGACTAGATCAAAAAACAAATACCACCTGTCACATACTAATCAAGACCCAAAATGCACAAAACAAAGAAAGAATTTTAAAAGCAGTAAGGGAAAAAGGTCAAGTAACATATAAAGGCAAACCTATCAGAATTACACCTGACTTCTCACCAGATACTTTAAAAGCCAGAAGATCCTTGACAAATGTCATACAGACCCTAAGAGAACATAAATGCCAGCCCAGGCTACTATACCCAGCAAAAGTCTCAATTACCATAGACGGAAAACCAAGATATTCCACGACAAAACTGAATTTACACCACAGTATCTTTCCACAAATCCAGAACTACAAAGGATAATAGCAGGAAAGCTCCAATACAAGGAGGGCAATCATACCCTAGAAAGAGCAAGACAATAATCCTCTTCCATCAAACCCAAAAGAAGATAACCACACAAACGATGTCTCCACTATTAGCAAAAATGACAGGAAGCACCAACACCCTCTCCTTAATATCTCTTAACATCAATGGAACTCAATTCCTCAATAAAAAGGCATAGGCTAAAGGACTGGATACACAAAAAGGACCCAGCTTTTTGCTGTTTACAGGAAACCCACCTCAGCGACAAAGACAGACACTACATTAGAGTAAAAGGTTCGAAAACAATTTTTCAAGCAAATGGTCCTAAGAAACAAGCTGGAGTAGCTATTCTAATATCAAATAAAATCGACTTTCAACTATCAAAAAGGATAAGGAAGGGCATTTCATACTTGTCAAAGGAAAAGTCAACCAACATGAACTCTCAATTCTGAATATCTATGGGCCAAATACAAGAGCACCCACTTTAATAAAAGAAACCTTACTAAAGCTTAAAGCACACATTGCACCTCACACAATAATAGTGGGAGACTTCAACACCCCACTCTCAGAAATGGATAGATCATGGAAACAGAAACTAAACAGAGATACAGTGAAACTAACAGAAGTTATGAACCAAATGGACTTAACAGATATCTATAGAACATTTCACCCTAAAGCAAAAGAATATACCTTTTTCTCAGCACCTCCTGGTACCTTCTCCAAAATAGACCATATAATTGAGCACAAGACAGGCCTCAACAGATACAAAAAAATTGAAATAATCCCCTGCATCCTATCAGATCACCATGGTCTAAGGCTGGTCTTCAACAATGACAAAGACAATGGAAAGCCCACATTCACATGGGAACTGAACAACATCCTTTTCATTGATAATCTGGTCAGGGAAGAAAGAAAGAAAGAAAGAAATTAAAAACTTTTTAGAATTTAATAAAAATGATGACACATCATACCAAAACCTATGGAATACAATGAAAGCAGTGCTAAGAGGAAAATTCATAGCTCTGAGTGCCTACAAAAAAGAAACTGGAGGGAGCATACACTAGCAGCTTGACAATGCACCTGAAAGCCCTAAAACAAAAAGAAGCTAATACACCCAAGAGGAGTAGACAGCAGGAAATAATCAAACTCAGGGCTGAAATCAACCAAATAGAAACAAAAAGAACTATACAAAGAATCAATAAAACCAGGAGCTGGTTCTTTGAGATAATCAACAAGATAGATAAACCCTTAGCTAGACTAATCAGAGGGCAGAGAGACAGTATCCAAATTAATAAAATCAGAACTGAAAAGGGTGACATAACAACAGAAACTGAGGAAATTAAAAAAATCATCAGATCCTACTACAAAAGCCTATACTCAACAAAATTGGAAAGTCTGGATGAAATGGATGATTTTCTAGACAAATACCAGTTACCAGTGTTAAATCAGGAGCAGATAAACCATCTAAACAGTCCCATAACCCCAAAAGAAATAGAAGCAGCCATTAAAAGTCTCTCGACAAAGAAAAGTCTGGGACCAGACGGTTTTAGTGCAGAATTCTATCAGACCTTCAAGGAAGACCTAATACCAATTCTCTTCAAACTATTCCACAAAATAGAAACAGAAGGTACACTACCCAATTCGTTCTATATAGCCACAACTACGCTCATACCTAAACCACACAAAGACCCAACAAAGAAAGAGTACTTCAGACCAATATCCCTTATGAACATTGATGCAAAATTACTCAATAAAATTCTAGTAAACCGAATCCAAGAACACATCAAAACAATTATCCATCAAGATCAAGTATGCTTTATCCCATGAATGCAGGTTTGGTTCAATATACAGAAATCCATCAATGTAATCCACTATATAAACAAACTCAAAGAAAAAAACCACATGATCATATCACTAGATGCTGAGAAAGCATTTGACAAAATTCAACACCCCTTCATGATAAAAGTCTTGGAAAGATTAGGAATTCAAGGGCCATACCTAAACATAGTAAAAGCAATATACAGCAAACCAGTAGCCAACATCAAACTAAATGGAGAGAAACTTGAAGCAATCCCACTAAAATCAGGGACTAGGCAAGGCTGCCCACTCTCCCCCTACTTATTCAATATAGTACTGGAAGTCCTAGCCAGAGCAATTAGGAAACACAAGGAGGTCAAAGGGATACAAAGTGGAAAGGAAGAAGTCAAAATCTCACTATTTGCAGATGATATGATAGTATGCTTAAGTGACCCCAAAACTTCCACCAGAGAACTCCTAAACCTGATAAACAACTTTAGCAAAGTGGCGGGATATAAAATTAACTCAAGCAAATCAGTAGCCTTCCTCTAAAGATAAACTACTGAGAAAGAAATTATGAAAATGACACCCTTCATAATAGTCACAGATAATATAAAATACCTTGGTGTGAACCTAATCAAGCAAGTAAAAGACCTGTATGACAAGAACTTCAAGCCCTTGAAGAAAGAAATCGAAGCAGATCTCAGAAGATGGAAAGATCTCCCATGCTCATGGATTGGAAAGATTAATATAGTAAAAATGGCTATTTTGCCAAAAGCCATCTACAGATTTAATGCAATCCCCATCAAAATTCCCACTCAATTCTTCACAGAGAGAGAAAAAACAATCTTAAAATTCATTTGGAATAACAAAAAACCCAGGATAGCGAAAACTACTCTCAGCAATAAGAGAACTTCTGGGGGAATCACCATCCCTGACTTCAAGCTGTACTACAAAGCAATAGTGATAAAAACCATTCGGTATTGGAACAGAGACAGGCAGGAGGATCAATGGAATAGAAGACCCAGAAATGAACCCCCATACCTATGGTCACTTGATCTTTGACAAAGGAGCTAAAATCATCCAGTGGAAAAAAGACAGGATTTTCAACAAATGGTGCTGGTCCAACTGGAGGTCAGCATGTAGAAGAATGCAAATTGATCCATACTTATCTCCTTGTACAAAACTCAATTCCAAGTAGATCAAGGACCTCCACCTAAAACCAGCTACACTGAAAGTAATAGAAGAGAAATTGGGGGAAAAGCCTGGAACTCATGGGCATAGGAGAAAAGTTCCTGAACAGAACACCAATGGCTTGCACTCTAAGACCAAGAATTGACAAATGGGACCTCATAAAACTGCAAAGCTTCTGTAAAGCAAAGGACACAGTCAAAAGGACAAAGTGGCAACCAACAGATTGGGAAAATGTCTTCACCAACCCTATGTCTGATAAAGGGCTAATATCCAAGGTATACAAAGAACTGAAGAAATTAGACTCTAGACAATCAAAGAACCCTATTAAAAAATGGAGCACAGAGCTGAACAAAGAATTCTCAACTGAGGAAGCTCGAATGGTTAAGAAGCAGCTAAAGAAGTGTTCAGCATCCCTAGTCATCAGGGAAATGCAAATGAAAACAACCCTGAGATTCCACCTCACACCAGTCAGAATGGCTAAGATCAGAAACACAGGTGACAGCAGCTGTTGGTGAGGATGTGGAGAAAGAGGAACACTCCTCCACTGTTGGTGGGATTGTAAACTGGTACAACCACTATGGAAAGCAGTCTGGCGGTATCTCAGAAAATTGAACATAGTGTTACCTGAGGACCCAGCTATACCACTCCTGGGCATATACCCAAAAGACGTTTGAACATACAGCCTTATTTATGATAGCCAGAAGTTGGAAAGAACCCAGATGCCCTTCAACATAAGAATGGATGCAGAAAATGTGGTACATTTATACAATGGAGTACTACTCAGCTATTAAAAACAATGAGTTCATGAAATTTTTAGGCAAATGGATGGATCTGGAAAATATCTTTTTGAGTGAGGAGACCCAATCTCAAAAGAACATACATGGTATTGACTCGCTGGTAAGTGGATATTAGCCCAAAAGCTCATAATATCTAAGACACAACACATAGACCACATGAAACTCACGAAGAAGAAGGAAGACCAAAGTGTGGGTGCTTTGGTCCTTTCTAGAAGGAGTATCAAAAGTTTCAACTAGTGCTCCCAAAGTCTAAACACCAGCCAGAGAGCAGAAAGGGAGGGACTCATGCACCTGTATAGGGAATTGAGGGTGACCTTGTTAGACTTCAGTGAAAGTGGAGGGCCATGGTCCCGGAAAGTTTGGATCCCCTACTGAGTGGGAATTTGAGAGCAGGGAGTTGGGACTGGGAAGATGTTTGGAGCACACTCTCACAAAAATTAGGAGGAGGGCATATGGGTTAAGGGGTTTTGGGGGAGAATGGGAGAGGAGATAACATTGAAAGGCAAATAGGTATAATATCCAATAAAAAAAAACACACAGATAAAGGGTCTTTAAAAAAAGAGAGGGAGAGAGTTTACTTATTTTAAATTATTTTCAAAAGTTTCTAGGAGTTGCTAGTTTGCTATGATCCTATTTTAAGCTCTCCACAAAAGAATTTAAGTCTCTGTTCAATATTCTCAAGAGAGAGGTAAATCCTAATTTTCCTCAACAATTAATTGACAAAAGAAAGGTAATTTCACAAAAAGTAGAAGAAGCTATTACTAATCGATATATAGTCTGATTAGTTGTTGGCTGTGCTATAACAGTCCTTTGACAAAAGATTATTAATACAGATTTATATATCCTTAAATAAGGTCTTCATGACTCTCTGAGTGTGGAAGGAGCAACTGTTGGCGCTTCTGCCCTGATTTTACAAGAACTCTGAAAAACTGGCTTTAAAAACAAAAGAGGGGGAATGGTACCCCCTCAGAAGGAGTCCTCCTGAAATACTCTCCATCATGCCTTGTTCACTTTTAACTCTCTAAAACTGAAAGCTCATGGCAAATCTTCTGCTTACTGCCTCTGCCACCACCGAGACCAACAAAACTTTGCCACAGATATGGGGAAGGACCCTCTTACCCTTAAAGGGAATGGCCCAGACCCTGTTCCCTTATGGGGCCAAGGATTGATATACCTGTTTGATATCACAGAAGGCACAGCTAACTGGCTACCAAAAAGATTAATGAAAAAAAATAGATACCCCCACAAAGCCAGGCCCAACCATAAATAAGATGAATAACAATTTACATCCAGGGAAGAAAAATCTCCCTGAGAATCCCCTTCTTTTTCCTTTCCAGGTAAAAATGAATCACCCGTGATGTCTGCTGTTAGAAGTTCTAATCCAGAAGCTGGCCTCCGAACTTATAGTACTCAGACCTTTGAAGGGCCACTGACAAGAACATCAAACAGCTAGAGATTGACATCACTAATCTGAAGAAATCCCTCATTTTGCTGTCTGAAGAGACCTCCTAAAATCACAAAGATCCTTATTGGACTTGACTTACTCTAGTACAATAGAAAAGGCTGTGTACAGCTCTTGACTGTGTACAACCCTTAAAGAAGAAGGTTGCCTTTACATAGACAAGACAAGGAGGGTTAAAGAGAGCATGAAATAGGTCAGTGAAGGCCCTGAGAAAAATCAGAAAGAGAAAGAGACAGATGAATGCTGGTACAAGAATTGGTTTTCAGCCTCTCCAAGGTTGTCAACCCTACTTCCTCCCATCTTGGGACCATTATTTGGGTTCTTTTTGCTTTTTTTCTGCTGGTCCCTGGCCTTCAAATAGGCGGACCAACTCTGTGATACAACAGATAAATAATTTGGTAGCAAAACCTACTCAGATACATTATCATAAGTTAGCTATGGAGGACCACAAAACTCAAGATGAGATTGTTGCTTTATACAGGGTGTTTCCAAAACCCATCTCCACCCAACCTAAAAGAGGGGACTTCTGCCCCTAGACCAAGCAGAGAGGGTCCACCCAGAACCCCCTCTGACAGACGATCTGAATTCTTGCTTAGGCTACAAAGCTAAGCACTGTAAGGAAATATCAATAAAAGTTAAAAATATCTATCTGGGTTCCCTGAGGGACAAGCCTGACTGCATAGGGGTTTATGTCAAAAGTATCCCCTCTCCAGGAAAAATTCATTGGGATGGTTATGGCCCTCATGCCTCACTGGACAATAACAGGAGGACAGGAGCCATTACAAGGTCCCCTTTAATTACTGGAGGTCAGGCCTCTATCCCCGCCTTCGCAAGATTAGAATTGCCACAGCCCTTCTATACTTAGAAAAGGGAGGAGATGTCAGAGGCAGCGCTGATTACACACTGAAGGCCCAAAATCAGCCATAGGCCTAAAATCAGCAAAAGTAATACATGTATACTAACACCAAGTCTTGGGTCTCAGTGGAAAAACATTGAAACAGATGGCTATAAGCTATTGTAAACAGGCAGCTTTTGTAGAAATTTACCAGCCCAAGTAGTCATAGACTTTGTAAATAGGTACCCTTGGTAGACAATACCAACTTAGGTAAGGACAAGTGAGTCATAGAGTCATAGTGACCTGTCCCCTGAACCTTCACTCAGCTGATACCCGGTTCTGAAGATATCTGTATTCCCCCTGAACACCCACACTCCAGTGTCATCCCCTTCCCCACATCCTGACTTTCTGTGTTTATAACCCCTGTGTGAATGAATTACAATTTGAGAAAAAAATAAATAAATTATTTATTAAAAAAGCAAACAATCAAATAAATTAAATTAAAAAGTGTGAAAACCAAACAGGAGGGAATGCAGGGCAAAGCCAGTGCTGGCCTGGGCTCAGGCACTCTGCTTCACATTCCAGGACATCACAATTGGCTCAGCTTGAGACTCATGCTCTCTCTGATAAGACAAAATGTGACAATTGATCAGCTTGCAAAGGATGAAATGGCTACCATTTTACCCATGGCTCAAGAGTCAGTCATAGCCACAGCCATGCCCTGTGTTTTAGCCCAGTGCATAAAGGTTCTTACCAAAGTGAAAGAAACTCCAGGGAACAAGCATCAGACAGGGGTGAGATGTCAGCAAACAGCTTTGCCTGGTGTCACAGCAATGTGAGTGCAAAAAGGCCACACTACACACAAAGGCTCTTCCATCCCTGGTCTGGCCCCTTCAATCATCAATTTTTCCCCTCCTAAACCTGCCTGAAAACTGTTATTACTCAGATGTCTGTGTTGGACATTTGTATATCCCCAGTACCAAAAGGGATACTCCTCAGAACTCATGTTCCTCTTCTTCAAAGCAAATGAAGAGAGTGGGGTGTAGCTGGGACAGTCATGCACTCTCAGGCTACTGGATCCTATCAGCTCACATATTCTTTAGAGTTAATGCATTCAGAATTTCAATATTTTAGACAATTATATTCTCATTTATCTATTTAAATACCACAACTAGGCACAGGATTACTATACATAGTCCATGTATTTTGCCACAAACAGACTTCCCTCTTTTAAAATCACAGCTGTAGAAGTACCATCTGCCCGGCTTGATTTCATTCATGAAAAGAAAAGATATACCAAACACATTCCAAAATGGAAAGAGGCATCTTCTTCACTCTGAGGACGATGAATCCCTAATTTTCTTGACAGTTAAAAACAATGGTCACGAGGAAAGGTTGGAAACAACTAGATAAAGGCAGCAGTGGGCTGTTTGGCCAGAAGAGAGAACATTTTCTGTCATCGCTTTCAAAAGTTTCCTTACATTCACAGATTTTTTTTTAAGTGGGATGTATACAGTTACAGAATTTTCCGGGAAGTTCTAGAACATTCTCAGGATCTCCTAACTCTATTCTGCTATGCTGTGGAAGTGGAAAATGAGAACTGAAAAGGAGAAAAAGAAGAAAGGGAGTCCAGCTCTCCAGGTTCCTCATGGCCACTGGTTTTTAGTGCCTGGTTCCTGAGGGTTTCTCAAGGCCTGGGCTCTGACCACCCTGCTAAGATTAATTACTTCCTTTAACAGAATCAGACTTCAGTGTACTTAATGAGGGAGGAATAAGATGTGATTTTCCCCCTTCAGAATCACTCCAGTATGATCTGCAGGATGATTAGCATGGCTCAGCCATGGTTGGGATATTATGGCTTAAATTATTCCTATTAGTTTCCAGCTGACCTTGGAATACAAACATTACATCTGATTTCAATGAAACATTAGACTTTGTTGTTCTCAGTCAACTAATGAAACAGTTGAACCTTCCCATGACTTGTGGTGACTATAATAAAGGGTAAGTATTATCACAAATAATGCAAGCCAATTGACAAGATGGCAAAGCAGGAGTCTGGCAGTTGGGCACCAAGGATTCTAAACATGTGACCTGAACATTAAGAAAGAAGCAGAATACCACCCAAAGGGCTGGCATGGTGCAGTGCATCTCTGCCAGAACTCAGCCTCTGTGGCTTACAGCAGCACCACCTTTAGAGAACAGGTTTTGGCGCAGAAGACCGGTTATAAGAAGCATCACGTTAACAGGAAAAGCCATTTTCAAAGTCTGTTTGATGCTTAAAGTTCTTGAGTACACACAAAACATTTCAACCAATACTCCAAACTGATTAAAGCATTTATGGAAAACAAAAGTGTTTTGCCAGAGGGGAAAATCTGAGGGAGCTGGGTTGTTGTTGCTTGTTTGTTTGTTTTCACTGAGGTGTAGAACAGAAACTCCAACTTTGACAGATTTCCAGGTTCTAATTTAGTTTTAAAAGTTTAAGAGTTTATGCTACCCTCAAACAATTTATACAGACTCAGTGGGTTTCCAAATCAAATATAATGACTCTCATGCTGTAGGAGAGGGAGGGTGTCCTCCTCTTGTCCAGAATCCTGGGATGGAACACAGTGCCTCACACATAGTACACACTTCATAAATGAATGGAGAAAATTCGGCTCAGGGAGGATAAAGAGACCCTACCTCATAACTCACTCCCACAACGCCTGCTCAAGTCCTCCTTATCCTTCAGTTTGCTTCCGCTGACCTGTCCCAAGCCCATAATGCTTAAGGCCCTGGGATCAGGTAGTCTGTGCTTGATCCCCCATTCTGCCCATTTGTGGTTAGGTTCTGGGGCTATGCCAATGGCTGGCTATACCTCAGTGACTCCATATGTGAGGAGCTTTTATGAGGATTGGGTTGAACTCACAGTGCAGCGTCTCTAAATGCATCGTTCCTCAGCACCACAAGTGCACTGTGCTTGTCTCTTTATGCCTCCTTACTCACTGTAACTCACCCTGAGCAGAAGGAAATCTCCCTTTTACCTGTGTAGTCCCCAGAATACAAAGCAGAGGCTCTGAGCACACACTCACCTACACACACACACACACACACACACACACACACACACAGTCAGTGCTTGCATAGGCCTAAAGCAGCTCCTCCTCTGAAGCAGGATGGGGGAGCACTCTCCTTTCATCTCTATGAGTCTTGATAGATGGGAGGATAGTTAGCTAAGAGTCCCATTGCCCTGGGTGTGAGCAAATCAGAGAGGTCATCACCAAGAGTTCTGAGATAGCCAAAAAGCTGTTTGCTTTCAGAGGCACACAGATTGACTCACAGCTGGACTTCCCCCTTAAGATGTGTTTTTCTTCCCTTGTTGTTACTTGAGAAAAATCTACATTATTCCTGAAGAACTTGATTTTTTTGAATGAGTATTGTCCCTTCATGCTTGCACGATCAGGCTTGGGGAGAGGAAAGGGGGAGCTTCAGGCGAGACGTTCTGCCAAAGCTATCATTGATTGGAAGAATCTGTTTTTCCCTCAACTTTTAACCACATTTTAAAAAACTTGTACAGTGTGTTTCCCCGGTTTCTGTTCTAAGTGATGTCACTCCCCAAGAACCTAAGTATTTAAAACAGAAATCATAATAAAAAAATGTGCTTTCCAGCCGCAAAAAGCAGAATAAAACTGAGGCTACCTCATTGTTTCTAGAAAAATAATTGTTCGTGTACAGAATGCTGAGTGTTATCTGCTTACTCAGGGTAATAAGAAGGTGATGAATTTACAGGTCAACGTCAAGGAAATACAAATACAGCTGGCTTGGTGAGGACAAACGTCGTGCCAGACTCTCCCATCTGTGCACCTTCTGGGTCTGTGGAAGGAAACAGTGGCCACTCTCTCAGCATTAGAGATACCAGCAGCTAGTATCACTCTGCCATGTTTGTGCAGGGGAGCAAGGGACGCGTCTCAGAAGAAGAGAGGTAGTTTAAAGCTTTGGTTCATAATCAGATATTTCTTTTCTTTCTTCCTGTGAGGGAAATAAACCTTCAATTTGTCCTTCTGAAACAATTTGCCATTTAGCCAAAAGGTAATTAGAGACAGGAGCTCTGTGGGGCCACTCACTCTGCCTCTTGGCAGCCTGGGCCTGCCTTTCTGTGGGGTTATTTAAATTTCTTTGTCTACTTCAGTTTCTAGTGTCTAAAAACCTCTCCATTAAACATTGCAATGCCAATAGACTCATAGAAAAATTTATTCTTGACAGTAAGGGGTGTTTGATTCTCAGGGAATGGGTCACCTGTAGTCCCAGACTCCTACCAACACAGTCTAACAAAATCCTAAGCCTACTTAAAACATGAGTGCTTTTTCTTTTTAAATGTGGTTTTGCTTTTTGTAACTCAGTCGCATGGTTTTTGACCTTCAGTTTTGTAGGTGAAAATATTATCACAATGTGAAAGAGTTTGGCCATTCTTATTAGTCTTTTTTCTAGATCATTTTAATTCTTGATTCTTTCTAGTGAGTTGTGCCTTTTTCCTCTACCAAACACATACATCCTGAGCATTCACTGTCTGTCCCGTGGGAGGAAGATCCTGGCCCTGTGTATTGGGGCCACCACAAGCGAGTTCTTTCTACCATTTCCCCCCTTACCCTCTGCTCTTTGCTTACACTGAGAGCCAGTCCTAGGACAGGCTGGAAATAGAGGCCTCAAGACTGAGATGGAGGATCCGTTTCCTCTGAATTCCTCTCTGGATACCCACAAACCCCCACCGGGTGCCACCAGACCACCAGACAGGACAGTCTGTCTGTCTTCTCTCCATCTTTCTTAAGAAGCACAGCCCAGTATTGACAGATGATAACAATCTCTGTTTATGTTTTTGAGCTCCTCTCTGCTTATGAGTTAAAAGTTCATGCTCCGTCAGAGAAAGTAGAGTTTTCAAGAAGTCTGAAACTGCACCCCACATGGCAATTTAGAGAACACTTTTATAAATGTATCAAGGGAGCCAGGCAGCGGGGCGGATCCCTGGGGGCAGCAGTCCGAACAGAAGGGAGATGTTTAAACCCTGGAGAAGTTAAACGGTTTGTCTAGAGTCATCCAGCTAGTTAGAGTGAGCTGGGACTAGGTGTTCTGGACACAGTCAAGTGCAATTTCCAGCATGCCCTCCACCCTGTGCCCACTCTAGTCTTCTGTGTAGGATAAACCACTCACTCCTGGGCAGATAGTCCTAGGGCATGTAAGAAAGCAGGCTGAGCAAGTCATAGGGAACAAGAGAGCAAGCATGTTCCTTCATAGCCTTGAGATCAGACCCTGCCTCCAGGCCCCTTCCTTGAGTCACTCCCCTTTTTGACAGACTGTCATATGGAAATATTAGTGAAATAAACCCCTGTCTACAACCTGCTTTGATCTTAGTCTTTATCCCAGCACCAGGAAACCAAAGGCACCCTTTTTCAAGAAATAATGTGGACAGCACCCGAAGAATAATGACAGCTGGAACTATCCTCTGACCACCACATGCACATGTACCTGTACACACACATACACATTCACACACACACGTACACACATATGGACACACACACAGAGACACACTGAATTGCTAGTACTCTCTTGGTGAGTTTTACCATATTTTCCTGGTTTTATATTTTTCATCTTTATCTCCATATCCTCTATTTAGATTCTATCCCACAATCATAATAAAATATTTTAGTTTTGTGCAAAGAGATTAGAAAAACTCTCTAATTAGAAAATTATAGACAATACATGTAATATGTAATGACATTATATATAATGGCATATAATTTCACATATACATAAATAACCTATACAATTTATAACACAAAATATATAATATGTAATAAGTAACTCATAACATGTACCATGTAACATATAACATATATTATTGCGTATTAATGCATATATAAACACTACATAGGTTATATATATATATTATAATTTGGATAGCTTTCTTCACCTTTTATTTTCTAATTCTGGATTCACTTCCACTGTTTATTGACTATTGTACTTCCTTTGTGTAACTTGCAGATTATCTCATGTTTTAGGCACATTTGTGGTACTTTTCTCAAACACCACTGGCACTCAGTGTGGTGAGGAGGATCCCATTTTCTTCTGAGTCCTTGTAGGTGACAGAGTGAAACTTAGAGCTGACAGTAAACATTTCTGGTGCTGCTTCTTGCTGAAACCTTTGGAAAGTGAAATATTGATGTTCTTAAACTTCACTGAGGTCACCTGGTGCCACAGGACTCCTGCTAAAGAGTGCACACATAGAGTGTCTGTTCTGTGACTCCCCCTCCCCCCAGGCCCTCCTCACTTTTTCTGCCATGCCATATGGCAGTGTCCAGTATAGTAGTCGTCTTCCTTAGGCTATTCCTCAGAGCAGGTAAGTGACAAGGTAGATAACAGAACATCTTTATGGCTGTTGTTTGCTCTGGAAATTCTGGGCCTCTGTTCTTCGATGCTCCCCAGAGCACTATTTCAAAGCCTGAGGCAAAAATCTCTCACTTCTTTCAGAGTCTAGCTTTCTGACACTAGCTCCAGAGTTTCCCTTTACCAGCTCTCTGATGACTCTGGAGGTTGGATGCCCTTCCATAGGATTCAGCTAGCTCACCTTGCCTTTGAAATTCAGGGACTTTGAAGTACAGACTCTCCTGGGAGCCTGTGTGTGTCCCAGGCTCACCTCCCGTATCCCGTGTCCTATGTCCCTGTCCCAGGCTACGGTTTCCTCTGCTGTCTATGTCATCACTTATGTTTTCTGTATTCTCCAACATTTTTAACCAACAAATGTCTTTATAGTATTGTTCTGCTTTCATTAAAAAAGCAGTTCTCGCTTGTATTTCAGAGGGCTCTTTGGAGGAAAGAGGAGCTAGGTGTCCAAGCTCAGCCTAACATTTTAAAGCAGAAGTCAAGGCTCAATTTTTTAAAACAAGGCTTATTTTAAGAAAGAATTCCTAATGGAAATAAAACAAAATCGAGTTGCTTCTGAGTGGTCTCAATAAAAGAGCCACATGTGAGGGTCTTGTGGACAGAATCTCTCTCCTGCTTGGCCTTGCATGAGTCTTTAATAAACAGTTACACTTGGGCTTTAGAAGCACAGCCGAGGAGAACATGAACATGTTACAGAGAACTAAAAGGATGCAATAAAAATGATTCAGGCTTGGGTAATAGGGTATTTGAGGAGAAGTAAACAGAATCAGGACTATTTATCCCAGCCAAACGAAATTTCAAATTGTCCTAATATAGTAAGGTTTCCAATGCACAAAACACTAATGGTGCAGATCAGATTTTCTGTATCTCTATTAAGGCCAAAATAAGTAGAAACGAACTTTAATTGCAGGACACAAAAGATGAGAGAAAAACTGCTTTAGGACAAAAGTACAAAGGAACTTTTCGAATGCTGGGTTATTAACATTGGCAGTGGAATACCAAAGGAAGGTACAGAGAAAAGTCTTCCAAGTCTTAGGGGGAAAAATGAGGGGACAGGGTGTTTAACTGAGCTCTGTCTGGAGAGAGGAGTCCACAGTAGATTCTTTGGCATTCTCCTCTCTGATGGAGTTGTGGCGAGTCTGACAGAATGAACAGACCATGATTGTGTCCGTAAAGCTGTACACAAGCGTCTCTCCTGTCTTTCTTGCAACATAAGTTTATTCATGAGAAGCAGGAAAGAGGAAGGCATTGTGTTGGGGTTTTTGTTTGTTTGTTTGTTTAGTTGTTTTTGTTTTTTTGCCAACTATTGAAAAATCCACTCTTAACTTTTACTTTATGAATGAGAACCTTCTTTGCAAGTTGGCTTCTTATTAAGTCTTCCCAAAGGAAGTTTTCTTAGCAACACATGATATAATAGCCTAGTACACATACTCTGGTTATTTACAACTGTTTAGTTGCATATTTTCTATTCAGGCATCCCTCTGATTTATTATTTTAATAGAATTGCCCATGTGAAAAGCAGAAGACAAAAGGAGTTTGTAGTGAAGATTACTTGGGGAAATGAGACTTCAGATTCTCCTAATATAGTAAAGTTTCAAACACACAAAGGACGAATGTGAATTTGCATTTTCTGTATCTCTCAGAAAGCCACATCAATAAACTTTAACTATAGGGGCAGAAAAGGAACTGTAGGTGTAGAAGAACTTTCTGAATGCTTGAGGTCAATGCTAACACTAGACCATCCTCTGGAGATGTAAATAGTTGCCCAGTTCTTAGAAACACTAGGAGGCACTTAGTCACAATGACTGACAGTGTTTCAGTGACAGAGATTGTTCAGTTTATGAGGTTGGAGTATGATTCTGTCTTTCTATACTTGGAGATGTCATGAAGATCTTGCATATTAGAGGCAGTCCTGGAGTAGACTTTGCTGTATGGCAAGCTCAAAGCTTCCTGGAAGGGGAGCAAAGTTCATCTCTTCCTTCTTTGCCTGGATGATGGGAGACCCACTAGACCCATCAACTCAGAACCTGAACTTTGACATTTCCACAAAAGCATAAGAAACTGCCCATTGCTTGTCAGCCTCCTGGATAAGAGTATGGCCTTCACATGGCTAAGTGCTTATCAGAAAAAGCAGTGGACTTGAGGTGGATTCTACCTAGTCTCTTCCCTGGCCTCTGCCCCCTCTCTAAGCAGAATCAGTCTGTGGGAGCATTTTGACATTCACCTGGGAAGTCCTTGCTCTTGGAAGACATGCCAAAGTTGTTTAGAGGAAATTTGCCTGCAGGTGACATGATGGCAAGTTTCTGGAGTATCAAAGCATTAACATGAGAAACACAGGAAGTATTTCTCTTAGATGTTCAGAGAACAGGTAGAGTGAATAGGTATAAGCAGTCATGGAGGAAGAAGTTCTGAAGTGCTGGAACACAGGTGAGCTCTAAAAGAATGATTCTGGAAGGTTTGTTCAAATGGAGTGTTGGAGTTAATCCCCCACCATTCCACACACAGACCTCTAGCCTCCATTTGGTGGAAACGAAGTAGGAGCCCAGAATTCGAATTTCTAACCAGGCACGATTCCATTTCCACCTGCTGTGCTCATGATGCTGAACGGGAGGCACTCTGAAGAACTCTGTGATACAGCAGAGATTTCCAACAGGGCTGCGGGAAGCCTTACACTGCTCTCTCAGAGGGGACATTTGGCAGTATCTGCACATCTCTTTGGGTGGCACAACTGTTGCTAGCATCTAGTGGCTAATGGCCCAGGGATAAGGCTAAATTTTTCCCAGTGCACAGACAGCCCTTAGCTACAGCAGGATGCAGCCACAAAGGCCAGCGGACAGAGGTTGAAAAGCCAGGCCCCCTCACACTGAGCCTTGGCTGCTCCTCACAAACAATGGAAAACCTGAAGAGTCCTGATCCCCTGGAGGCACCCAGATCGCTGATATCAGGCTCCCTGGGAATGAGAGCTGGGTTCCAAGGTGTCAAAGCTCTTTTGGTACATAGCCAAGGTTGACAAAGGGCGGGGGGGGGGGGGAAGCCTCTGAAGAATTAAAAGTATGCAGACAGGCAGATGAAAATGATTCCAAGATCCATTTTGGATATGTATACCTAGGAGGCTGTCCAATACCATATTTTCCAGGCTTTCTTGTTCTTTGACTGCTGGATTTAAAGCAAGACTACTCATCTTGGGGATGGAGGCCAGTGGCACAGCTGAGAAGGAGCTAGCAGGTGTCTGGCCTGTTTGCTACCTCTATATCCTGCCATGATTCCAACAGTAGCTTTGTTTCCCTGTGGCTTTGCATATTTGGGGTTGGTGGTTATGTTTTTCACGATTTTATCTTTCACCCAGGTTCTGGTGATCCCTCCGTCCCATGTCCCTTTAGGCATTTCATTGCCAATGTTTGTTGCTATTTCAAGTGACGATTTGGTGCCCTTATCTCTATGCACATTTTTGTAAGTGATCTGATTAAATAAAAACTTTCTTTGTCAGGTGAGTGTGCTGAACGTGTGTGCCAGACAGCTGGGCTTTGACACAGGTTTTGTGGGCTCACAACCCTGCTGAGGAGGGCCACATCCTGACTTTGATACTCAACCACAGCAATCCAGAATTCTTACTATGCTGGAACAAGTACCTGCATTGTTGATCACCAGGCTCTGAAAATGGTCTCTTAACTGGTATAAAACAGTACACGGAGAATGTGATGCTACAAACACACTTAGATTATTTCCACAGTAGAATGTGGCTGTTTCTAACATTGCAGGGAAGGATAATCTAAGATTGATCACACTTACTAGCAATTCTATCGTGCTCAGAGAGGGATGACAGATGTAAGGTATTGAAAGACAGCATCACGTGGGTTCAGTGAGCTAGCTTAGGTGGTATCGAGTGCTGGTCTGGGAGTAACCAGTTTCTCTACTCAAGTTTTACTGAGGTGCAATTTCCAAATATAACTGTCTCTGTTTAATGTCCACAGTGTGCTGATTTTATATCTCTGTGACCTGCAGAATGATCAAGGCAGCCGGAGTAGTTTACATGTCGATCATTGGAGGTACCATTTTGTGTGTGCTGTAAGAATACACAAGATCTGTCCCTTAGTGAAGTTCAAGTATACAATACAGTGTTCGAAGCTAGCTAGAGTTTCATGCTGTCCAGGGGCTCCCCCAGAACAAATTTCTCTTTTTTCTTAGGCTGTGTATTCCTTGTCCCAAACCCAGTCCATTCCCCAAACCAGCAGTCTGCTTCCCTCTGTAAGTTTGGCTTTTTAATAATTCCACATGCAAGTGAGGATATGCAGCATGTGCTTTTTCTCTATCCACTAATTTCACTTGGAATATTGACCTCCAGCCCAATCTACACTGTCGCATATGGCGGCAGCTCTTCCTATATTCATGAACGAACAGTAATAGTATACAGCTATATATTTCCACCATATTTCCTTTATCTGTCTGTCAACACCACATTTTCTTAGGGCTATTAGAGCATACAGTAACACTCCAGTTAAGTTTTTGAGGTGCTTCTGTATTGTTTTCATAAGAGCTGACGAAGTTTAGTTTTGACAGCTAGCCAACACTTATATATCATGCCCTTTTTGATAACAGTCATGCTAGCAGGCACGAAACTATAACTCATGGTGATTCTGATTTGTGTCATTGACAATTAGTGATACTGATTGCCTTTGTTTTTAACCTTCCTCTCTCTCCCTCTCCCTCTCCCTCTCTCTCTCCCTCTCCCTTTCTCTCTCCCTCCTCTCTCTCTCTCTCTCTCTCTCTCTCTCTCTCTCTCTCTCTCTCTCTCTCTCTCTCTCTCTGTGTGTGTGTGTGTGCAAGTGTACACGAACTGCAGTGTGTCCATGGAGGACAGAGAGCAACTTTATTGAGAGTCAGTTCTTTCCTTCCACATGTGTGTCCATGTGGAACTCAGGGGCTTTTCACATACCTTTGGTCCTTGTAGAAAGAGATCTATTCATGTCCTTCGTCATTTGGAATTGAATTGCTATAATCATTGTTGCTGTTACAAGTGTTGTAGGAATCCCTTAAGCTTTTTGTGTGGTTTTATATACATTTTAATCCCATTCCACAGGATCATTTTTGTCTCCTATTTACAGAAGCGTTTTTATTGGTGGCAGCAGCTACACATAGCTACTTTTGCATATATCACTTGTGGTTTTTTGTTTTGTTTTATTTTGTTTTTGTATATTTTAACAAAAAAAAATCATTGTCAAGACCAAATCAATGGGCTCACATACTTCCAGGCTTCATGCTTAAAGCTTTTAACCCACATTGAGTTAATACCATTTGTTGTGGTTTCGTTTTTTTTTTTTTTTTCCGAGACAGGGTTTCTCTGTATAGCCCTGGCTGTCCTGGAACTCACTCTGTAGACCAGGCTAGCCTCAAACTCAGAAATCCACCTGCCTCTGCCTCCCAAGTGCTGGGATTAAAGGCGTGCGCCACCACTGCCCAGCTTGTTGTGGTTTCAATATGGGTATTGTCCCCCAAATTAAAATTTAAAGATCAGTGCTATTTAGAGACACTATGAGTTTTTAAGGAGTGGGGTACAGTGGGAGTTTCTTATATCACTGTGAATGAAACCCTGTCACCCATTGTGACATACTTTCTTGGCCTCTTATACTATGCTTCTTGGCTGAAGCTATGTGTTGCTTACTTTATCAAATTCTCTTGTCAAGAGTAATGTCTTCAACAGAGGTCAAAAACATAAGGCAAAAAAAAAACTTTTTAAAAAAAGTGAATTGACTAAAGCATTTTTATAGTAACAGTTTACTAATACACTATTTCTTGAAGATATCCTTCCTATCTCACTGTGTCTTCTTGGCATCCTTGTCAAATATTGTTGTCTATACATGCATATGTTTATTTCTGGGCTCTCTCTTCTGTTTAACTGGGACACATATCTGTTTTATGTCTAACCAGTATTAAAGCTTTGTGATATAGATTGAAATCAGATGGTGCAATGTCTCTAGCTTTGTCTAGGATTGCATTAAATCTATAGTCACTGGGTATCTTGGACATTTTATCATTTTTAATTTTTCAATCCATGAATACCGATATCTGAAGTGGAAATTTCTGTTTGTGTCATATGATACAGACTCACATGATGTCTTGCTGAAGCTGACCTGTGAGAGGACACATGATGCTTAGAGAGAGAGAGAGCATCATGTATGCATAGGACTCGACAGACAGTGACTGGGTGATTACATGGCTAGCCTTGCAACACTTTGTCGGTCTTGCATCTTCACTAATCTTCACTTTGTTGAGAAAGGCATGGCAGAGAACTTCTTTCTCCTGGTGTCCTGTCTGGTTCTGGTCACTCTTGCTAACTCATGCCGATTTAGTGGAGGCCTGACTGTTTCTGCTGGATAGTGCAACTGCTATTGATTCCTGTTTGGCATGCTGACACTATTAAACTGGACTGCTGGTATTCTGACACTGGGGATTGGAATTGCCCCAAAGAACTACTTCTAAATAGGTCCACATACCCTTGTCCTATTTACCATAGTTGCTCCCCTATCTTTGGAGGTTCAAGCATTTGAGAACCCTTCTTAAAGTAGGTTTTGAAATCTAAGGCTACAAATACCTCACCCCCATTTATTTGTGACTTCCTTAATTTCATCCATAAAACTCAAAATTTTTAAGGTACAGATCTTTCACTTTCTTTGTTAAATCTACTCTGAGTACTTTATCTTTTAGTGTTGATGTGAGATTTTTTCCTTGGATTTTTTTCTAAACAGTTTTCTGTTGGTGCATAGAAACACCATTTCTATTTTGTATTTTGCAAATTCATCAAATTTTAAAATAAATTTTACTTTGAACCTTAAAGGTTTTCAAGTGTAATCTTTCAGGTGAGGATGCTCATTCCCTCCACAGATGTGCCCACAGGCCAATTTAATCTTGAAAATTCCTCAACAAAGGCTTCCTTAAGATGACTCTAGCCTACATCAAATTGACAATTTAAACTTACTAGCAGACCCTTGACCATATGGAGCTGTTGCTGTGGCTATTATGGGAGTAAATCTGTTGCCTGGGCTAACCACTAGTGAGCCATTGAGAACTGTTCACTGGTCATTCCTCTTCTTTATTTCTAACAGACCTCAGGTAGGTTAGTCCTGTCAGTTATCTTAGTGGTCCCATTGGACTAGACAGAAGTAGAGTCCCTGCAAAGTGCCCTGGAAGTTCTAGGACACTAACTGTCTGCTATGAGTTCTGTTTTCCCTACTGGAGAAATCAGAGACTCAAAGGATTATTTTTAGTGTGGTCTAAGGGAGAAGGAACGTGAAAGGTCTTCTCTTATCCATCCAATATGGCTTCCTTCAGCTTTCTGGTTTCTTCCATCCACTTTGGCCCCCTTCCATGGTTCATTTTTTGCATGAAGGCATTTTTATCTGTGTATATTTGGTAGTCAGCATTTATGTGAGATGAACATCTTAGGATACCTGTGACTTCACAGTCATATTGAGGCCACCCTTCAGGAGTTACCAGTTGTCCACATTCCAGATTTCCATATACCCCAAAACTTACCCCAAAGGTCACATGCTTGATTTGAAAGACTCTACAAGGAATATGTGTACACTGCAAGAAAAAACTATGTACACATGCATTTAGCTCATTTTATTCTGACAATACAACATACAGACTGATGGTTCTGCAATAGCACTAATGTTACAATACACTTTTGTTGGCATGAAAAACAAATAGAGAAACGTGTTCAAGATATAAAACACATAGTCAGGTAGTTATCACAAGTTGGACGTAGCTGATGCTCTGATGAGAAGATATAGCACCATCAGCCCCACTCTTCTCTTAAGTAGCCAACTTCTTACTGCCAATGCCAGAGAGAAGTGTTACCTATTTTGATGGAAAAGGGATCAGACTGTCTGAGCTGTGCAGAGACTCTCTTCTTCCATTGCGTCTTAGACCTGTGATGTCTAAGGTCTTTGTATTAACAGTGTCTTCATCCTCTTTGTCTTACTTGTTAACTTGTTGTAGTTCTCACACAAGTCATGTGCTCATTCTAGGGTTTATGACTCTCACAATGCTTGAGTGTTTGATGAGTATGAATCAGGTTGCTATGGACATCCCTGTCCTGTACTTTGATGCATATATATGCATGGGGAGTATAGAATGAGGTTGATGTGCTGTAGAACATGAAATTTTTTTATGCTTTGGCTCTTGTAGCCAAACAGTATTCCAAGGTGGCTGTATCAGTTTACACTGTGACCACTGGTGGGTTAAGGTTCCAATTGTTTCCTACCTTCATGACACTGAGTGTCAGCTGTTTGTGATTTAGTTCATTTGGGGGTTCTTAGAGGCCTCTGAATGTGGCTTTAGTTATCTTTCCTTGACACTTAACATGGATCAACCCCTTGTCATAAGTTTATTATCTATTTGCATGTTTTCCTTTTTTGGCAGTTTTGTTGAAGTTTACGGCCATTTTTCTACTAAACTAATAATTCTAACTTATTTTTAATTCTATACTCCAGAAATAAGTTCTTGTGGATCCATACACCTGCAAGCATTTTGTCCCACTTTTTGGGTTGTCTCATGTTCTGCATGTATTGTATCCGCAGAAGCTGGAGAAGGGTGTCAGATGTCCTACTGTACCATTCCCACGCACACCCCTCCCCCTACCTTGGCAAGACCTCACATTGAATCCAAAAGATCAGGCTTGTCAGCAAGTTCTCAGGGTGCACACACCTCTGTTCCCCAGCAATGGGATTAAAGCCATGAATGTCTATGTGCAGTTTTGCTTTGAATATGGATGCTGAACATTAAAACTCAGGTTCTCCTGCTTACAGAGCAAGCACCTCTACCCACTGAACCATCATCCCAGTGCTGGGCCTCACATTTTTAGTGTTATCTTTTTTGGAAGATTTATTATTTTTAAGTATTTATTTTATTTGTTTAGGTGTGTGTGTGTGTGTGTGTGTGTATTTGTGAGTATGCATATGTATGTATGTATGTATGTGTGTGTACATGTATGAGTGTGAGTGTATGTGTGAGTGTGTGTGTATGTATGAGTGTGTGTGTTGCTATGTAGATATGTAGTACATGTGTATGGGTGCCCACAGAGGCCAGCAGAGGACGTCAGACACTCTGGAGCTGCAGCTAAATGTTCTTGACTGCTGAGCCATCTCTCCAGCCCCTGATGCTATCTTTTAAAGAAAAGATTTCATCATTTTTACTTAGTTAAGCTTAGAATCTTAATTTTTTCCATTTCCAATAGCATGCAAAATTCACTGGCCTCATTATAACATGATCACATATAAATATGTTTCTAATTCATATTCACTCCCACTATTTATATTAATCTCCGTTAATGATTAGTACTTTTTTGCCTTATTTTAAAAATATTTGTCAGCCTAAAATCATGTAAATATTTTTCTCTGCAACAATGATTATTGATTTTCTCTCCTTTCCATTTCCTCTTTTCTCTCCCTCCCTTCCTCCCTCCCTCCCTTCCTCCCTTCCTCTCTCCCTCCCTCCCTTCCTCCCTCCCTCCCTCCCTTCCTCTCTCCCTTCCTCCCTCCCACCTTCCCTCTCCTTTCTCCCCTCTTTCTTTCTCTTCCTGTGCTAGATATTGAACCTAGGGCCTCCATCTAGGTCCACCCCATGGCTGAGCTATGTTCCTAGCTCTCCTACACTGACTTCTTCTTTCAAGTTCATTCAGATGCATAACTAAAAACTCAAATGTTATGACTGGTGAGAGGTGCATATAGGTTCATTTCCTTTCATATTAATAATCAAATGGTCTATGACCATTTATTGAACATGCTGCCCTCCCTCCTTCGTTCTTTGGCCACTTTCTCCATAAATCATGTTTTCAGAGATGGCTGTTTTAGCGTTATAGTAATTTTGGACTCCTAGAGTCAGGTAAGCACGAAGGAAAGAATGTCCCAGGTTGGGAAACAACATGTATCCATGGGTGAGCTGAGTACCTGCAGATCTCCAGGGAGTGAGGAAAAGCTGGAGCAGTTCGAGCACAGAACAGTAGCTTGTAAGGTGTCCCTCAGAGCCAGAATATGCATCCTATGGTATCCTAAGAGCAACAGGAAACCACAGAAGCACTTTAAGCATATGGATAACTAAATCAGTTTGGCATATGCAAAAGATTACTACGGCTGCAGTGTAAAGAAGGGGTCGAAGGGGAATAGAGTAACTACAAGTAGCCTGCTAGAAGGCTGCCTGAGCTGTTCAGAGAAAAAGTGTGGATGGTTAGATCATAACAGTGATGGAGAGAACCGAGCTTCTTAGACACATTCGAAAGAGATCTGCGTGATCTTGCGATAATCTGTGTCCTTAAGTTTATCCGCTGAGTTTCTTGCTGGCATTTCTAAATTAAGTGGAGTATCCTCCACAGAGACTTCCTAATGAGAAAGATGGCGGATGTTGGTAACCTAGTTGCAGGACGTATCATTTGCCTTTAAGAAAAGTAATTTTCAACTCACACTGAAAGAAAAAAGGGAAGCAAGTCTGAACAGGGACTATAGTGGTTTGAAGGTGAGTGATCCCTGTAGGCCATGTGTTTGGATACTTCAGCCTCAGTTGGTGGAACTGTTTGGGAAGGATTAGGAACTACGGCCTTATTGGAGGAGGTATAGGTTTGTTGAAGGAGGTGTGGTCTTGCTAGAGGAGGTGTGGTTTTGCTGGAGGAGGTGTGGCCTTGCACTTGTTTAAATGAACAGGCTTGCCACTTGGCCAAAAGATTATCTTGTGTTCTCAAGGGTGATGTACCCTAATAAAAGTAGTAACTGTATGCCTCTTGACTTGTTTCAGGGTTTCCACTAAAAGTCTTTGAAATCAGGTACACATTAGGAGAGTTTTATTCAAGGAGAGACTGGGTGGAGCTAATCCATCACTTAATTTAGAAGGGTACAACTCTGAGGAATTCCAGTTTGGGGGTGTTACCTGAGAACCTCTGAAGTGTTAGTGAGTGAACTTGGGTTCTGAGTAAGGACTCAGGCTGAGCCGCCCTCTCTTCAACCCTCTGCTAAGAACTTTAGTCACAAATAGTCACTAAAGTGACTTGTGAGAAATACTATCATTTCAGATGTTGTAAAAGTACCTCTGGAGCAATAGGATGCATTTAAAAAAAAACCAGCTGGGCACGGTGGTGCTGGGCATGGTGGTGCATGTCTTTAATCCCAGCATGCTGGGGCAGAGCAGGTGAATCTCTTATCCTTTAGGCCATCCAGGCAACTACTGAGGACTTAATGTATGCTAAGTTTAACAAACACTGTTTTGGTTGAGCAAGACACACTGTTCCAAAAACTATATTTGGCCACAGACCTTGATTTTATCCATGAAAAGAATATTAACTTTCTAAGGAGGTACAGATATTTTCACAAACTTCAAAAAACCCTTGAATCTATAACAGTGTCTGTGTCTTTTAACTCCAAAAGCCTTTAATGCACAGAGACTCTTTAAAAAGATTCATGGTAAAATACAAGTAACTTAAAGTTCATCATGTTTTCTTTAACTTTAAAGTTATTCATTTATATGTGTGTTTGTCACATGTGTGTGTGTCCATAGAGGCCAGAAAGGGTGTTTGAACTCCTGAAGACAGAGTTACAGGCAGTTGTGAGCCAACTGATGTGGACCTCAATAAGATCATGAAGTACTTTTAACCACCAAACCGTCTCTCTAAACCCATTTTATCATTTTATAAAAACAACATTGAAATATTTGTTTTAAAGATTAATCATTAATTTACATGTATGTGTGTGTGCACATGCCCGCACATGCTTGTGTGTGTGTGTGTATATGTGCAAGTGTTTCTGTGAATATTTGTGTGTGTGTGTGTGTGTGTGTGTGTGTGTGTGTGAATGAGTACCTGCTGAGGTCAGAAAAGTGACTGGATGTGGAGCTGGAGTTACAGGTAGCTGTGAACTTAACTATGGTCCTGTAAGAGTATCTAGTACTCTTAACCACCAAAACTTTGCTCTAGCCCCCAAAATTGGAATTATTAAGAAAAGATTTTAATATATATTTAAGCACAGGCAGAGGCTGGGTGATGGGGGCAGTGAGAGCATGCTATACAAGGATGGAGTGTCTCAGGGACGAGAGCTGCCACATGTTTCTTTTCACTATTTTTGAATTCACCGTTCAGTAACATTAGGTATTTTCACATTATTGTGCAGCTGTCAGCACTATCCATCTCTAGAATTTTCTCCTCATTTTAAATGGAAACTCTATTTCCATTACATAATAACCCTTCTTTCTTCCTGTCCCCAGTTCCTGGTGACCACTATGCTATATTTTGCCTCTATAAATATAACTACTTTAGTTACCACATATGAATAATAGCATATAATCTCTGTCATTTTCTGTCTGGCTTATTTCATTCAGCAGAATGTCTCCAATATTCTTCATGTTGTTTCATATATAATAATTCTATTCCAGCTGAGTATTAGTCAAAGCTCTCTAGGGAAATAGAACTACTGATAGAATAAGAGAAAGAGAGAGCAAGAAAGAGAGAGGTGGGTAAGGGGCTTTTTATTAGAATGATTTACAGGCTTTGGTTTTACGAGTTAAAAATCCAGGAGTTGTCCTGTCCACGAGGCTGGATACTTCAGCTGCTCCTTAGTATCTTTAGTATCAAGAAGTAGTCTGTAATGCCAGTCAAGGAATAGACTTCTCACAAGAGTGAGGGCAAGCAAGCAAAGAGAGAGCTTCCTTCTTCCATGTCCTTTATATAGGCTACCAGGAGAAAGGGTGGCCCAGATTAAAGGCAGATCTTCCTACCTCAGAAGGTCAGGATTAAAAGTGTTTATCCCCACTTCAAATGATTTAGTTAAGGGGGAGAAAGCCTCTCACAGGCATACCCAGCCTTTGGGTTTTAGTTAATCCCAGATGTAGTGAAGATGGCAACCATGAATAGCCATAGCAAGGTGGCTCGGCAGTGAAGAGTCCTTTCTGCTCTTGTAGAAGATCTGAGTTTGCTTCCCAGTTCCCATGGCATGGGAAGGGGAGAGCTCACCCCTCTAATTCTAGCTTCGGGCAATTCTGTGCTGTCTTTTGACTTCAGTGAGACCCATAGATGTGTGTACATTCACACACACACACATAAATAAATCTTTAAAATATTAATTGTGTTCCTTTTTGAAGAGAAATAGTCTCCTAGTGTAGGTCTCCATTCATCAATCCATGAACATACGGGTTGTTTCATCTCTTTTAAAAAACTGAAAATATCTTTTTAAAAATTATAATATATTCAAATTACATTTCCCCATCCCACACGTCCTTCCATGAGTCCTGAGGGGAGGGATTTATTAAATACATCCTATTTAGGGTTGAGTGTGACAAGTTCTCTCACTCTCTGCACATTGTCTAGTTGTGAGTCTCTGTATTTGTCCCCATCTACTCCAAAAGGAACCTTCTCTGATAGTGGCTGAGCAAGACACTGGTCTATGAGCCTAGCACAATGTTGTCAGGAGTCATTTAGTTGCTACATTCTTTTAGCAGAACAGAAGTATTTGTTTTTTCCCTAGGTCTCTGGTCCATCTAGTGTTAGGATCTTGGCCACTTGAGCAGTCTTGGGACTGGGTTGCTTCTCATGGATTGGACCTTAAATCTAATCAGATGTTGATTGGTTAGCACCACAAGCTTTGTGGCTCTATTGAAACTAGCACATCTTGCAGACAGATCACCATTGTAGATTGAAGAATTTATAGGTGGGTCGGTGTTTATCTTCTTCTTGCAGCAGGCAGAGTACCTTCCAGTAACCTGAACACTAGTCAGTAGAGGTTAAGACTCTAGGCAGGCACCAGTGCAACTTCTTCAAGTTCAATGAGTTGTGTAGGTGTTGTCTTCATCAATAAAGCCCTACCATAAGTTTGTGAAGAGTAACCAATAGCTTTAGCAATAGCCTGGGCTCTTTGGGGTTTTCCATGGGGCACCTCTTGCCAACAACTCAATTGGATGCAATCCATTCCTGGTACTTCATTTGGTTATGACAGAGATCCAATTGGGACTGCATCTTCCCTGTTATTTAGATTCCATTTAGATCACCTTCGTATATGTACATATTTAAGGAAGCTCCTACTGTATTAGTTTCACTTAAAAGCCTCAAATGGCCCTTAGTCTTAGCTACCCTCCTTGTATAATATCCCTTCCACCCTTTTCCTTTCCCATTTGGTACTCCCATTTAGTTCCCCTCCCCTCCTGATACGTAACTATCTATTCTATTTCCCTTTCCTGGAGTTGTCCACTCCACATCTTGTCCCTTACATTGTATATAACCTTTGTAGCTATATGGATTAGAGCCTGCTTGTTGGAGACTTAATAGCTAATATTCACATATAAGCAAATATATACCATGTTTATTTTGGGGTCTCACTTGAAATGCCCTTTTCTAGCTCTACCCATTTACCTACGAATTTAATAATTTCATTTTTAACAGCTGAAGAATATTTCATTGTGTAAATAAATCACATTTATTTTAATCCATTCATTCATTGATGGACTACCCTGTTTCCAATTTCAGACTATCATGAATAGAGCATCAACGAACACGGTTGAATGAGTGTCTCTGTAACAGGATACAGTGTCCTTTGGATATATGCCCAAGAGTGGTGTAGCTGGATCTTGAGGTAAATCTAGTCCCAGCTTTCTGAAAAAGCCCCCATGCTGATTTCCATAGTGGTTGTTCAAGTTTGCACTCCTACCAGCAATGGATGAGTATTCATTCCCCTTACCCCACAACCTCACCAGCATGAGCTGTTACTTGTTTAATAGAACTTAGCCATTCTGACTGGTGTAAGATGAAATCCTAAAGTAGTTTTGATTTACATTTCCCTGCTGACTAAGGATGTTGAACATTTCTTTAAGTGTGTCTCAGCCATTTGTGTTTCCTCTTTCGAGAACTGTTTAGATCTGTACCTCATTTTTAATTGGGCTGTTTAATTTTCTGGAGTCCAGTTTTTTTTTGGAGTTCTTTATATATTTTAGATATTAGCCCTCTAACAGATGTGGAGTTGGTAAAACATTTTTCCATTCTGAATGTTGCTGCTTTGTCTGAGTGAGTTTCCTTTGCCGCACAGAAGCTTCTCAGTTTCTTGAGGTCCTACTAATCACTGTTCTTAGTTCCTGTGCTATTGGTATTCTATTCACAAAGTTCTTTTTTTGTGTGCCAATGAGTTCAAGACTATTCTTTACTTTCCTCTATCAGATTCAGTGTATCTGATCTTATGTTGAGATCTTCAATAGACTTGTAGTTGTTGATGCTGTCTTCTATCCAGTGTGTATTTCTGGATTCTTTATAAATCATCAGATTCTTATAGGCATGTGGATTTATGGGTCTTCAGTTCAATTTCATTGATCAGTTTCATTTGTCAGTTGTTACACCAATACCATAGTGTTTTTCCTTTAGTATAGATCTGTAGTATAATTCAAGAATGGTGATGCCTCCAGCATTTTATAATAATAATAATAATAAATATTAATTTAAATATTAATAAATTAATGATTATTAATAATAGTACATTATATTATTAAGGATTATTTTAGCAACCTTGGGCTATTTGTGTTTCCATGTGAGTTGAAATTTGTCCTTTTAAGGTCTGTAAAGAATTGTGTTGGAATTTTGATGGGGATTGCATCGAATCTGTAGATTGTTTTTGGTAGGATGGCCACTTTCACTAGATTAATTTTACTTATCCATGTGCTCGGGAGGTCTTTACATCTACTGATATCTTCTTCAACATCATAAATTCTTTTTAATATACAAATCTTTCATTTTCTTGATTTATTGTTACCCCAAGATATTTTATGTTTTTTTGAGACTACTGTGAAAGATATTGTTTCCCTGATTTTCTTCTCAGTCCATTTGTTGTTTGTACATTGGAAGGCTACTGATTTTTGTGAGTTTAGTTTGTATCCCATTACTCTGTTGAAAGTGTTCATCAGCTGTAGGACTTTCCTGGAAGAATTTTTAGGGTCACTTATATACAGTATTATTTCATCTACAAATAAAGATACTTTGACTTCTTTTCTTCCTATTGGTACTCTCTTGGTCTCTTTCAGTTGTCTTATTGCTCTATGTAAGACTTCAAAAATTACACTGGATATGCATGGAGAGAGTGACAACATTGTCATTGTTGATGATTTTAGTGGAAACACTGAGTTTCTCTCAATTTAGGTTGGTGTTGGCTTTGGGATTGCTGTAGATCACCTAGTATGTTGAGATATGTCACTTGTATCCTTAATATCTTCAGGACTTTTATCATAAAAGGATGTTGAATTTTGTCAAAGGCTTTTGTTTATATGATATGTTAGATGTATGGATTTATGTATTGTTGAAGCCGAGTCGAGTGGCTAGCACTGGCTTCAGCACTTCCCCAGAAGCCTAGAGGCTGGCATTCACCTCAGCACTCCCCCCAAGCCCTGCATACACAGAAGCCCCCCCATTCCTTCCTGCCACCTAACTCCCCCCCCCAAAAAAAAGACACAGTCATGGGCACCAAAGGCCACAAATCCTCATTCCAATAGCACCCACATACTGGGAATGACAGTATCAGCCTGAGAACAGATAAGCGAATGCAGCGCAGCCTTCAGTCTCCATGCTGCCTGAAGCTGGCACCCTCTCTGATGGATGGCCAAACACTCCCCAACACAGGTGGCTTATGGCCTTGGGAAAAGCAAAAAACATACATCCTTGGAGAGAAATCATGCCAATTAAGCGTTCCCAGGCAGCTGAGACCAGTTTACAAAAACATTATAGCTTCCCTTATCCGCTGCTTCCCTCCCCCTGTGTAACCTGCTTGTATATATTCCCTACACTCCTAGACACAGGACCTCAACTTCGCTTTGTGCAATTTGCAGTCCAAACCTGGGTTTGAAATAAAGGGCTCTTCTGTATCTCTACAGTGGATATGCAATTCTTTGAGATCTCTTGGGGATCCCAAGGCCTGGACATAACAGTATGTTGAGCCATCTTTGCATCTCTGGTATGAAACCTACTTGATCATTGTAGATGGGTTTTTTTTCTTTTGATGTATTTTTTTGTTCGGTTTTTATGTTTTTATTGAGAATTTTATATCTATGTTTATAAAGAAAAATTGGTCTGTAATTGTCTTATACTATAATTGTCTTACACTGTAATGTTATAATTTTTGAAAAGACACCATGACCAAGACAACTCTCATAAGAGAAAGAATTTAAATGAAGTCTTGCTTATAGTCTCAGAGGTTTAGACCATTTTCATGTCAGGGGCATGCTGTGAGGATGGCTGCACTCATAGCACTGGAGTAGTGGCTGAGACCTATATCCAGATATGCAGTCAGAGAGAGAGAGAGAGAGAGAGAGAGAGAGAGAGAGAGAGAGAGAG
>NW_021604613.1:11064939-11141445 GCF_004785775.1 Grammomys surdaster
AGAGAGAGAGAGAGAGAGAGAGAGAGAGAGAGAGAGAGAGAGAGAGGGAGAGGGAGAGGGAGAGGAAGAGGAAGAGGAAGAGGGGGGGAGGAGACAGAGACAGACAGAAAGAGACAGAGACAGAGAGATAGACAGACAGAAACAGAGATGAGGAGATAGACAGAGAGAGGGATAAAGAGACAGAAACAAAGACCAGGCCTGGTGTGGGCTTTTAAAACTCCAAAGCCAGTCCCTAGTGACACACTTCCTCCGACAAGGCCGTGTCTCCTAATCCCTGTAGTTTTTCTCAAACAGCTTCCTAATCCCTGTAGTTTTTCTCAAACAGCTTCATTCCTGTTGCAGTAGCCAGTTAATCTCTATTCAAATTGACCACTGCAGTGGCTGTGCATATTCCTCACTACCCACCCCAATGTTCTGGGTTCCCAAATGAAAGACACACACACACACACACACACACACACAGAGAGAGAGAGAGAGAGAGAGAGAGAGAGAGAGAGAGAGAGAGAGAGAGAGAGAGAGAGAGAGCGCACCTTATATTTGAATATGCCTTAAACAGCTCAATGGTTGGGCCACTCTCAAACCTCCATATGGCTAACACACTCCCCTCCAATATTCTTGAGTTATTACTTACTAAAATCTATATTGCATCCTTGTTACCCTAAACTCAGTCAGGTGTGGGGGGTCCTGGGGCCACTCTTCCCCAGCTCTTATGTGTTGGCTCTCTCTGTGTCCTGCACTTCTCAGGCCTGGTTTTTACCCCTTTCCCTGCATGGTGGTTCTCCTTCCCTCTCTCTCCTTATCGGTTCCTTCCCCAGGGATCCTAACAATCCTGCCTTTGTCTCTCTGCCCAGCCATTAGCCACCAGCAACTCATTTACCAATTAAAACCAACAGAGGGCAGGGTCCCTCAGCATTTTACATGCAGATTCCCATGTAATTTGGGGGACCAAATTAACATAAGTAGCATTAGACAAAATTCAGAACACACTCCCTGGTGACTAAGCATTCAAATATATGAGCCTATTGGCCCATTCTTGTTCAAACCACTACAGTAATTATTTTTCTTTGGTGAGTTATATGTGATTTGGGTATTATTATAACTGTGGCCTTGCAAAAAGAATTGCACAATGTTTCTTCTATTTCCCTTGTACAGAATAATAGGGTACTGGTATTAATTCTTCTTTGAAAGTCTGATAAAATTCTGTGCTAAAACCATCTGGTCCTCAGCTTTTATTGGTTGGAAGACTTCTATTTACTGCTTCTATTTCACTATGGGTTATAGATCTGCTCAAATTGCTTATCTGATCTTAATTTAACTTTGGTACTTGGTATATATCAAGAAAATTATTCATTTCTTTTAGATTTTATAATTTGATAGAGTACAGGTCCTTTAAAGTATGACCTTCTAATTCTCTGGATTTCCTTGATGTCTGTTGTGATGTCCTCTTTTGTCTCTAATTTTGTTAATTGGATCTTTTTTTTCCATCTTTTAGTTAATTTGACTAAGGGTTTATTAATCTTATTGTTTTTCCAAAGACCAGCTCTTTGTTTCTCTGTATTTTTGTTTGTTCATTTCAATGTTGAGTTCAGCCCCGAATTTGATTATTTTTTTGCCATCCATTTAGATTTAATTCTTATTCTACATCTTTCAGTTGTGCTGTTAAATACTAATTTGCAATTTTATTTTTAAACATAGGCACTTAGCATTATGAACTTGTCTCTTAGAACCATTTTCATGCTTAGGCATGCTGTGTTTTCATTTTCATTCAATTCTGAGTTTTTAATTTCTTTTTTGATTTTTATCTTGACCCACTTATTCACTCAGGAGCAAGTTGTTTGGTTTCCATAAGTTTGAAGGCTTTTGTGATTTCTGTTGTTGAGATCTAGCTTTAATCCATGGTGTTCTGATAGGATGCATGGCTCTCTTTCAATTTACTCTTATCTGTTGAGGCTTGTTTTATGTCCAAGTAGCTGGTCAATTTTGGATAAAGTCCCACGAATCTCTGAGAAGACAGTATGTTCATTTGTGTTTGGGTGGAATGTTCTTTAAATATGTTAGGTCTGTTTGGTTTATAACATCAGTTAGCTCTAGAATTTCACTATTTAGCTTTTGTCAGAATGATCTGTCTGTTAGCAAGAGCTGAGTATTGAAGACTCTGTGTAAGGGTCAATATGTCATTTTAGCTATAGTAGCTTTCATCCTATGAACTTGAGCTTGATGCACAGATGTTTAGAATGGTAATATCATTTGGTGGACTTTCCCTTTTATGAAAATATATTTTCCTTACCTATCTCTTTGTATTAATTTTGTTTTGAAGTCTATTTTGTCAGATATTAAAAATGGTTATACCAGCTTTTGTCTTGGTTCTGTTTGCTTCAAATATCTTGTCTTATCCATCTTTTTATCCTAGTATGATGCCACATTTGATGTTAAAGTATGCTTCCTGAATGCTGCAGAAGAATCCCATTTTCCTGTCCATTCTGTTAGTCTGTGACTTCTTACTGGGAAATTGAGACCATTGATTTTAAGAATCAGCAATGAGCAGTGTTTGTTGACTCCTGTTGCTCTGTGGTGATGGTGGTGGTGTTTCCCCTCCCTTTTACTTTGCTGGTCTGACATTATCTATTCCCTGTGTTTTCTTGGGTATGTTCAACCTCTTCAGCTTGAAGTTTTCCTTTCATTGCTTTCTCTAGAACTGTATTTGTAGATAGATAGAGCTTAAATTTATTTTTATTGTGGAATGTCTTTCTTTCTTCAACTATTGTGATCAAAACTTTTGCTGGGTGTATACTCTGAGCTGGCATGCATGGTCTCTTAGAGTTTGTAAAACTTTCATCTAGGCCCTTCTGGATTTCAGAGTTTCCATTGAAAAGTCAGGTATTTTTATAATAGATCTGCCTTTATATATTATTTGGGCTTTTTCCTTTGTAGCTCTTAATATTATTCCTTTGTTTTATGCATTTTGTATTTTGATTATTTTGTGCTATTGAAAATTATTTTTCTGTTCCAGTCTATTTGGTGTTCTGTATGCTTCTTGTATCTTTTTAGACACCTCCTTATTTAGGCTGGGTAAATGTTGTTCTATAATTTTGTTGAAACTATTTTCAGAACCCTGGGTTTCTTCTCCTTCCTTGATTCATATTATACTTATATTTGGTCATTTCATAGTGTTCTAGATTTGTGACTGTGAGCTGCCATGTGGCTGTTGGGAATCAAACCCAGGTTATCTGCTAGACACACCAGTGCTCCAGTGCTCTTAATCACTACCCCTGTTTTTACTTTTTGACTATTAATTCACTTTTTGACAATTAATGCTACTATATATATGTATATATATTCAAGTCCTGCTTTGAGAGTGTGTGTGTGTCTGTGTGTGTATGTGTGTGTAAGGCATTGCGTGTGTATGAAGATTAAAGGACATCCATCATCTTTTGGAGTCACATCTCTCTACCATGGGTTCTGGGAATCAATTTCAGTTTGCTGAGTTTGTACAACAAGCATATTGACCCAGTGATCATCTCACAGGCCTAGGATAGCTATAACACTAAGTATTAGCAAGGGTAACTATCGAATGGAACCTCACATGTAAGCATGTACTTACTGATAGACAATCCATCCATTTCACTTCTAGGTATTTACTGAGGAGAAATGAATCATGTCCTGTTGAACGATGAAGTGCGGGCTAGGAACGCTTGGGGAGGTAGGACACGCTGGAAGTTTGACAGCGCTTACACCACACCATCGCTGGGTGGGTGTCGGGCTGTGAGAAGCCGCTGTGGGGACAACACTCCTGGGGTGGGGGAGTGCAGTCTGAGATCCTGGAGGAGCTGGAGCTAGCTGGAGGGGGGGGTGTCACCAGGGCTGCCAAGAGGCCGGGGGACCATCTGGCTCTCAGGCTCTTGGGCACCCAGGCACCACTGGAAGCCACCGAAGAGCTGAAAATGAAGTGAGGGCCCACGCGCTGGACTGGCCCACAGCGGAAGGGGAGTTGGGGAGAGAAGCTCTGGCTGCGCCCTGCGAGGAGAGTCCTTGGCTTGTGACTGCGGTTTGGTTTGGCTTGGTCACGGGCAGCTGGCTTGCGTTGTTGGTCACTGTGGCTGAGAAAGCAGAGCGGTCTTCTGCAGGAGATTCGATGGCAGCTCTGTAGGCAAAGGCCTGTTCCATTGTTTCCCACAACAGATCCCTATGAAAGAGAAACAGTTCATGGTTTTTAGATGTTTATTGTCATGGCAGAAACCATACTCCCCCTTCCTCAGGGCAGGCCTGAGGTTAAATACCTTTTGCAAGGACGAGGGGCTGGGAAGGAAAATTTAATTGGCTAAGCCCTTCTGGAATTTAGGTACCTCATTAATATGGAGATCTGTCTTGAGGCTACACGACTAAAGGACAAAACTATGGAGGGCTGAGGCCTTCTGTCAGGAGCCTGGAGTCTAGAGGCATGGCAAAGCGCCAGCCACACACACACACACACCCCCCCCCCCCCCCCCCCCGCCCAGGGTTACCTTGGGTCACCGGAGCTTCCAGCCTCTGCTCTACCAGAAACCAGGCTGCCTTTAGAAGTCCCACAATGTCCTTCCAAAAGACCTGCATGCCTTGGGCAGGATATCCAGTGTCTTGACTATGGTCAGGGTTGGTTGTGCTGTTGGTGTACACTCCCGTTGAAACTCGTCTAAATGTACTGGATACCTTTCTGGTTGTTGTGACTAAACTATTTGGCTAAAATAAGTCAAAGAGGAGTTATTTACCCTGGCTCAGTGTTTTAGAAAGTCTAATCCATGATAGTTTGGCCCTGAGCCTGTGGGTCTGAATTTAGGCAGTCATTGCAGCCAAGGCTATGGTAAAGAAAATTCCCCACCTCGTTTGGAACAAGAAGCAGAGAACAAGACAGGAGCTCCAGTCCAGGTATAACCCCCAATCTACTTCCTTCATACTTCTAAAACTCCATAAACTCCCAAAATAGCACCACTCTCCTGAGACCAAGTGTGCAAACACATGGTGCCTGCTGGAAACGTTTCAAATTCAAACCACAACACATACATTTTTCAATAGCTCCATCTCATTATATGTAAATTATGGCCTGATAATATTTTTTTTTAAGAGTAAGTTTTCTTAGTAACGGAGAAACTATTACAATAATCTCACACCGAGTCCCCGCCATCTCCCTATGTCCAACAGGTTAACTTTTTGTACTAAAGAATAAAGTATTTCTACACTCACTTTCCTTTAGTCATGAGCCACAAAGATTTTCCAGAATGTTTCACGAACACATCAAATAGACTGAGAATCAAACAGGGTATAGTTAAAACATCTGCCCTAAAGTAGAGAAAAATTTTATTTTATAGCTTTATTTATTATGCCCCCTAGGTAAAATTAAAACTTCAAAGTTACTTCATTTGTATTTCAAATTTGTCCTTGAATTCGATGTCTATTTAAACATAAAGCCAGCAAGAGGGATGTTCCGAGGTCCAGCTCCTCACTGATGAGAATAAAGAAAGCTGCTCACCATAGCCTCTGTTCAAAGCTCAACTATACACTCTGCTTGTATTTTTGCCTGAGTCAAGCATATGCACACACAAGGAAGGCTTCTTTCCAAATCACAAATTATTCACTGAAAAATTATTTAAAAGAATACATAGAATTTTGATACTTCTGAAGGACCATAATAGCCTTGTGTTAAATTTCAGCGATAAAAGCTTAAGATACTGATGTGTGTGTGTGTGTGTGTGTGTGTGTGTGTACACGCATTGGCTGCCTAGGACATGACCTGAGTCAAATACAGGAATACTGAATTTGATGCCTAATCTCAGGTTTGAGGTTGTTTAACATCAAGAAAATATTCTTTGTTGTTTTATTCATAACCAAAGAACCTTTGGCAAAAAGGATTAGCATACATAAAGGGAAAAAGCAGTGACTTCTCCTTCAGAAGGCCACATCAGGACTACACCCTTATGACACCCATCTGAGCATCTATTGATATGCAATTGTTGGTTTGCCTTGTGGAGAGCTACAAATGATCACACAGTTTATATAGAGGCATTTCCTGATGAATTCAATACTTCAGAAGGAAAAGGTGGCAATTTTTTTTAAATATGTAAAATTTAAGATTTTGAAAAAATATGTTTTCTTTTCTTCAAGCAGTTCAATAAATCCATTGACAAACCACACTTTTCTATGCATGCAAACCAGCGTGATCTCTAAATCTTTTGACTGTCCAGTTTCACAGTATAAAAACAGGAGACTTGGGCTTAGGTTTCCAAAAGCTCCTCTCCTACAATGTGTGACTGGGTGGAAAGTTGTGAACTACATTTCCATGTCTTCAAAAACTCTTCTCTATCACGGAGTCTTGGGTGCTGAGGTAGAACAACAAGAGCTGACAAGAGCAACTTATGGGAGACAGGGTTTGCTTTGGCTCGTGGTTCAAGGGTCCCATTCATCATGGCAGAGAAGTCATGAGAGCAAGGGCTCAAGGCATCTGATTACGCTGTGTCCAAACCCAAGGAAAACAAATGCTAGCACTCTGCACACTTTTTATGTTCCCAAACCACTTTACCTGGTTGGGTCTTCCCACTGCCAATTAACAAGTAACTTAATCACTTACAGGCATGCCTAGAGGCTTGTTTCCAAGGTGTTTCTAAATCCTGTCAAATTTGACAAGTTTAAGTAGGACAGTCCTCCTTAGAATCCTTCATTACTAAAAAAAAGAAAAAAAAATTAGAATAAACTACTCTTCCTCCAGAAAAATCACACGCAACCTCTGTTAGAGTCCAGAAATCAGAAATCATACTAGGAAGGCAAATACTATGATGTCAATGGCAGCTGCTCATCCACTGTGTTCTGTGTTAGGACGGAAAAACTGTAGCAAAATTAAATAAGCCTGTGGCATAAAGAAGCTGCAAAAATAAATATAAGAATAACCCAAAAGTTAAAAAATCTATAATCAATAAGAGTGGATAGATATGGCAGAGTTCTTAGATAAAACTGCATTTTCAACCATTTTTAAAACGTTTCCCATTTGGCAGAACCCCAAATGGGCTTTGCCAAGCACTTTTCTCTGCACTTTTTAAGTGCATATGTATTTCAAGGAAAATTTAATCCATATGTTCTTCTCTCATTTACACAATTTATCAAAATGTTGCTTTGAATGAGCCATTTAATGTCTAAGAAAACTAAAGAGCACTCCTTTTCCTCCCAAATAAGAGTTTAGCTTTTTTCTTCCTGAATTAAAAATGTGTTCTAAAACTGCATAGAAAACTAATTGAAAAATATCCGATTTTGTTTTAATATTCAGAGCCAAATAATATCTAATAAAATGCAAACTAATAAAAAAGCACAAATTCCCTCCTGCTACTGTTTCCAACTTCCTCTCATGGTTCCAAGAAGCCAAAGAATATCTGAATTAAAGATATCATAGAAATAACTTTTTTCTGTCACTTTAGAGAAACTGAATCTGAACAAAGTTGAATAGGCTGACATCACAAAACAAGGATTATCAGTGGAGCCAAAATATTTGTCCAATTAAGTGAATTCTTTGGTTTTTTTTTTACCTCGATTAGAATCTTATGCTGTAATATATTAGTGCTTCAGAATAATACAAGATCATGAAAGCACAGTGCAGACTATCCTGTGTGAAATGTGCTCTCTGCTTTCTCCAGACAAATGTTAGGAACACTGGTAGGCTTCAAGTGAGGAAGTCAACATTCGGTGCTGCTACTGAAAATTTCAGTCATCTAATTCACAAAGAGATCCTCATACAGATCCTTCACTCTCCCCAGAAGGATCAGCAATGCATCTCTTTAATTTGTGTGTGTGTGTGTGTGTGTGTGTGTGTGTGTGTGTGTGTGTGCATGCATATGTGTACTATCCAGAACTTTCCAGAACTTTCAGGAGTCAGTTCTGTTCTCTCATTCTGGGTCCCATGGGTTCAATTCAGATCACCAGACTTGAATGGCAAGCATCCCTGGTCACTGAGAAGTCATCTCATTGGCTACCACTCTTTTACAAGCCCAACAGCATCACTCTTACCAAGAACGAGGAACATGGAAGTACATGGACTGCACTTCTCTTTCTTGTCTTCTTCTCACAGAGGGTGTCGCTGTGGTCTATACACAAACCTGGTCATAAGTGTTCCATTTCATCTGAGAGTCAGTGATGACTTCACCCTGGCATGGCCATTGGGCTCAGCTTCTGTTACCAGTGTCTTCAGATACCTCAGTTTCTACAGATGGGGAGACAGACCTGGGAAAGGAGAGTCTGCTTCCCCAGGGAACTAAAAGAAGAGGTTCGGGGTTTCTCGTGCTCATGTCACAAAGGAGTTTGAAACTATAGATCAAAGATTGGTGAAAAGATCTCTCCAAGCTTCTCTATCATATGGCTTCTCGGTGCTTAGGCAGCAGTGCTGTCTTATACAAAGCAGTGACAAACAGAAGGCTCCCACTCTTTCAATACAATGGAAGAGAGCGAGCATGTGATAAATACGTGCATATCACCTGCAAGCAATAACAGAGAGAATCGGATCCTTTGTGGAGGGAGGAAACAAGCGGCTGCAATGCTGTCAGACCAATTGCTTGCTAGTTATTTTTGGGAAGTTCTTTTGATCTCTCTGTCTCTCTTGATACTTTTAAATGTGGAATGATACTTTGCCTTGCTCCATAAGGGTCCATGAAACAATTCATGTAAAACACTTAAGGTAACATCTGCATAGAATGGGAACTCAATGAAATTGTGATTAATTCTCACTTTTTTTTCTTTGTTTGACTCATACCAGGAAACTGGCTAAGTTCCTAGGACTTATAGATAGGAAAGAAAAAAAATGAATGTAGCAGTGTTACTTAAAACTGACAGAGATCTGAGTCTAAGCAGGTAAAAGAAATTGCAAATCAGTAAACTGTGATTCTAAACCCAACCATGTGTTCAAAATACAAAGTAAGTCTAACTTGATGCAATTACAGCAGGTGTCCATGTCACTCAATGTATGACTTCTAATAGCTGTGCACTGTCTTTCTATCCTGATCTCCAATTGTCAAAGTGAGCTAACTAATACAGCTTACTCATTATAGAATATGCAACTATATTGAAGTATCACCTGGTAGTCTGTAAATATGTACAGCCATTATGTATCTATTCGAAAGAAAATTATCTTTAAAAATAATTGTGTAGTCAAAGATTAGACAGCCATTGTAACCAAGAGAAAAATTCTCATCAGTGTCCTCAGAAGTTGCAGAACCAGAAATGGTTATGCCAGCAAAGGGCTTGGCAGCATGGTATCTATGGGGCACATGCAAGGCCCAGTTCTGATTGCTTCATCTTGGTGACTGAAGAGAACGATATAGTGAAAAGAAGACAATTGTTGTCTAAGTGTCATTACCAGGGAAAGTGGGGTCCCTGCTCTGCATTCTTAGCCTCATCAATAAGATGGCTTAAGAATGACTCAGAAGAACACTTAAGGACAATCTTATTAGTATTCAAAAGAGAAATCACTGGACAGGAAACCTGTAAGTTTTGGCAAGCATTCAGGGGAGAAGGATGGAAAAGAGGAAGAGAGAAAACCCTGGCTTTGTAAGGTAGGTATGGAAGTTTAGCAATCAACCATGTGTCTAGAGGGAAGAGGCTTCATAGAAAGAATGGGGAGATCTAAAGTACCAGAGAAAACATACTTAGACTGACCAGCATCCAACAGAAAAAGAGAAAAGAAGGAAAAAAAAGTTATATTTCTCTGAGTCAGGACCCAGAAAAGGCTGAGAGACGTACGGAGCCTCATGTCAGCTTTGTAGTGACTGGGCAGAGAATATGGACTCTGGGGAGGGAATATGTATCGTCTCCTTAAGAGGATGGTTATTCTCCTTATCTATTTAGCATGGTATCAGAGAAATGTGACTTTCTTCGTGATTGGTCTCTTACTCAGATGATTGACCGGTTCAACTAGATTAACGTGTACATTTTTGTGTAGTTTGCAATGTTAGTCTCCACCTAGGCCAGAGGTAAATTTCACTTTTTTGGCCAGGAAAAACAGGCCTTAATCAGCCTCAGCAGAACACTGATGAGGGCTGTAATTACGTCACTCTGAAGATGACATTCTACTTCCAGGTTTGCACAATGAAGTTAGATTTGGTGATCATAAATGTACCTACCTTCTGGGATTGTAACGTCTGTGGTGGAGGGCTTGCCTTGCATGCTTAATTACTTGGGTTTGATCTCTAGTGCTGTCAAGTGGAAAAAAAAGTATAACTACTGAACTAACATCTTATGGACCTATCATGACCTAGAACAGTGAGGTCAGTTCTACTACCCTCATCTCTGTCCTATGATAACTGGTATGAAGAGTGCCATGGATAACAGAAGCTTTATGGTGGAATCACTTCTACAGTGTGTTCTAGAATGTACCTGCAATGGTTCAGTGGTTAGAAAATGAACTGCTATGGATCTAAATTGGCTCCATCATGATGTCAGGACCATTTTCAGTTCCATAGCTTTGCATAAGGGTTAAATAAGAGTGTTTGCTTGCTTCATGTAGGAGATCAGTACAAAGGGAGCCATTATCAAGATGGCAGAAGAGGGCACAATGGATTCAGACACTGGACAGAACATCAGTTGGCACGTACATAATGCTTCCTAACCCCTAAACTGCTCTACAGCTGGTGTTATAGGCAGTTGTGATCTAGCCTGTGCATGACAGAAACTAAACCCAGATCGTCTGTAAGAGCTACAGGAGCCTTAACTGCTGGACCATCTCTTCAGTTCCTAGCTCACACTTCTGATTATTTCTACTGTTTAATCATTAAACGGTTTATTTACTCACCAATTTGAGGCATGCTGTATACCTCGGGCCCTGTCACCTGTTAGGTGTCAGTAAATATACAAGCAGTATGATATCACTTGTTGACTGAACTAATAAAGTTGTTCCCTTGAGTCAGCCTTTGTCAGAGACTTCCAATGATTAGAGTTGAATTCCATCACATGCTGGACCATCACATTGCTAATGCATGACAGATCACAACTGCCTGTAACTCCATCTCTAGAATATCCAATGCCTTTCCTGACCTCTTCAGGCTACTGCGTGCACACATACATATACTCAGGCGGATACACACAAAATAAAATTAGTGTTTTTAACATGAGGGGCACATAAGAACATGCCCAAAGAAGCTACACACAGCAATAGAGAGAATTATCTTACATCAGAATAGTTTCAGAGTTTCAAAATCCCTGTTAAGGGTTTTTATCATTCGCATCAGAAGTAGGCTAGAGTGTTATAATCCAGGCAATAGCTCCAGTAGCTACTACCCCAATCTCTCTAGTAGCTCTATCCCAAGGGCCATCTCCAAAGATAAATAGACCTCAGGAAGAGTCAGCTAGCTGAGCTCCATGGTCAGAACAGCCTTCAGGGCTGTTGAATTCAATCTTCCAGTTGACAGAGGAAGTGAGAAACCAGTGGACTAGGCTTCCTCCACAGGCTTTAAGGATTTTCTCTTCCTTATTTCTGTTTCCTGTGATCTTAACCAACAAGTCTCTAAAACATACTTGAAATAATGTGCATTCATGAGTGATGGTGAGTGCCCCCCTCATGCTTTGTAGGGAGACTGAAGTTGCCAAGGACAGAGGAGCAGCCACTTTGGAAGAACTGAGGTAGGGTTGAGCTCCCTGAGGACCTCAGAAAGGAAAGAGGAAGCCTCAGATTTACCCCAGGGGGAAATTCTGAGAATCCCATCTGGGGCATAAGGCCAAGTAAGGAAACTACTGTCTATTTCTGTCATTTCATGCTTTCTGTAGTCTTTTCTAAGCTTACAATCTCTTTAAAAATTTCTGGTACATAATAACTCTTTCTTACGACTTTTTCACAGTGCTTTCTAGATTTGGGGAATGTTGAGAAGTCCAGCTTGCTAGGAAATAAATTCAACCTGATTACTTAACCAAACTTCCTGAATGGCCAAGGTACAAATTCATATCCAATTCAAGAATGAACGGCGCATTGTCTTGTAAAACATCATCATTTCCTGGCTTTAAGAAGGGGATAGAAGGATGCGCTGAATCTGGGCAGAATGTTTCAGTCAGATCTTCAAGTTGAAACCTACAAGTCAAAACAAAAGAGAAGAAGAAGAAATAAAAGCAAAGTTTGTGAGCTAGGCAAACAAATGGTTTGGTGGGGAGAGCTAGTGTTCAGATGTCTCCATCTACCCCACCCATACCCTTTTCTCTTCTAGGACCTCACCGCCTCTCCTCATTTTGGTTTCGGGTCAGGCTTACTGGAACTGATCACTTTTCAGCCTCAATAAGTCCTTGTTAATTATTTTAACATTTCAGGTTTAGGAAACCCAAGCCCAGTGTTTGCTAACTGCTCTTTTCCTTGATTTGTGTGCCCTCTTACATTACAGGGGAAGTTGGGGCCATGTGGTTCTGATTCATTTTTACTTAACTCATGAAGACATTGTTTCATAAAGGCCATTTGATGTCCAAAGATTCTGCTCAACGTTTTCTTCCTCAAACCATTGAGCCAGGATTGCTGCACCGTCCATAACAGAAGGACAGAATCAGGAGGTCCAGAACTCGCTCTTCTTCCCTCCCCTGCCCTCACATGCTTTTAGGAGGGTGAGCTATCTGGATAAAGATAACAATGTTTCATGGAGGGCTAGAGAAACTGTATTGTAAAATATCATTTTCGAGACTCGCTCTTAAGACCCTCTGTGAGCTGACACCTAAGTAACCCTTGAAATGAAAGAACAAGATTTTGTTTGGTTTGGTGTTTGGTATAGCAGTTCCCTTGTAAGAACCACAACTCAAAATTGAAAATGTACATAGTAATTAGATACAGCATGTTTCTGCCTGAAAACATAATCCTCATGTACATGTTTTCATGGGAATGCTATCTTCCTACTGTTTTCCTTCTGAGTACAACTCACACTCTAACCTTTTAATCTGTTTGCAGGACGGTGGGAAGACACTCAACACAGAGGAAACCCTTCTGTTTCCAGCACTAAGGCAGAAGTTCTCCTGGTGTTTTACTTTAGAACACCAAATACCAAAAGTTAAAGCTCTTCTAAATGAAATGGCCCCAGAGTTAGCATGTATCAGGAATTAATTTTTAAAATGAATTAATTTCTACTTTCTATTCCTTTTCATAATTCACCATCACTTGCTGGAGTCTAGGTCCTCAGGTAGAAATCCTGCCAGCTGCCCAAGTGTCCAGAAATCAAAAGTAAAATTCAAGAAGCATTTTGACCACAATCAGAAAACAAGTAGCTTATGAATCAAAATAACAAGACATTACAGTAGACGAGTTCAGGTAAAATGATAACATCTGTTGGTCTGATACTCTACCACAACCAGGAGACACAGGAAGTGGCCACAGGCTGTTGAAGAACTTGAATATATTCTCTCCCCGAAAATGCTTATTTCCCAAAGAACTCAACCCTCCACCCCCTTGTGTCTGTCTATCTGTCTGTTGTGTCTACCAGTCTATCCAAACATCTGGCTATCATTTAATCTCCAAGGAGTAGTCTGGGATCAGGCAAAGGGTCCAGCTGAACACAGCTCAAGAGACGTTAATACAGACAGGTGGAATCAATAGACACTGGGTGTCCCTTTCCTTGACAGAATCATAGTTAGATTGCACATGGCTGGGTTAAACCGTATGTGCTGCAGGAGAGAAAACCAGACCCTTCTCTTCTGGCTTTGTACAAGATTCTTATGAAAGTAGTCTTGGGGGAAGGGAGCAGATTTTTGCTACCAGCTGTACAGGCAAGTAAATAGCAGTTCTGACTATACCCGTGGCTCAGCACCAATGTCCCACGAAGATCTTGCAGCAAATTGAGATCAGCCAACATCTCTCCTTCTGAGGGTTAGAACCAATCCTACCTTGGTTCTTGCCAAGCAGCTTTTAGAAATTACATAAACATTCCATTTGTGCCTCTACAAAGGGCACATCATTAAGACCCTTTAAGGGAATATCTATTGCTTGCTCATGGAGTAGGAAGAAGTCAAGAGGGGTAAACTATCTTTATCCTATTTATACTGAAGAACAAACAAACAAAAACCTAAGATTCAGCCATGAAGGAGTTTACAGACAAATACATGAAACAGGAAATAAATGATGGCCACACAACATGGAAGAGACTGAAGGACGAATGCCACTGATTACATCACAAACATGGTAATGATCGACCTCAGAGGCAGGAAGAACATGCTTACAGTGAGCCTGTCTCCAGGGAACACGGGCTGAGTAAGGGAATTCCAAACCAAGAGAACCACGGATAGATAGGTTCTAATTACAAACAAGCCAAAGACTCTGAAGGCAAAGGATGCCTTCACACACACACACACACACACACACACACACACACACCTCATTTTACACACTTCAAAAGTGTCAAATCTCAAACCATAAGAACCTGAAGTTGCCACATACACAATGGTTTCTCAAAATGCTACAATTAACAAATGCCAAACCTGTCTTCAAAGTGAGGGTTCCTCTAGAAGCTTCTGTGGTAGGAACTGAGAGAGCTACTCAGGGTCGTCGTCTAGAATTGATTAAGCTGTTCCTCCACTTGGCTTTCTTTGTCCTTTGGTTAGTTTTCCTATTTCAGTGTAGTTGTTCCCTGGACCCTATACACAGCACAGGACCTGGGCACCACTGTGCCTTAGGAGAAATGCAACATTCTTTATGGCGCAACCAAAGGACAAAGCTCATAGACACAAAACAAAATCTGTAAAAACAAGAGACTTCTTGTATATGACGTGCATTGCCCCCATTTACAACTGTCTCTAGCCTAGACTCAGGCTTCACACATGGTGGATGGGGTCTTGGTGACGCATTTCAGATGTGTTTCCTTCTGTGTTTTGGGTCATAGAAAAACTGACACCCTGAATTCCTCAGGGTTACTTGACTTCACCTTAAAAGAACTGTACTGTATCAGGGACACCCACACACTGCAGTCACCTCCTCCTCAGCCTTCACAGCTACTCAACACTCCTCTGACCCTGTTTGTTTCCCTCCACAGCCAGAAGGAAATGTATGCATCTTCTCTGTAGTACACATCTTCTCTGTAGGTCTGATGGCTGCAAAGTCTGAACTTCCATAGTCTTAGCCCTCAAACTGGCACAAGGGGGTCTTGTATGGAAGAGTGAGCAGAAATAGGAAGCACAGTCTTGCATTATTATACATCTTAGCATGGTTTGAAAAGCCTGATGTACTTGAACAGATGGATACGGATGACTTTAAAGATAAAATTTTAATGAGATGTGTCTATAGAAAAACTATCCCCAAGTTTATGGGTATAAAATAGTAAGAAATATTTAATAACTGTTTCTATGGCTCAGAGATTTGGGAGTAACTCAGCAGGAGAAGGAGGAATCCTGAGGCTACAGTAGCTGACTGGGGTCATTTTAAAGACTTCTTAATTGTTGTGTCTGAAATATCAGCTAAAGGTTCATTCCGCTGGTGGCAGGAATAACTGGGTCTCTTCCAGGCTGTCTCCAAACACCTAATGCACACACAGCAGTGTTAGAGCGTGTGGAATTCTTACCTGGCAGCTCAGCTCCACCTCCTAAAGGCATGTACCAGGTTATGGAGTCAGACAGAAGCTGGTCTGGAATTTTTTATGTAATGAAAGTGACCTTGAACTCTGATCCTCCTACTTGTGCCCTTTGAGTGCTGGGATTAGTCATGCTTCAGAAGCTCACGCTATGGGGAGCTAGACATGGAACCCAGTTGCTTAATGCTAGATAAGCACCACCTGAGCTACATCCTCAGCCCTTAATTCTGAATCTTTGAAATTGCAGGACGGTCTAAAAATCTGCAGATCTCTTTCAGAGGATCACCATCATGAAGAGTAATAGCAACAGAAAACGGTCAGCAAGTAACAAACAGTAAAAGCTATTCACCATTTATGCCTTTGAGAATCTGCAATGCGTAAAACCCAGCCCTTCAAATGCCCTCAATCGGATTTTTAAAAGATTTTTTATCTTCATTCTTTAATGATGTGTATATGTGTGTGTGCCCATGTGTGCTTTTACATGTGAGTGCAATGCCCAAGGAGGCCTGAAAAAGGTTTCAGATTTCCTGGAGCTGGAATTACAAGTAGCTGTGACCCTCCCAACAAGGGTTCTAGGACCCAACACCAGGTCCTTTTCATGAGTAGTAGAAGTCTAACCACTGGGCCATCTGTCCAGCCCCCAAAGTAACTTTTACCTGTTTAGTTTTTAACTTTTTTCCATAGTTATACTTCTAATAACATTAGTTTCAGTTTCATTCAGTTGGCCTCCCTAGGTTGTGCTTCTCAATCCCAGGCTTGTGTAAAACCTGAGTACATGGCAGAAATGATCCTCACCAGGTGATACTTTGAGGAAATACTTGACCAAGGCTACAGAGATGGCTGAGCAGTTAAGAGTAATTTCTGTTTTTGCAGAGGACCGACGTTCAGTTCCTGGAACCCATGTTGGAGCCTTACAACTGCCTGTAACGCCAGCGCCAGGAGAATATGGCTTCCTCTTCTGATCCCTGCAGATGCCAGCTCTCATGTGCATGTGCACATACACTCACAATTTTAAAAAAATAAATTATAAGTGTTATAAAATTATAAATGTTTTCAAAAGGAATTCACAGTCAGCTTTGCTGTTACATTCAATGGCTACATTAGACCCACAGGCAATACAGAGATAAAACAGATGAATAAAATAAAAAGGGCACAATAAAATCATCCTACCATTCCATTTCATGGACTCGAGGAATCACACGTCCAACTATATCTATTTGGAAGGGTCATAAGTCAAACTGTTCCTACTATGAGAATGTGCTTCCTACTGTAGTTCTTCAGGATAACGACAGAGGAAGATCTCTAAGTCACAACACAGAGGCAGAAACTCGGCACTTCCCCTGCTCAGCTCTTGAGATAGCATCTAGTCACCCTATGTATCCAGACAGACCACAGCCTGGCTCAAACCTATCCTCCTGTGCTCAAGAAGGTGCCAAGAGATGGGCTGGAGAGATGGCTCAGCTGTTAAAGGCTAGGCTCACAGCTGAAACTATAAGAAGGTGCCGAGAGGAATGGCCCTCACGCTGTATAGAAAGGGAATGTTCTGTGCTGCAGGACGTCCTGGTACACCCTGAAACATGGGGGTCTCAAGACGAAGCTCATGGAAGAGTCTGCATGCAGAGGCTGAAGGAAGGAAGAAACCCATCTAAGAAACACAGTGACGTTCATCAAGGGCCTGGCCAAGAGACAAGGAAACAAAGGAGCAATATAGCACTGAGCATAGCGGCTAAGAGCGCAGACTTCCCAGAAGGAGGAGCAAAACCCCTATGGGTCCACGATGAAGGCTGCGGTCATCGTCTCACCCTGCATGGCCTTCAGGAACTTCCTGTAGCATTACACTGATTGGTGGAGAAGCCGCTGATTGTCCTGACCTCCCAGCATACTGTTTCCATGCAAACAGTCATGTGGCTATCTTCCAATCTTCCAAACAAATCAACAAGAGGGCACTGGGGAGGATGCTGTGTTCACAGGCGCCTTCAGTGGCTCCACAGGTCAAAAAGAATAACGCCCTAGGCCAGCATTTGCTGCTTCTTAGTGTAAGTTAGCCTGGTTTATTCACCACAGAGCCTCACACACACACACTATATTTTACAAGATTTGTTAATTCTAAAACGTCCTTATGCTACATTTATTTCTAAGTACATATCTAAGTTTTTATATCTCCTGCTGTGGGAAAGAGGTCAATCAGGACGTGTTACAAGAAAACGGAATGTTTATGTAAAACTTTTAGACAGAATTGAGGAAAATAATCTTTTGGTTAGAGAACATCATTGAAGGAGGTAAGGCGCTGACTTCTCAGAAGGACTCTTAATTGCATTTATCAGAAAAATTGCCTAAGCGTTTATCATGAATGCTGATTTCTTTCCAGGAGAAAGTTGGTTATGAAGCATCTTAAACACAGAAAGTTGGTTAAGAAGTATCTGTATCCCAGAGAGAATGTGGGAAAGCTTTCACCCCATCAACTTACCCTTCCTTACTAATACTTCCAGCTTTCTCCACATCAGTGTGTTTTTCTGCTCCCAAGTGCTAGCTGTCACCAGGGCCATTTCTTTCTCACTGGTTCAAGCTGAAACCAAATGTTCCTTTCTCACAGTGATAAGCTTCTTTGTATTACATGCTAGAGTTCTCTCAATATGCAAAGCTTGCCTTTGGTTGCTCTTTTGTGAGTTGGCACGGGGTTTGAGTTTTGATGGGTTTTGTTGTTGTTGTTGTTGTTGTTGTTTTTTAAGCCAGCATAGGCTGTCCTAGAACTCACTCTGTAAGAATACCTGACCCTGGACTCAACGGCAATCTTTTTGTCTCTGACTTAAGAATCCCGGAACTGCAAATGTGCATCACCACATCTCACATTGTGTCGCTCTTAGCCCTTATTTTGACCATAAGTGACTTTTATATTTTTCTTCTGTGTATACCCACCAGTATTCAAAAGTTTTGGTAAGTGACTTCACAGTCCTCTTGTCTCGTTGCTCTATGGTGCTCAATACATGGCTTCTTCCTTGTGGTTCATGGTGAGTGCTAAACTGTCAGCCATCACATCTTTGTTCCTGGCAGTGGAAAGGCAGGGAAGAGTGGCATTGCCCTTCTTCTTTATGGACAGATTTCAGAAGCCCCCACGGCTCCTCTGCAGACCTCACCTTAGCCTGTACCAGGGTGCAGGCAGCTCCCAGCAGTAAGGGAAACTGAGGAAAGTGGTGTTTAAAATTCACACCTTCTGCTTCCTGAGACGACCGCAGAACAGATACTGAGGGTCGGCCTGAAGTTCCCTTTGATTGGTCTAGTTCACTATTGGTCAGTGCTCACAGGCCCAGAAACTCCTGTCTGAGTTGTTTTCTCATGCCCTAACCTGTTTATTCCTTCTGGCTTCTCAGTAGATCATTATGCAGTTTATTATTGTGTAGTTTATTTTTTAAATATTTTTGTTCATTGTTTCCAGTTTCATACATGTATATAATGCATTTTGAACATGTTCACCCTTATGCTTTCTTACCCCCTGTCTCTCACTGGAGCCCTTCTCTACAGCATAGATTTTATTTTATTTTTTTAAATGTGATGAAAAGCCAATTCTAAATTCTGGAAGATTTATATATAATGTTAAGATGTTGGTTATATGTGTTTACATATGATTTCTATATGAACATATATGATGAGGTGTGTGTATAGAATCAACAATGGGGACTGCTTTTGGATGAATCGCCTTAGTTCCCAACTCTTTCTCATGCACCACAACCAATAAATTTTAAGCTCTGTAGCCCACAAATGTGCTGCTGCATTAATATGCTATACACATTGTCAGACATGCTCACGAATTAAAGCTGGTGAGATAGCGACCATGTCAGCGTCCAGACGTTTTCTTCCCTCATTCTGGCGGACCTTCTGAGATAAACCCAGACTAACAACTGCAGGAGACCTTGGTAAGCTCTCTGGTTATCATACATAGCACTATTTCAACTAAGAATTCACCCAAAACCTAACAGGAAAGATGGGGACAAAACGCTAACAGTAAATGTTGTTACATTGTTATGTCTCACAGTGGGGGTGGGGTGGGGGAGAAAACAATTGTTGAAACTCCCACATTTGGGAATCTGACAAACAAATTAAATGTCTCGACAAAATGTCTACATTGAAAAACCCATTTGGGCTTTTTCACAACAGAGTGGAGTTCGCTAAAGAGTTCAATCTCTTCTTGTTTATGAACCCCTAATTTCCCCACTATTAGGTTTCACGAACGGCATAAACAAGGGACACCGCTGTTCTGCTCATTGTGGTCATGAATTACAGGGCCCTGGAGAAGCAAGTGGGGGCATTTGGAGTCTGGATTTCAATGTGCTGTGTGTGGAGTCTATGCACTTGTATATTTTGTGTATGTCGACTAAAGCTTTTCAAACGAAGCTGGGGATGAATTTCCCAGACCAGCCACATAGATTTCCCTAAGGACAAAGCCCCAAACTGACAGATCTCACTTTGCATTACAGAATAAAACCAAGCAATCAGGACCCTGCAGACCCCTGCACAGGGCCACTCACTGATATCATTTACTTCACTAATTAGCCCGACAAAATGTACTATTCGTTTAGGTCTCTCATTGGCAGGGACAGTGACGTAGTGAGGACCAAAGGGAACAGAGACCATGCCATCGTGGAATTGCCAGTGTACAAAATGTGGTCATTTGATCAGAGTCAGGCACGTACCCAAGGCCTCAGGGGAGAAAATAAGTTTAGAGAAGGTTCAAATATGGCTTTTTGAAGAGTGGATCTGAAAGAACAGGCACCAGAGAGATCGTAGGATTCAGAAGTGAAATTCCACACATTCTGATGAGTGGCTGTGGAGATGAAGACATCAATAAGCCTTCACAGAAATTCTATGATAAGTTTAGGCTTTGAAAGAATCTGTACCAGGAAGGTTGTATAACCAAGGTCAAATTGTGAAATGTATAAGAAAATTGTCAAAATCGTTAATGCCCTGATAGGCCAGTGCTTACAAAAGTGACTAAGGCAATAAGACCTGTCCAGCTTGTCTGTTTTGAGCCCCAATGCAAACGTGAGACAGAACTGTACAGCTAGCAAAGATGGTTAATGCTGGCAGGTGAGACAAGCTTTTCTATCATGAGAAATTACCTTCAAAACGTGAAAGGCACGGGCAAAAGGGAGACATAATCCCCTGAGAAGAGTGGACTGCTGAAATGGAGCGTAATCTCCATTTCCAGTGGATTCTACAGGAACCTGATGTCATGAATCTGAGGTCTCTGTTGAAACAAGTCATTCCAGAGACAAATTAGAAGACTACAACCAAACTGACCCCAGCTGATCCAAAATGCAGAGCCTGGGAATGGAGCAGAGTCAGCACAAAATCAATGAGAAGATACAATGCTACCATAGAACACAGGTGTCCAGTCTTTTGACATTCTGACATGATGCTGTCCTCTACTCATGCTGTGTGTTGTATTCATAACTCTCCTGGGATGCGCATAGTCCACCAGCCACAGGTTTGATACATTTAAATTATACATATGGGCTCTTCGGGGTGATAGACGAACAGCCGGCAGGCAAGCTCTACCAGGTGCAGAACACCTGCAAGACAGTCCCTTTACAAATGTGACAAATGGCCTTTTAAGGTACGCCGTTCTCCTTCTTCGTAAAAAATAATTTATTTTCTAAGTATCTTTTTAAGCATGCAAATGCAATACTTCCTTGAATGCAGCATGTAATTCATCATGAGACAATGTGTACATTTAAGAATCATTTTTGATTGAGGAAGACTATATTAAATGTATAATTCACCCTAATTTTAAAGCACTAAATATTGGAATCTCTCTTAGAATTGAAAAGAAACACATACGTAAACACACACATATATGTACTTATAAGATTGGAGTCAAACATTTTATGCACTTACATTTTGTTTTAGTCTTGATCTCAGTGCCATGAATAACTCCATAAAAATCATTTCTAATGAACCAGGAACAAATTGTAATTTGTATAATTATTTCCTATTGTTCTAAACCTTTAAGATGGTTTTCTTATACTTCGATGATTTATTTTCCAGAAATACTTTTCTGACTTTCCCTTTGCATTCCTGCAATACAGATCTATAGACGGAATTATTGAACAAAAATATATACATGGTGAGAAGATTCTAATACACAATACCAGATTGCTTCTCGGAAACTATGTAACTCATGTGACCTCCTGTTCTCTGAACAAGGATCCATCTTTCAACCACTCAAATAATCTGTTCATTTTTTGTGTCTAGTTACTGGGGGGAGGGGAGATATGTTCCCTTTCTATGTGACTTGGATTTTACTAACTACAGTGAGTTCATTACAGTATCCAAGAGGTATCACCATCTTTGCTATAGTATCAGGGTGGTATCACAATCATTGTTTCCTGTATATGTGGCATCTTCCTTAGGGCTTACCTTAGAGAATGTGTGCATTTACCACTGGAAAGTTTAGAAACTTGCTCCTGCAGGCCTATTTGTTGTTGACTGTGCTGCTGTTGTTCTGGGTGACATTTTGGTGCTTGGTCTGTATATGCTGTCTTTTGCTCTGTGCTTGGGTTTTGATTGTTTTTATCTTATAGGGTTATTTAGAACATAGAAGTTCTAGTCCTTTAAAAACTTTGCTGAAGGTTGCTGCTAAGTTATCAAATCACATGAGAACCTTCATTTTATAAAATATCAAATCCATGGATGAAGTAAAAAGCCTTTGCTTTTCACTATGTGAGGCTGGTAATTCAGCACATTTTCGCACACACACACCCCCCACACACCCCACACACTGTTCACCACATTTGCTTTCTGGTCTTTGTTGTTATTATGTGGAATCTAAATCTGGAATAATTTCTACCAAATTGTTCCGTTTCCATTTAATAAAGCTACTGACAATTTCCATGCACTCCTTTGAATATACAGTGAAATCCTATTTGCATTCTGTTTCATATGATGCAATAGCAGTTACTTTTACTTTAAAAGATATTTTTATGCATATCTGCTGTTCCTCCTCACACTCACTAACAACTCGTTTCTGTTAGAACCTTTTCCTGGCTTAAAGTCCTTTAGCTTTATGTGATTTCTCAGGCAGCTAGATTGTGAGAAGCCAGAGATCACTTGACCAGATGCAGCTTCTTCTATGGAAGCACCAGGTTCTAAGAAGCAAAAGAGCCATAGACACACTCAGGCTTGTTGGCTTGGTTATTGTACTTAGAATAAGAATTACATTATCATGCAAAATACAAGAAAAATTGTGGGTAACATTTTAAAGGGTTGCTTGATATGTTTAAAATGTTAAAATTTGAAAGGAAAGTTTGAGGATGTGAAATCCTAAAGCTGATACAGGTGAACAGGAGAGAAACAGAGATGGTGGGAACTGGTTTAGAACAGCCAGCTCCCATCATAAAGAAAGAAATGGAAATGTGGTCTAGGCATGGTGGTACAAACCTGCAATACCAGTCATCAGAAGGCTGAGGTAGAATTTTGAGTTCAAAACCAACCTGAGTTACACAGAGATTTTTAGACCAACCCCACCTCTCTCTTTCAGACAAACACACACACACACACACATACACACACACACACAGAGTCTAAGTAGTGGGTACCCTACTTAGACTGGAATGGGGAAAAAGTTTCATGGAGCCACAACACAGGATTAAGAGTTTCCTATCCCATTTACCTAGACAAAAATCACAAGACTCTTAGTGACAAGAACTAAAACTTTCAGAGCCTTCTCTCCTTTTAAACATTAAGCAAGAAGCAAGCAAGATGTTTTGGCAAGAAAAGGTAGAAGTTGCCAAGGACAGTCTGATTCTATTCCTGGCATCCACTTCGTAGAAGGAGAGAAGAAAGTCCTGCAAGTTGTCCTCTGACTCTGCACATGCACTATTGTGTATTCACATGCACACAGTGGATAAAATGGAATCTTAAAAATATAATTATTTTACAACTAGTTCTATACAAATGCTAGCCCAAATCATGTGGGGCTGCCTCTCCAAAATATTAGATCATTCAGTCTCTGTTAAATATGTCTTGTTTTCTTATAGTCTGAACTATGAGCAATTTGTACATGTATGCATGCATGTGCATGTGCAAGCATGAGTGTATGTGTGTGTGTGTGTGTGTGTACGTGTGTGGTTTCTGTCAAGTTGTAAATCTGATTGCCCAAAGATACCAGAAAAGCAGAGCAACAATCCTTCCAGCCACTGTCTCAGTTTTGTGACTGAGGCTCAGTGCTGAAATAGTTAACTCCATATCAGTTCGGTTGGTCCATATTGCCAGATATGTGGTCAAAAATTCTGGATGTTTCTGTGATTTTTTTTTTTTTGATGAGAATAACGTTTAAATCAGTGAAACTTGAGCAAAGCGATTGTCCTCTGTAACGTGGGTGGGCCTCATCAAATCAATGAAAGGCCTGAGTGGAATAACAAACTGACCTCCTCAAGTGGGAAGGAACTCTGCCAGAAGATATCTTGGACTTGAGCTACATATCATTTCTTCCCTGGTTGTCAGCCTGCTGGCTGGCCCCACAGATACTAGACGTCCCAGCCTCCATAATTGCGTGCGACAACTCCTTAAAGTACATGGTTTTTTCTCTTGCCTTTATCTTATTCTCCCTCATTCTCTCTGCCTCTCTTTCTGCTTCACTGCACAAGCATGTGTGTGTGCATGTGTGCATCTGTGAGTGTGTGAGTGTATGTATGTGCATGTGTGTGTGTGTGTGTTCTAGCTTTCTGGAGTACCTTGACAAATAAGTGTGCTATATAAAATCTAATGACACCAAGACCTGAAAGGAAATCAAACTATATAAACCCTAACTCTGGACCTACTCTTTTAAGATTGTACAGACTTAACATTGAGATTCCATATGTAGTTATACTGAATTATTTGTCAAGCACAATGTTAATACATTTAGGGACATAATTTATCAAAAGTTTCAGAATATTTTGGTCCCTATAAATTTTGTAATTGGCAAAACAAATACATAGGAAACCATGATTTGAGTGAGGATAATCAAGTCGTATATCTTAGATGTATTTGTAAAAAGTGTGAGCTAACTGGCAAACTCTTCAGTAAAAGAAGAAGTCGAAGAAAAATGCATATACTAGATTTCTAATAATTTTATGCAAACTGTTCTCCAAGAGAATGCCCACTTGGAATAGACTATTCACACTGAATGATAAAATGATAATTCTTCTATAGAAATTATTTTATAGCTATTTTAGAACATAGAGAAAATAGTCAATCTTCCAGGAATTCATATTCTAAACAAGCAGCACTGAGATACTGAGATAGCACCCTATTCTGCCCTGGGTGGGGACAAAGCTTTTTGAAAACAGAAGTCCCTTTCAGCTCTTCTTCCACTACGTAAGTCCAATGAGGTCTGAGATTTCGCATCCAAAATGGTGAGCCTTTGAGCTGATTCTCCTTCACAGTTTCCAAGAAGATTGATCTCCTATCTCTTCAAGTTAAATCAGCAACAGAGGGTGATCCCTATGGCATTCATGCATTGGCGGCCCTTCATTAAATGGAGTTTGCGTGAGACAAAATTGCTGAAATAAGAGGGTTAATGACTGTGATGAGCTACAGTGCACATGAAAAAGCTACACCTTCTGCTTAAACACGTAGGAAAGCCAACACACAGGGCAGTCCTCCCTTTCTACTCAGATATTCTGAAGTAAACCTCAGTCAGAAGCAGCACATCACCCCAAGGCATCTCACAATTCGAATGCCCTCCAATTTGACAGACTCATTTTTAACACTGCCATTGATTTTTAACACATCCACTGACAGGGATGTTCACATGGGAAGTGAGCAGTCACTAATATTTTGAAACTTTGGATAAATTATGACCCCAACTGTATTAACATTGGGCTTGACAAATAATTCAGTATAACTACGTATGGAATCTCAATGTTAAATCTGTACAATCTCAAAAGAGTAGGTCCAGAGTTATGGTTTATATAGTCTGATTTCCTTCCAGATCTTGGATCACTACCCAAGTCCAACATCCTTGTGCTTTCTTCTTGGAGCCTATCTTAGCCAGTATGAAGAGAGCTCAACCCATTCTCAGTCTTGACAATCTATTTGCTTTGTGCTCTTCATGTTTTTATGACCCGTGAATCTGTTTCTGATCCCAGCAGTAGTACTCTCCCAGAGAGCACATTTCTATAGCAGCTTGCCTGTATTTGTGGCAGCCAAAGAAGTCATACTGTTTGAACACAAGAGATTAGAAGGGATTGAGGTCAAACAGTCAGCATCCTGCTACATGGTCTCCATACGGATACCTAGGGAGAAGAACTATGCCCACTTTAGTGGCTGATACAATTTATAACATAGAGCTAATGACCTACTGCTGTTTAAAAAATGCTACCAGATACTAATCTCCAGTATCCTTATCAAAGAATTAAACCATTGCTATCTTTCAACCATTATTTCTGTGACAAATTCCCCCCATGAGAACCCAAATTCTGTCACTTGGGATGGATTGTGATAGTGGTGGCTATTTATGATGTCCAGGGCTCCATTTTCAAATATGACACCAACCGTTGGTCCACCATAGCTATTATTACCCAAATGAGCTGAGGGTGGGGTGGAAGTGAGAAGTTGTCACCAAAGACAGATGGTGCAGAAACTGCTTTCATTAGTTACTTTGGTTGTCATGGTAACAAAATAGTAGATGGAAATGATTTAAGACAGAAGAGGTTGTTTGGCTCACAGCTTCAGGGGTATTTCAGCTTGTATGCAGGGAGTCATGGTTGTTGGAATGGATCCACCTACTCAGGCAGAAGGGCAGGGCAAAGGATCTTATATGTGAGGACCAGGAGACCAAGAACACAGGCTGGAACCATAGGTGGATATAAAACTTCAAGACCTGTCCCCTATAACCCATGTGCCCTCGCTAGGTCCCACTCCCCAAAGGCTCCTAAACCTCCGAAAACAGTACCCCAAGTTGGGGACCACATGTGAAGACACATGAGCTGTTTTAAATTCAAATCATAAAACCTAACCTACTTTCCAGAGTTGGGTCCCTTAAAAGCTCCACTTTCTTCTTTTAAAGAAGTTTTAGTGCTAACTCAGCACAAATCCATAGTAAGCTATACCCACACGAGCATTACTCTGGACTAAATTCTTTGCAGTTGCAAAGATGTATCTAAAATATTGATTAGACAACAACATATGTGGTCACAGACCCAACAGAGGACATGACCCACAGACTGTTTTGCCTCTCTGCAGTCAATATGAACGATTTCCAACAGTCCTCCCCCCCCCCAATAAAGTATTCACTATGCTCAGTTAAGAACCGCTTTCTATCAGGGCTGTAGAGACAGCTACTGTCTTTCTGCATTGTCCTGTAAAGAACATAGTTGTTTTTTTTCCCACCTTCAGGGGCTCACACTACCTGTAACAGCAGCTCCTAGGGATCTGTCACCATCTTTTGGCCTCCACAGGCATTGCACTCACATGCACAAATCCTCAGTCTCACACACATACACAACATTTTAAAAAAATATTTAAAACTTCTAAAAAGTAACAGTTTTATTAATTGTCAAGTTAGTTGTTAATCTGGTCAGTAAGAGAAGGGAAGCATTGGCAACAGGGTGCTTCTTGTAACTATGTCACCTTTCAAAAATACTTTGTTTTGTTTTTTCTTCCTTTTGAAACGGGTCCTAGAGCTAAAAGAAGTGAACACATGCCCCATCCCTAATCTAGAAGCTATTTACAGTTGATAACCACTTCCAAATGAAGGTTTAGTTTTCTCTAAGGAGTCTCATTGGGGAAACAAACTACTCTTAAGGGTCCAGCTGCATGCCCAGCTATAGACAGTCCAGAGAAAACTAACTCAATGGCATCTCTGGAGGGTTTTTTGTCCCATAATGTCATGATACATATTTCTTCTTTCTCTCTCTCTTTAGCTTACAGGTTTTTTCATATATACTGTGGCTTCAAGTTTAGTGTTTTTAATGGGATTTCTGTGTCTATAACAGTTTTTTGTGCCTTCTCTTTGAATCTTTTCCTTCTATTTGTTTGTATTGTAATGTGATAGTTTTTGTTTATCTTATTATATTTTATTTATTATTATTTCTCAGAAGCCTGTTTGTTTTGTAAGGTGAGTCAGAAAGGGGGTAAGATCAGATTGGAGAGGAGGTAAGGAGGAACTAAGAGGAAGAGGAGAAGAAGAAAGGAAACCAGTAATCAGGACATAGACATGAGGAGAAAATCCATTTTTAATAAAATAAAAAATATATTTAAAGAAAAAAAGAGATTTCAGTGGCTGTCCAGGAATGGAGTATATCTGGAGAATTCTGAGTGCTTTTGAGAAAACAAGACAAGAACCATCTTGTGGCCTCAGTTTAAAAGAAAAGAAAAAACAACATGAAATTGTTCTTGGATTATGCTTTCATGCCCCTTCCAGCTGTGGCAGATAGGAGCAAGTTTATTTCATTCATTAACAACTGATTATTATTATTTGCTTGTATGCCTCTATGGAAAAAAATCATGTTTTTTGTTATGTGTGGCTTGCCCACAACATGCGGCTTACCTACCATATATGGTTTGTCTGCCATGTGCAACTTATCCTTGTGATTGTGCTTACCTCTGTGACTTCTCTTAACCCTCAGTGTCTAAATTGTCTGATGCTCTAAATAAAGCTCATGGCTATTGCATGAGGCTTTAGTCCACCTCATCTATCAGCTCTGTGCTCTCAGGTCCCACTTTCTCTAGGGCAGTGACAAATGGCCATTCCTCCTAAGAAGACATGGCAACTGTAAATTAACACATGAAGAGACATTCCATGCTCTTTGTCATCAGGGACACTCAAATCAAAACAACCACCTCATGTATGCCAAAATAGTTACAAATTTTAAAAGACATGATGACTGGGGTTGATGATGTGTGGGAGGTACTGGAACCCTCATACACTGTTATGCAGTGGGAATTGCCTAACCACTTTTCTTCAGTTTCTAACCACTTTTCTTCAAAGCTTCAACACGTGCTTCCCCGTGTAAACATGTAACTCCAGTAACTCCACTCCTAGGTATGTACCCCAAATGAATAAAAATATGTGTCTATAAAAATTTTGAGTGTTCATAATAGCCCAAAATGGAAGCAACAAAAAATACCTGTGCATTGATGGAGAAAGTAGAGTGTACTCATGTGCTAGAGTGTGATTCGTGATGGGAAGAAATGAAGAGCTGAGAGAAGCCAAAAGAAGGTTGATTCTCCAAGACAGTGTGAGAAAAGGAAGACATAGTGACAAAGGGCCCCATGGCATATGAGAGCATTGATGTGTCAGGATGAAGTAAGTACATTGTAAGTGAGAATATTTGTGGTTGGGGAGACCCATAGATGAGGAAGGAGGGTAGAGAGAGATGACAGGGAATATTGTAGGCTCCATGTTTATTTTTGTAGTCACAAAAATGTGTATAACTTTGCAAGTGTATAAAAATACCATCAAACTGTAGAATTCAAATGAGTTACTTTGTTACTTAGATGCATAGATTACTTGTTAATAAAGTTATTAAACTTCAATGAATCAAAATGAAAAGAAATAGGGTCTCGCTATGTAACCTCAAGCTGGCCCTGAATTTGAGATCATCCTGCCTCAGTCTCCCAAGTAGGAAGATAACAGATATGTGTCTGCTTTAAGTATGAGGACACAAAAAACTTCTCTCTCTAAAATTTATTGGTTAAGGAAAGAACAGCTTTTAATAGAATGAATATGCTTGTTTAAAGTGTGGAGGGGAGACAGGTGGTATGCCTGGGAATAGATTTCAACTGCACAGGATGGTTGTGTAAAGCATCTTCAGGCAGTCAAAGGCTTCTGTGCTTTTCTTTTTCCCATTGACAACATTTTATTAATTAAAATTTATCAGTACTGGGCTAGTGAGACACCATCAGGTAAAGGTAAAGGCATTTGTAGCCAAGCTTGATGAGCTATGTTTAATCCCTAGAGCCCACATAGTGAAGGAGAGAACTGATTTATTTCCATGACTTATCCTCTAACCTCCACATGTGCAATACACATACACACACACACACACACACACACACACACACTCACATGCACATGTACATGCACACAAAGGGGGAAGAGGGAAAGAGAGAGGGATAGAGGTTAAAATACTAATATTTTAGAACATCTCACCACTGTGACCTACTTTTCCTCTATGTCCCCCACATTACTGCGACTTTCCCTTTTTTTCTGATTTTTATTTCATTGAATAATGTGCAGCCAAAGTATAGTAGTCTAGATGTATAAAAATTTTTAAACAGACTATGACATATTAAGATTCAAGAATCTAGCATGGAATTACTAATACAAATTGGGATACCAACCTAAAGAAATTCAGACAAAAGAACTCTCCAGCCAACACCGATCACTCTTCTCTAGCCTTTGGCTATAATACGACTCCAAGTCAGAGCCTTGGCTAGAATACAGTGTCCTGGTCCAGACAAGGACCTCCCACCGCACACATCCATCCTCTTTCTATTTTTACTTCGGGCCAACAATCCATTCAACTCTGTGTTCATTTAACTGTGCAGGATCTTTTTTGAGACAAGAGACTTCTGGAATTTATAGGTAGCTCCATCCTTCCTGTGTTACTGATGGATGTGAGAGACTTTCTCTAGCTGTAATATGTTACACATGCATATGTAAGGGCAAAAATGAGAGAATTCCTAAGTTATCCAGACAGTTGCAGCTAATTCAAATGACTCAGTCGATACATTTTAAAAATACTCTGTTCCTAATCCAATGTTTCAAGAATACAAAATCCAATTTACAGCCCAAAGAGCCTGAAATAAACCAAGTGCAGAATACAACTACACAGACACAACAGTGACAACAGAGACATATATATATAGCTATATACATATATATTGTATAGGACTATGAATAGTGTGGTAGGAGTCCAAAGGAAGGTCTTTAAGCATGTCAAAGAAGCTCTAACAGAAGCAATCATAGACGCTTAGATCTGCCATGTTCCTTGAAGACCCATGCATCTGTACACTTTGCATGTGAGCAGTCTGACTGGAGTCTCAGTTGACACCATGAAAAGTTGTAGAAAATAAATTTCACATTTTCCTTTGGGGAAATGGGCAGGCCCACCAGGCAGGTCTCAGCTAACAACTGGGAATGAATGTGGACATGCCAGGAGTACTCGAAAGTAGCCCAAGCTTACTGCAAACTGGAGGAAGAAGCTAGTGAGCTATCTCCACTCTTCATCATGAGTGTGAACAGCGATATGACCATGATGGTAAAATCCAGTGGCTTTTTGAAAAGGAAACCTCTGGTAGTCAAATTTATTTTTCTTTGTCATACACTATGAAAAAAATGGTGCTCACAATCCTCCACAGCTTAAATTATTTCCTGGAGTGCAGTTGGGCTTTGGAGCCCAACTGATCCCAATTTTAAGCTGACTCTGGGGTATGGGAAGGAATTCACAGTACACTATGAAGAATTTCATCACCTAGGCTCCCGAACCTCAAAAGGCTCTTTATACTTTAGATAGAAAAATTCCTTCACTGTTGCCTGAGATTATGTTTCATTATTCCATAGGTTCAGTTACATACCCCAAATGACATTTGATAAGCTGTCTACTGTGTATCAAATTCACACCAAGTGATTGGAGAATATGTTCTGGAATGACTGACAGCTCCCCAACAATAACATACCTGTCAAGTTTCGAGGTATGATTTTCATATAATGAAAGTAAAATAACATAGAAATATATGTGACTCTAGGTTAAAAGCAGGAGTTCCAATATTCAAAATAGATCCCAGGTGAATGGAAAAACGTATTTATCTGGGCAATTACGCCTGTGCTACATGGGCAACTCAACAACCATACACTTGAATGCAATAGACCATGTAACCATCCCCTGTTAGGAGAAAAGCAGTATAGAACTTGGTAGCTCGAACAGAGGAGCGACTTGGAATTCTAAATTTGGAGACAAAAGTTTGCTAATTAGTATTAAGAAGCTGACATTTCCTGTAAGTTGGGGGCTTACCTCCAGGTTTCAGACCCATGCATTAGAGGCAATGTGTTATAATTGGTTCTCTTTGGGTTAACTGGTGGATATTTTTAACATCTGAAACCTGTTATTTTGTCGTTGAGGTTTATCCTGCCTCCCTATAGCTTCACAAACTTTCCATTTTAAATTCTAGAACTTCCATGCTAATTATAAACTTTTATCTTTAAAAGTGCTGCTGCCTTTAATCATTCGCTGTAGTTGGGTTTCCTTTTTCTTTCTCTAAATAAAACATTCTAGAAGATGGCACTGTTCTTAATTTTGACTGGAAAAAAAAAAGAATCTACTTGTCTAGCAAAGGCTCTTATTAATTCCCTAGGAAACCTGGGTCAAGATAGAATTTAATGTAAAACAAAATGTTGTAAGGATTTATACTTACAACGTACAAATGTCAATTTATATCTTAGCAGCAGAAAGCAACGTTCTGATGCTCTGATCACTCCACTTGCCTAGGGAGCACACCAAAGTTAGCCCCAGCCAAGCTGCTCAGGCCACAGATGAGGAAAGCTGTGGTTAGTTCCTGTTTAATGCAGTTGGATCCTTGGAGGGGGCAGGTGGAGTGCAAATCTGTCATTGGAAGAACCTAACCTGTTAAATTCCAGTGCCCCAGGGAGAGCTGTTCAGAATCTTTTTTTTCTCCCCCCTCTCTCTCTCTCTCTCTCTCTCTCTAATTCTTTTTTTATTGGATATTTTATTTACATTTCAGATGTTATTCCCTTACCCCATTTCCCCCCCTCCCGCCCAGGAACCCCCTCTTCCATCCCCCCTCCTCCTGCTTCTATGAGGATGTGCCCCCACCTACCCCCCTACTCCCAGCTCCCCACCCTAGAATTCCCCCACACATGGTGTCCAGCCTTCATGGGACCAAGGATCTCCTCTCCCACCTATATCTCCTCTCCCACCTGATAGATCATGGAAACAGAAACTAAACAGAGACACGTTGAAATTAACAGAAGTTATGAACCAAATGGATTTAACAGATATCTATAGAACATTTCATCCTAAAACAAAAGAATATACCTTTTTCTCAGCACCTCATAGTACCTTCTCCAAAATAGACCATATAATTGGTCACAAAACAGGCCGCAACAGATACAAAAAGATTGAAATAATCCCTTGCATCCTATCAGATCACCACGGACTAAGGCTGGTCTTTAATAATGACAAAATCAATGGGAAACCCACGTGCACATGGAAACGGAACAACTCTCTACTCAATGATGACTTGGTTAAGGAAGAAATAAAGAAAGAAATTAAAGACTTTTTAGAATTTAATGAAAATGAGGAAACATCATAACAAAACTTGTGGGACTCCATGAAAGCAGTGCTAAGAGGAAAACTCATAGCTCTAAGTGCCTACAAAATGAAACTGGAGAGAGCATACATTAACAACTTGACAGCACACCTGAAAGCTCTAGAACATAAAGAAGCAAATACACCCAAGAGGAGTAGATGTCAGGAAATAATCAAACTCAGGGCTGAACTCAACCAAGTAGAAACAGAAAGAACTATACAAAATATCAACAAAACCAGGAGCTGGTTCTTTGAGAAAATCAACAAGACAGATAAACCCTTGGCCAGATTAACCAGAGGGCACAGAGACAGTATCCAAATTAACAAAATCAGAACTGAAAAGGGAGACATAACAACAGAAACTGAGGAAATTCAAAAAAATCATCAGATCCTATTACAAAGACTGTCCGGAATCTTTAATCCCGAGCAATGAACACAGTAGTGGGCTGGCCGTAAAGGAGCACACTAGCTCAACTATCAGTAAATGGAAGCAATGCTACTGCTGTTAACAACAGCCAGGAATGGAGCTCATGACTTTAACCCAGCACTCAGGGGGTGAGGCAGGATGGCCAGGGCTACAGAGAGACCTTGTCTCATGGGAAAATAAATGAAACAAAACAACAATAACAATAATAAGTAAGAATTTCTTAGTTCTCATGAAGATCAGTGATTGTCCATGTGGGTCCTCTTTAGTCATTCCACGGGCATTTTATCTGCATTTTACAGAAAGAAAACAGGTTTAAAGTTTGCCTAACATTAAGTACTAGCAGAAACATACTCTGGAGCAGATATGTCTTATCCCAAAGCCCTCATTTGTAAGCCAGAGGCTTTTAGACCTTGACGTGCAACCCAAGGACATGAGAATTGCCATCGCCACCCCCCTCAGAAGCTTACTCTGAGTACATTTTCTGTCCCCACAACACAGTTCTTGCTTGATGAAAAGATTTCTTTGAACTTCTCTCGAAGGTATGAGCAGGATATGGCAAGAGTCTTCCTAAAGGCTATCTCCTACAACTTGTAGGTTTAAGTCTGTGTTTGAATCTTGACAGTCATTTACTGGCTTTATGATTCCTCACCCTGGCCTTGTGTGTCTTCTAAGGAGATTCTATGAGAAAGTGTGTTGCATAGCAAGCATCCTTCAAATGCTGGCTGTTATTATCTCAGCCACATTTACTGAGAATGCTTATGCAGTGGCACAGGCATGAAGCTTTCCCCACATCCTGGTGTTGCTAGAATCGTGCCTTGAGCGGAGTCTGTGGCTGCCCACTGCTATTCTGCAAAGGGAGCTGCCTGCTGTTGGCAGAGACCCTAAGCATGTGACCACTCATGGATGTCCCTACTTGAGATCAGGAGTCACAATGACTTCTGCTCAGCCAATCTGGAATCTTCCACCCCATTTATTTCTTTCTGTTCTTCCTTTCCAGCTCCTTCAGGCTTGAACATTTTTTTATTCTCTCTCCTTCTTTCCTTCCTTCTTTTCTTTCTCCTTCCTACTTTTCTTTCTCTTTCTTTCCTTCCTTCCTTCCTTTCTCTCTCTCTCTTTTCTTTCTTCCTTTCTTCTTCCTTTCTTTCTTTATTTTCTTTCACATTTGTCTTTTCTTCTGGCTAACATTTACTATTTGAAGACTCCACACACACACCAACCCCTACCCCCACCAAGTTCTCATAGCTGCTCTGCCCCATAATGGATTGTTTCCTTGCCTGGGTGAAAACTCTGGATGGGAAACAGACATCTTTCCCTTAGAGTTGTTCTATCCCCACCTAGAACACAGTGCCTGGTGCAATGCTGACCTGTATCTGTGTGTTGAGTGAATGATTTCATTCCTGTGCCTTTTCTTTAAAAGGAGTAATCCCCTAAGTATCCAGAACTCCCTTTTTACTTAGTGAGAACTATGCATCTTAAAAGTCATCACTGTTTTCAACTTTAAAAGGAGGCATGGTGTTAAATTGCTGGCTCTGGGCTCTGGGCTGCTAAGGATAGGGGAGCTAGGTGGAAGCCAAGGAAGGGAGGTGAGAGTCACTACAGAGTTCTTTCTTTCTTTCTTTCTTTCTTTCTTTCTTTCTTTCTTTCTTTCTTTCATTTTCTCGAGACAAGGTTTCTCTGTGTAGCCCTGGCTGTCCTGGAACTCACTCTGTAGACCAAGCTGGCCTCAAACTCAGAAATCTGCCTGCCTCTGCCTCCCAAGTGCTGGGATTAAAGGCGTGAACCACCACTGCCCGGCCAGGAGTTCTAATCCCTGGTGGAGTTTCACTCATTTAAGACTTGGTTCTTCACTGACAAAACTAGAAGGGAAGATCTTGTCTGTCTGGGAAATTATGTTAATATTAATACGTTTTTAAAGATTTTTTTAAGGCTTGAAAACAGCATCAATTTCCTTATCAGGACCATTGATAGCAATCACCTATAGGCTTTCCAGGTCCACACTCTTTTAAAAAAATAAATTAATATTTTCTTTCTCTTCTTCCTGTCTTCTCAACTACCCCCATGCAAAGCACTTCACATTAGGAAGCTATGTGCTGGTTTGGATACAGTGGAGTCAGCTGGGATTTATCTCAATGAAGGGAAGAGCTGTCCTTGTGTTCTAAATCTAGGTGATTGGTTCAAAGGTTAAAAGTCAGTGATACCATTTCAAAGTACAAACACATATGCAGGTATCATACATGTGCAAAAAAGTGACCATAATGTTCATAAAACAAAACATGAATAGTTGCTATAACTGAGTGCTTGAAATATATCCATTTGAAGTTTCCATTTTATAGTAATGATTAACAGTTTTGGCCTTCTCTGACTTGCCTTTGTACACCCAGACTTACATGCACCTCACTCCTCTGTGAGGATCTGTTGACTTCTAGGTCTCCTCCGATTCCCAGGGAAGCTGAAGCCCAGTCATACTTTCCCTTGTCTCAAATACAATAGCAGGAAAATCGCAGAGACTCAAAAACACATGAGCTTAGGCTGCAGACTTTCTGTGTTTTCAGTAGCTGTAGCTCAGGTTCATAGTTAGTTTTGTTCATGTTAGGCATTCCAAGAAACTTTTGATGCAGTAAGATTTACATGCTCAAATTGGACAAATTTGAGCACACTTCAGAGATGGTCATTCCTGTCAGATAAGCTCACTAAAATAATAAAGACTTACATAAAATATAGACTGACAGTAGAGAAAATTAACAAACAATTTTGTTGCAATGAATGAAGTGATGTTAAGGTCCATCAGAGGGACCTCAAAATTTAATTATGTATTCGATTGGGGTTAAAAGTATTGGTAAGAAATATAGCCAGTTTTATCAATACTGAATAATTTCAAAGTGATAAAGCCACACTTTTTAGGATTATGATTTTCTGAATAAATACTTTGTTCTAAATAACTAAACCTCACTTAACTCGTGTCAATATTATAATGTAAATTAGGTAAAAAATTCCATAAAACTAGAAATAAAATTGTCTTCCATTTAGTACTTTACCCAAATGTCTCAAAAATCTGTATTGAAATGCCATTAATGTTAAGAAATGCTTTTCATAGCATCATCACAAATGAATGAATCTTTCATGGAGGTAAGCCATGTTCAGGCTAGCTGACCAGTGTTTTAGCAGATGTTAGTGATCCCTGTGTGTTTCTTTCCTTTTCTCTGCCCTGTGCACAAGGAAGACTTTAAGATGCGAATTTAATGGACAATGATCTCATAAGTTTAACAGAGAAAAATTATTAACCAATCAATTAGCAATCAAGAGACACAAAAGGGGTTGCTCATTACAGTACCCAAAAACCAGGAAAGAAACACAGATCTGCATTCTTGAGCTAACATCCATTAAACACAGTAACACTGATGGGTCCCCTTCTCTGTTACTTCCTTAAGACCCAGAAAAAGACACGGAGGAAACTATGTAACACCAGAAGATGAAATTACCCAGATTGTTTTTAATGTACTGTAGATCAGACTAGCTTCATTCTTCTAAGGCCTCAATGATACTGTACCAGACATTAATTTAAAGCCTCAAGCCACCTTGAGTCATTCAATAGAAACAAAAAACTAAGCAGGGGGCAGAAAAGACTAGTAATTTTTTTTAAAGAAATTCAACCAAAGAAAATAAGATGTGTTCTGTTCCACTAGAAACCCGACCCCACTTTCCCAGGCTAACCAAACTGTGTTCCTGTAGGATGGATAAGATCACTGTAACTCATCAGGAGAGCCTACGTTTTAATTTGAAAAGTAGTTCCTATGTTAATCTTTAATAGCCTGTCTTCTGGACCAACAGAGTCACAGGAGAAGGCATTTGCAGCGGCGTAATTAAGGCCTGTGAGAAGCAGATGTGGCGAGGCTCCTTTTTTCAGCCAATGGCTTGCCATCGAGATCCACCATTTGATCAGAGCATCTAGCCCCAGGGGCTTCATGGTCTGCAAGCCACAACCTACTAATAAGCACCCTCCAGCCTGTTTGCTAAACAGATCTGTCCTGGCAGGCACCCAAAGACTGCAGCCCTTGAAACTTGGAGTGCTTTCCCTTGCGTGGCCTATTGTGTGGCAGGCAAGAGAATAAACTGTCCCTCATAGAGGCGGTGCAATTACAGATCAGTTAGTTATACAGCTGTGGCTCAAAAGATTGCTTACCTCAACCAAATCGAGGCCTAATTTATTTTTGTATTGTCTTTGTTGAAAACCAAACAAACAGCTCTGCACAGCTCGTGTATACAGTACAGAGAATGGCTCTTTCTCTTATAAACAAGATGGCAACTCTTGGCTCAAAGAAATCAGCCTTGGTAGCTGTAGGTTTTGTTTTTATGGTCGGAATGAAGCCTTTGCTTGTTGTAGCTTCGTTAAATTGTTTAAGGAAACGTGGGAGACTGCTGTCTTTGATAGAAATCTGGGGTGTTGAAGGTTGTGGAGTCTGTCAAGTACTGTTGTGTGCTGTAGAGACCGGATAAGAAGCTGTCAATTAAAAGTACAAAAATGTAAACAAACAAAGAAGGAACTGCTCTTCTTCATGTGAAGCCTGGTAAAGTGGCTTTGATTTATGTTCACGGATCTTCTAACAGTTATGACGTATGGAAGAAAATGTCTTTTAGAAAGCACTTTTATATCCAAATTAATGCTTGCCAAATTCATAATTAAAAAAGAAAATCCAGGTTTGTGGGAATATTGGCATTGGAGTAGCCAACCTGCCTGGGAACAGCACAGCAGTGCCCCGAAGAAACACGTTCGTTTTTTTCTTTCTGGAACTAGTGTTTGTAACATTGTTTGAGCAGCAACTCTGAGGCATATCCATTAAATAACAACTTCTGCCCTCAAGAAAATATTAGGCAAACTAGTGGTCCAGCTAAGGAAAATCTAGAGTGATTTCAATAGTGTCTTTATAGATAATAACATAAAAATAATAGATAATAAGGCTGAAATTCTTCTTCAACTGAGATGGCGTCCAGAGTTTGCTTTATTCATCTAGAGCAGGTAGCATCCCTCACGGGAGCTCAGACTGCTTCAGTGCAACGGAGTGGCCTCTTCCACTGTCTACAGATAGGGCTGAAAGGAGAGAAATATTCTCAGACCCCCAATCCCTGGATATTTGGAAACATGGACAAGTATAACTTTAGTCACTAAACAGAGACAAGTTCGAAGACTACTGGGTACAGGACTAGAGGCTTGTAAACCATTGGTCAGGATTTTTCTAGACCAACTTCTCACTTTATTAACCAACTTGACTTAGGGATTTTGGATGGTGTTTTGGAACATACAGAGACTCTTGTATGCTGTCATCTCACATTCAGCTACTTAGCCCATCTGCTATCTCCTTGCCCCAAATCAGAACCTTATCAATTGACCTGTAGCAAAGTCAGGAAGGACAACAATAGATGTTCGAAGCCAACTTCTATATCCACCTTTCTGGGGCTCCACTCAGAAGAAAGTAAATATAAGGGAAAAAGTTTAAAGCTGGGGCTCAAGAGATGGCTTAGTGGGTAAGAGTATTCTTAGAGAGGACCAGAGTTCAGTTCCTAGCACCCAAGTTAGGAGGCTCACAGCCACCTGTAACCTCAGATCCAGGGGATCAAACATACTCTTCTGGCTTCATGGGTTCCTCCACTTACATGTACAAACTCACACTCAGACATACATACATACATACATACATGCATGCATGCATACACATGTACATATGTGCATACATACATACATACATACATATGTACATGCATATATACATACATGCATGCATACATGCATACATATGTACATATGTGCATACATATATATACACATACATGAACGCATACATACATATGTGCATACATACATACATACATACTTACATACATAATTAAAATAAAATCTATACAGCCCACTAAAGATGGAAGTTATCCCAGCTGCCAAGAAGTCCCAGGAAAACTCAGCTGGAGGCCCTGAACTGAATGCACAGGAGTTATGGTCCTGCTGTGGCCTGTTTGTGGCAGCTTTTCCACTTACATTCAAGGCACATTTGTGGGGTTTTGTTTTGAATTTTTTCCCAGAGTCCTGCTTTTTATTTTTTGCTTTCCCCCAAAAAATGTGCAGATATCTGAAATAAAGATGTGATCAGATACTCTGTTTGTTAGCACCAACTCTTGGGGTACCCAATATGATATGCATGGATATGTATCAAATAGACATTTTGGTGCTTTTCCCGACAGACAGCCCCTCCTACCTCTGTCTTGGATAAGGCCTGAGTCAGCTATTCCTTCAGTAACATGATAGAATGAACCACCGACTTAAATAAACAGACTTAAAACATGCATTTCTTACTCACAGGTTTTCAAACTGGTTGCAACTTGATCATGCTAGTAGTAGGCCAGACTCCATGCTCTGAAAGCTGGGCTGCAACTTGGAACCCATCTATATTGTCTGTCTTTCTATTCTTTGGGTCAGCAGCTACCCAGGACAGGGTTGTTTCATAATGAATGGTAAAGACTTACAGTGTTGACCCAGAATGCACACATCAACATTACCAACCAAACAAGTTAAATGACCCATCCTGTATCAGTGTGGTAGGATCAAAAATACCCTTTATTTCTCATGGAAAGAACTTCAAAATCAGAGGGCAAAGGATTTGAGTAATTCTAACATAAGGAAATCATGACATATTTGAGCAGTGGTAGAATTCTTCATAGATGTTTTACAAACAAGACTTTTATTTTTAATATACATTTATTTTAAAGTATATTTTAAACATTAACTTTTACTCATCCTCTGAAATCATCTATAATTTAAACAATTCATATACAAGCATTGAGATTTTCTGTAAGTAAAAAATAAAGACTAAATTCTGTTAACTTGATGGAAATTTAATATAGTAATATAAAAATTCTTTTGATAATCTCTGGGTGTAAAAATATTACCATCAAGTTCTTTCACCAGAGTTAGCTATGACCTGATCACACAGACAGGAAGATTAAACCCTGGAAAATCTTTCTACCCAACTCCTGCTACTCTGTATAATTATTATTCTAAGTTCCATAAGTACAGCTGTAAATGATATCATTAAAATTAACATACTTAGAACTTATAGTCAATATATAACATATAGGCAAATAGCAATGTTATGGCTTGAATATGGATGGTCCACCATGGGCTCACATATTATTTTAGGATGCTGTAAGAACTTTCAGAGGTAGAGCCTAGTGAGGATGTAGGTCTAAAAGGCATGCCTTTGAAAGTCATCTTTGGATCCCAGTCTCTCCACATCTGCCCCGAGTTGAAGGAACTCTTTGGCCATGTGCTCCCATGACAATGATATTCTTATAAAGTGCTAGAGGCTCAACAACCATGGACTGAACCTCCTAAAACTGTGAGCAACATATGTGTCTTCTCTTTTGGGTTGTTGTCTCAAGTATTCTGATCACAGCAATGCAAAAGTAACTAATGCAGACATCTCCCGTCAGTAATGGGAAGAGGTATGTATGAAGAGAATTGTCCTTATCCTTCCATCAGAGTGTCCCCCTCTGCAGGCTTAGATTTTTTCAAAACCTACTTTAATAAAGGTTCTCAGACACTTCAAAAGCCCACAGTCCAAAGGTAGGAGAGAAAAGATGGTAAATAGGACAAGGGGATGTGGACCTATTCAGAAGTAGTTCTTTGGGGGCAATTCCATCTCCATTTGTCAGGATACCAGGAGTCCAGTTCAATAGTATCAGGATACCAACAGTCCAGTTCAAGTGCCACTAAACATAAATCAGCAGCAGCGGCATGATCCAGCAGAAACAGCCAGGCTTCTGCCAAATCCAAGTGAAGACCAGCAAAGACTGGAGACTATCAAAACACTGCACAGCCAGCAATGGAAGTGTGCCTTCACTGTTTGTTGAGTCCTACTTATACTCTCTCCAGACATCGAGTGTACTCTCACGGGTGTGCTTCAGCAAAACATCACATGGCACAACTAGAAATTTCCACTTCACAGCTCCCCACTTCTGAATTTGTCTTCATTTAGTCCTGATTTTAGGGGACTCAGTTTCCTCTCAGAGTCTTAATGGTTACAATGGTGCCATTTATGTACAGTGGTGCTCAAATACAAAAGGCAGAAACTAAAGAATTCTATAATGGAGTTAATAATTGCTGTATACATTGGTGTCTTTAAGAAATCATTAGAGTAGTAATAAGATTAAAATAAAGAATTACAATAATACAGACAGCTCTAAAAGTGTGTCCTGAAATCTTAGGGAATATCTCTTTGTGCCTGTGGTCCCAAGGCTTTATGGAGTGAGCACTCTCCAGTGAAGCCTGTAGGGGAGAGAGCAGACAGGTCAGAGACATGAACTGATGTAAAGTTATGAAAGGAAACTCTGTCCTTTCGTGCAAAACTGCTGACAAAGAAGAGTTTGATCAGAACGAAATAAGGGAAGAAGCGTGAAAATGCACCTGGGACTCAAGGTAACCTGTTGAGAAGGCAAGCCTGGAAAAAATGGCTGAACACAGAGAAGAGAGCAGAACCTCCACAGAACTGTGACAAAGGAGAAAAAAAGCAAGAATGGATAAGTGAAGACTCTTAAAGGCAGATTCGAGGTGTGGCTTGGATATCGTGCTCATGAGCTCACAAAAACTGTGATGACATGTACAAGATTGAGCTTGCCACCAATTCACCACAGAGGCAGCAAGAAATGCCTGAAGCAACTTACCTCCTCAAGGAGCTGTTAGCAGTACATGGCCACTGGAAGGCAGAGAGCCATTTATCTCAGCAGTGTGGCCCTGGTAAAGTTACCTATGTTCACTCAAGGAAAATATCACCAAAAAGGGAAAAAAAAGACATGAAAGTAGAAAGGAAAGTGAGAGAGAAGAGGAAGTGTGTCAGAAGGTTAGAGGGTGAGAGGAGTGACCATGACCCAAATACACTATATACAAATATTAAATATCATAATTATGTATATCATTATTATGTATAATATATAGTAAATAAAAAATAAGGAAGGCACAATCCATTATTCAGATCAATGGCACACAGAGAGGTGTGAAGAAGGAAGGATGAAGAGGGAGGGAGAAAGAGAGAGAGAGGAACAGAGAGAGACCTATGTATGTACTTTACACACCAACAGTGGAGGGAGATCTTGAACCAGAATCTTATAAGCCACAGCACATTTTCTTTCTTTTCTTCCACAAGCAGAACAAAAATGTAAGCAATCTTTGCTTAACAGAAAATGAGAAGTAAGATTTCCACTCTGCTAGTGAAATTCACGTCACTCAATGAGAAAACTCAGGGTCAAGACTGCTCTGCTAGATACCCTTGCTCAGCAGGCCCACCTGCCTAGCCAGGTCTCCTCCCTCTGAGACTGATGGGACAGCACCCTGGCTGTATAAACTGGTGTGGCCATATTGCAAGTGAGAGGATGGGATCTCTGAGTGAGGGTCTAAACTATCATTCCCAAAGCCAGTCTGTTCACACCCTCTGGTCTCATTGAGGCTTCATCCCCAATGTGACATTTCTATCTTACATGGACCATGGCTGGGGATGTCAGATTTATCACTTGGTAAGTTCAATAAGACTCAAATGCTAACAGACAATTAAAGCTCTATTGCAAAGTATTTATGCTAGTGGCACAGACCCTAGCGCAGGCACACACTTGATTATAGGTCATAATGTTGAGATGGAATTTGTATGGTGTAGATAACGTATTTCTTACCAAAAGCCAACTGGGCCTGCCAATTTCACTGCCCCAGTGTTTTTCATTATGATGTAAATGCCTTTACTGTGTAGGACTGTTCATATTTTCTATTTCTTCTTGTAAGCTTTTGTAATTCCCAGTTTTCAAGGATTTTTTTTTTCCTCTTTACCTAGTTCAATAGATTCATCAACATAAAGTTGGCCATATTGTTCCCTTTACCATCCTTCTAGTGTCTCTCGGCTGTACAGAGTGGGGTTTCTCATTCTTGATATTAACAACTTGGTTTTTCTCTTTTCACACATACATGTGCACTGGGGTGTGTGTGTGTGTGTACACGCACACGCACGTTCGCATGCACGCGAGTCCATACATGTTCATTCATATATTAATTTCACTTAACATTTTTCTTCCCATTCTTATCTTATTCATATCTTATGAAGCAAATCTATCAGCAGAAACCCCACTTAAGATTTCATTTCCAAAACAACAAGCAAACACCTTCAGTGTCTTCTACTTTTTTGGATCCCACTGTGGATTGATCAACTTACATAAGATGTGAAAAGAAGCCTTCAGTAACTTCTTCCCTGTATCCACAGTGATTTTTTTCTTCATCTTTTGGTTTTTCAGATTTGGATTCTAATGTTTCTTCACATATTTTTATTGTGTTTATTCTTTGGGGATTAGTTGAGTGTCCTGGATCTGGGGGTTTACAGAAGATGCTTTACTCTTATTATTCATTTCTCCCTTCCTTTCTTTCTACAGAGTCTTTCTAGTTATCCTGGAAGTCAGAATCCCCTGCTACACATCCTGAATGTTCTGGCTTATAGGAGTGTTCCATCACACCCATGTGTTACAGAACACAACATTGCAAATTAATTTTGTATAATGTTTTTCTTTAAAAGAAAGCAGCACTGAAGAAAATGTACTAAAGGAAAAAAGAGAGCAGTCTTAGTTTTGTTTCCAATTCTTCTAATAATTAGCTGTCTTTCAATGATGATTCTGGGCTTAACTGGCTTGTCTTTTATAAATCCAGTTGTTTAGAACATTTTTAGATTTATTTACTTTATCTGTGCGACATTTATCTTGCATGTATGCCTGCCTGTGCACCATGTTGGTACCTGGTGACTGTGGCCACCAGAACAAGCATCAGATCCCCTGGAACTGGAGTCATGGATGGCTGTGAACTACCATGTGGGCCCTAGGAATCAAATCTGGTCCTATGCAAGAGCAACAAGTGCTGTAAACCTCATAGCCATTTCTCCAGTCCTCTGAAGGTAGGTTATTTCCAAGGCTTTTAAAACCCCATCTTTATATGCCTCTGAATTACCAGTAAGGGAAACTATCAGGAACAAACAGACTATTTCCAAGAAAGCCTCTTATTTGCTTTATGTCCAGCCACCTTGTTCTATTTAAGAGTCAGTGCCATGCTCTACAGCAGAGAAATATACAGCAGAAAGAATAGCATACACAGGTTGTTTTGTTTTGTTGTTTTTTAATCTGGGAAGTTTTCCCAAGGAAAAGAGTTGCTTATGGCTTTGGAAGTCATATCAAAATAACCCCCCACATGTTAACAGTATATGTCACATTAAGAAATATATATTAATGAGGGCTTTTAAAAACAACCATAATGAGGGCTTTTAAAAACAACCATAATAGGTTTAAATAGGGCAACCCTTCTGATGACAGCTTTGAGTACAGAGAGCCAAAATGCAGCGAGACTGAGAAAGGTATGGGTGCGTTACTAAAAGTATGAGGGACATAGAGAGCCCAGTCAGGTGGCAACCTGAATTCACACTTGAGGTTTTTAACATCAGAATCAAGAAAGTCATTTACAACTCTTTTCAGAAGGATGAGGCCGTGCTAAGTGTTCAGAATACGCACCCATATGTGTAATAACAGAAGGTGACATGCTTTATATGGAGTATGAGGAGGCAGAGAAGGTATTGCAGCATGAAATGAATTCACTGTATAATTTGGCCTTTTTTCTTTATTAGAAAAACACATATTAATAGCAATTTGAAAATGAGGAGTAATTTTTTTTTAATAGTTTTGTCTGGTATGGACTTTGATGCCCGGTTGTGGGATGCCTATATCCTGGTCTTTGGGTATTTTTTTGTTTGTTTTGTTTGTTTTGTTTTTTTGTACTATTGCACCATGATACTGGGACCAAGCATCACCAGCTAGTCTGTTTTGGTTGTAGTCATGGCAGTAGATGACAAAAATAAAATTAGGATTCTTCCATGGTTTTAAAAGATGCTATTAAAAATAAGGCCCTGGAAAGTTTAAAGGGACAGCGGCATCCCCAGCAACAAGATGTCTCTGCCCACAAGGAAAGACATGGGTTTCGGATCCTAGGGTTTTAGATTCTGGAATTAGAGAAACATGGTGAAGAGGTCACTTTAAAAGGAATGGTAATACTCGGTTTACGCAGAGACAATGAGACTAATCAATGCTCCAATCGTTTGAGGGCTTGCCTAACATTGCTTACACAACCCAGAGCTTGAGAGCAAGATACTAGAGGATATGGATCTGAGAGGAGCAGTCAGAATAATTGTAGAAAGGATCATATTGCCTTCCCAGCAGGGATCTAGAGGATACAGCCCAGTGGATGATGCTGAAACTGAACTGTCCTCAACCCTACACGTGCCACACTTGCTCCTATGTGCCCTACCACTTGCCTCACACTAGCAGAGTGTGTCTGTTGGTGCTGTTTTATGGCCTGGCATCTCCTTGCATCATGGTCCATGTACTTTGGAGCCATTGCTAACTAAAATAAGAATTACAGAAACAGTCAATTCAATTTTGCCACTTAGTGATTAGTGAACAGGTGGGGCACAGAGTGTGTCTATGTTGCATGAAGACACAATATGTGCCCAGGCAGAGCAGAGCACAGTGGCACACAGTTTTATTATGCTGTTGGAGAAGGTATATGATTTGAAGCTCTGGGATCATCTATGGAATTTTTCTCTTGATATTTGTAAGCTATGGGTGACTCACACATGACCACAACAGTGAAAGGCAAAAATACAGATACAGGGTCTACATGTTCTGGCCAAAAACCCCAACTGTCAAGAATAATAATCAATATCCAGCCAAACCAAAAGAAAAGGAATATCATAACCATAGAATAAACCGTAGGGCAGGGGAAAATCTGAAATGTTATCTTTATTAAAAATAGCTTAATTTCCAAATTTTTGAAATGTCACTGAATATGTGAGATATTAGATATTACACAGATGGCACTTTTAATAATATCACTAGTACTTTAGATGCAAAATATCCAGTTCAGTAGCATTCTAGAATAAGTCATAGGCCTAGAATGTGCTATTGTCTTTCAGCTTTCCAAAATGAAAATATTAACAAATGATAGCAATCATCTCAGTAACTTGAAATGGTATAGTCTGCCGTAGTCTCAAAATGCCATAACAAGCGCCATAATCTAGGTGGTTTACCACATCACGACTATTATCTCACAGCCCTGAAGGAGTCAAAAGTCAGTGTCAGGTCAGGCTCCCTTTGAACCACGCATGGTTAGACTCCTCCCTGATTCTTAGCTTTGGGTATAGTTGCTGTCAATCTTGGCATTCTTCTGGTTGCAGTTCCATTTTTCCAGTCTCCTCCTCTGTAATCATGCCATGCTCCCTGGTGTGTACATTTCTGCAGGGTTACCTTAGAAGAATATTGATCATACTAGGTTAATATTATTTTGACTAATATAAGATTAGTCATGTTAGATTAAGTGTCCACCCTACTGCAGCATGGCCACTACTAATTGTATCTGCAAATACATGGATTTTTTCCAGATAAGATCACCCTCTTTGGCACTGGTGGGAGTTGAGATGTTTTGGAGGCTTGCCATTCAACCTGTAATAGTCCCCAGAGAATTCATTAGAGCAGTTTAATGTAGTTTTGTAGTATAATGAAGACGGATATGTTTCATATCCCTCACTTTTCTTCTTTCCGATACAAGCTTTTTAAGTCTTTACAAAGGATAGATCTTGACATTAATTTATCGTGAACTCTCTACTCCAGTTGACTTAGGAGACTGTACTTTCTATTATGGTTTACAAAACTGTCACTGCCAGTCAAGAGAGAGTTAATAGGGATCATGTTTAACCATCTGCTTAAATACCTAAAGCATAGGGGTAGAACGTAAAATATTGGAGACACTGGCATGCTAGAAGAAGGGGCTGTCACCTTTGAGAAAAGCAAACAGGGAGAAGACCTCAGTGACCCATTTGGTTTCCTAGAGAGACTCCCTAAGGTCTGCTACAGGAAAAGAAGCCAGGATAGCAAGGACTCACCCTAGTCAAAGAGACACGAAGGAAAACTGCACAGCTAGACATCTTCTCCTAAGGGTCACCTGGACTCTAGGTCCACCTTCCTATTGATATATTTGGGAGTTCATAGTAACTGTTGGCAACCAATAAATAAGTATTCTGACCAGCATATTAAATCATCAGCATGTTATTTCGGCCTTCATTGGATAGTTTCACATTTACATCTTGATAAAACTCCAAAATATGAGGTTTTTTTCCCTTAGTAAAAGTTACACTTAAAATGCTTACCTATATTTGAAAGAAAAGGTCTAGATACCAACAACAATATTAATGACATAATCTGCTTATAGTATACTATATGACTGATTTAATATTAAGGAAACTCACTCAAGCTCATGATTATCCATCACACACAAGTCCAGGGATGCCAGAAATGACATCGGATCACGCATATTTTAACTTCCAGTGATGAAAATAAAAACCTTATAGGGAGAATTGAGGCGAATAGCAAGACTAAAGCAAAGTTCTCATCTTTCAGAGCTAGGAAAAAAATAGATATAATTAAAACTGAAAAGGAAAGAAATAAAAATATACACATTTCTTTTAGAATTATGGAGGTAACAACACCCCCCAAAAAGGAAGAAAAAATAAGAAAAGAAAATTTAAAAAGGAAGCTTCCAGAAGGGAAAACATTTGCTTTCCATTTAGCACATTTCGGTGCCTAGATTTTTGTTTCTATGGCCATTGTTAAAGGAGTCCGCATGGCGACCTGGTATGACAGACTCGTGAGTGGACAAAGCTAGCTGAGTCTTACACATGGCCTTAACCTTGCTGGATTTGGAAGAATCTGGAATGCTACCTAGGCTACTTTTTATACATGTACCTATATTAAAGAAAAACAGAGCAAGCTCAGCCAAACACATTGAAGCCACCAATTACTTACTAGGGGCTTTCCAGCCCTTTGACTAAAAAGGGACACTCATAACCACAAGCAGTGAGGTGCATTTTCCTTCCTAGCTTCTGAGTTAATGCTGCAGCGTTGCCCGTGTGGTCCCCAGTGGGGCCTCAGAGAACCTCTGGCTTGAAGCTGCCTGACCCATGAATCACTAGTTACTAAAAAAACACTCCTTCAATTTTCACTCTGCCTTGATTCTTTTTAACAATGTACTTTTATCATACTTTTCAAAGTAGGGATTTAAAAACATTCATGAGAGAATGATGTGTACAGCACAGAGAGATCAAGTTTATCCAAATAAAGTGTATTTATTTGTTCCTGCTTTTTTATTCACTATCCGTCTTTCAAAGACCCCGATTCTCATCAGAAAGAGAAACAACATTTAGAAGATGCTTGTTACTCTGGTTGAGTGGGATATGTCATTTCTAAAGCCTGGCTTCCACTCAGACAACAGCTCTGCTTGAACTTTTTACTTCCTCAAAGCACCCACGCTCTGTCTGTGTACTACACCAGAACCATGCAGTCTTTGACAATTAAGTTCATTTGCAGCAACATGACTCCGTCTCCTCTCAGTGGCCCATGGCACCAAATTTCATCAGGCTTGACTAACTTTTACTAGTGAAACAAATACTTAGTTCAAATATATTTAGGTCAAAGTGCTCTCCAAAATTCATTTGTGTCTATCATAAAAGGACAACAAAAATCTACTTTCTTTTTGCAGTACTGAGGCTCAAACCCAAGGATTCATGTGTGGAAGGCAAGAATAATACCACTGAGACTGTTCCCTATTCTACAGTTTCCTAATGTAACCTAACTTAGGATGCTAAGTATCTAGTTATCAAAACAAATGTGTCCTTCTTCTCAGACCTATTTTCTACATAAAAAATTTAACCTCATCCTGAGTGGCACAGAGGCCCTGGAGAGCTGCAGGGATGTGACCGTTTACAAGGTAGAGATGGCCACATTAGTAGGGACTGAGCTCTACAGACAGACTCAGAGTAAGAACTACACAGACACCTGGGTCCCACTGAAGCCCGCCTTCACACTTTAAAAGCTATACAAGGCATGTTTTTCTGCTTCAGTCTAACAATGTGGTTTCATGCTCCTAAGGGATGCACAATAAAGGTCTCCCTTTACCACCACTGGTCATGAGGTACATAGTATCCGTATCTTTACAGATGAGTAAACTGAGGCACAGAGACTCTGAGCCACATGCTTCATAAGAGTGAGGACAGCGGGGTGAGGATGGTGAAAATCCTAGCCAAGGGCTGGACCAGGATATCCAGACAGTTACAGGGGTAGGGCCCCAAAGCAGCAGACTGACAAACTATGTTGTCTCTATTGACCATTTTGTCCAATTACTAGTCTGTAATAAAAGCAGCCCTTAGAAACTTTCTCCAAGACACACACCCTATGTGTAAACTAAAAATAAGAACAGAAGAGAAGATTCCTGAGGTCAAGACTGAGCAGAAACAGTGTTCTCTCCCTGCTCGATGATGTATTCATTTTCCCTGTTTTACTGAGTATAATGAAGATAATGGGAATTTTATTTGACAAGTGCTAATTTGGAAATTGCTACACATCATTACATTGGCCGAGCCATTCAGTGTAGGACTCAGGAGACCTGCAGGGTGGATCCAGCCAGGCCGAGGGTGACCTGGAGACCTCACTGCACTTCCACACTAGGGCTCTCTGAGTCCTTATCAAGAGATAAATTTAGTAACATTTCCTAAGGCTTTTCCGTATCTGTCAGCACCTCTGAGTAAGAATATGCTGTCCATAAATGAAGCCAGAGAAGGCTTAGGCTGAAAGCCACTTCCTTTAAACCCCCTGGGATGAAATCTAGTTGGTTCTGTTTGACACATTCACCACTTCCCCTCCCCCCACAAAAAACAGCTCTTGATTAATAGAGGTGCCTGATTATTTAGGAGCTGTTTAAATCAGATTTTTGCCATAATACTGTTTACTGTGAGGCCTAAGAAAATTGGAGGGATTAGGGTTATAGCCCTAATAATTCGCCTTTATAGGTCTAACCTGAAATAACAGGCACAAAGGAAAAATAAAATTAGCAGTTTCCTGAGTAAATATAAATATTAAATCTCGTTGACAAAAAAAGAGAGAAAGAAAGAAAGAAAGAAAGAAAGAAAGAAAGAAAGAAAGAAAGAAAGATGACAGAGTGGAGAGGGAGAGAGAGGGAGAGAGTGGGAGGGGGAGAGGAGAGGAGAGGAGAGGAGAGGAGAGGAGAGGAGAGGAGAGGAGAGGAGAGAAGAGAAGAGAAGAGAAGAGAAGAGAAGAGAAGAGAAGAGAAGAGAAGAGAAGAGAAGAGAAGAGAAGAGAAGAGAAGAGAAGAGAAGAGAAAATTAAGGCGGGAGCTGTAGTTCAAAGGAGACCCATCAGGGAACCAGCTCAGCTTCTCAGCCTCTAATTAAGGGCTCTGTGGAGGTCTGACTCTTGCACCACTTCTCAACTGTTGTGCTTATTTCTTAAGGTGTTCAGTGTCACAGTGACTAATGCCTTGTGTGTGTGTGTGTGTGTGTGTGTGTGTGTGTGTGTGTGTGTGTGTAGTCTCTTTTATATGGAGCTTTGCCAGGATCCAAAAATAAGCAAAATTTTAAAAAAATGCTCCCAGGAGCCTTAAGAGCAATACAGAAAGCAAACTAGCCTGTGTCCTAACCATCTGATCCATTAACCCATGAGTCTCATAATGCACAGGGCTAAGTGTGGAGCACTAAGATGGAGGAGCTGCAGATCAGGCTGCCCCAGCCTGTAAGGAGCTCCAGCAGTTTTCCCTTCATCTCACCTTCCAGAAGGATGTGTTAAGCCCGCTACATTTGCGTACTGTTCTTCCTTATTTGGGACCTGAGCATCCCAAGCTCACATCCTGTGGCTCTTTGCTGTTGCTGTTCAGCTTTCTCCAATGTCTTCAGAGTTAATCAAAAACATACAACTTGCCCCACAACAAAAGTCCAAGCAGCAGGAAAGAGGGCTGTGATTGCAGGGGCTATATCTGAAAGTCTCCATGAAAGTGCCCTTCCCCAAAGAGGAGGCTGAAGTGTTGGTAATAGCACAGTGGCCCTAGCCTAGGCGCACCAGCCCCTCCCAGGGGATAATGACTGAGGACAGTTAACAGCAGGACCAGTTAAACCCAAACTGTGGCTTGTTTGCATTGTAGTCACTAATAGTGCAGACAAATCTTTGCCCAGTGAATTCACTACCTTACACAAACCTGAGGGATGCTCTACATGTGAACCCCACGACATGCACAGCAACACCAGTATTGGTTTGTTTTGTTTGTGGCTGTTGCTGATGTTGTTGTTTGAATACTCATTAATTCTCCAGGACAGATAGCCTGAGAAGTTCGAGCTCTGTGACCTGCTGAGGCTGTTCTTTAGTTCTTGAACCAAAGCAGTAAGCGTCTGTCAAGACTGGTGGGGTCAACTGTACAGGATGACCAGCAGTCAGGTAAACCATGTTCAGATCTAATTTGAGAAATAGTGTATCCAACTGTACAGGATGACCAGCAGTCAGGTAGACCATAATCAGATCTAATTTGAGAAATGGTATAGATTAGTGGACTGTGTGGTCTCCCTCTATGCTGGTTAGTGTTTTGTCAACATAACACACACTGGAACGGGAGGTTCCAGGCAGCAGAACCTTATCCCTCTGCTACTGTAGGAATACGGCACATGAAGCTTCACAATCAAGGCACTGCTGGGCAAGGCTCTCTCTGAAGCTTTAAGAGCCCATGTTCTCTCTTGTTGTGTCTGTGACTCATGGGGGATTCTGGCCTGGGGTGTCAGTAATGATCCAGTTTCTACTTGTATTTTCACAAGATCTTTCTCTCCAAGTCAGGCCCTCCCACTTCCCCTTTGTCTTCACTCTTTCCAGGTATGGATTGTCCTGTAAGGACATTTGCCATTGCATTTCATCCAAAATGATCTCTTCTGGGGCTCTCTGATTCATTAAATCCTCTAAGATTCTTTAATGCAGCCAGCCCAACTCACCCTGAGGACCACTCCCCTTTGGAGAGGTAAATGACTGTTTCACAGGGGTCACCCAAGATCACTGGCAAATATAGATATTTACATTATGATCCATGACAGTAGCAAATTACAGTTATGAAATAGCAATAAAAATAATTTTTAGGGTTAGGGGTCACCACAACATGAGGAACTGTATTAAAGGGTCACAGCATTAGAAAGGTTGAGAACCACTACTTTAACCAAATTAGGTCACATTTACAGGTTCCAAAAGGACATATCTTTTTGGGGGGTGTTTGGGGATGTTTTATTTAGATTTCTGTTGCTGGGATAAAATTTCAATGAAAAACAACTTCTAGAAGAAAGGTCTATTCAGCTTATATATCCTGACCACAGTCCAGATGTCAGGAGCTTGGTACAGAGGCCACAGAAGGAACTGCTTACTAATTTTCTCCTCATGACTTTGTGAAATCTGCTTTCTTATAGGACCCAAGACCACCTGCCCAAGGGTAACTCCTCCTACAGTGGGTTGGGCTGGGCCCTCCCATATTAGTTATCAATCAAGAGAATGAGCCACAGAGAAGCCCAAAAGGCCAATCTGATGGAGGCAACCCTCAGTTGAGGAGGTTCCCTTTCCCTAGGTGACTCCAGTGTCTGCCATGTTGACAAAAATTAACCAGCACAGATGAGGACCACACAATCCACTATTGTTTACTAATTTCTTAAATTTGATCTTGCTTATTTCAGAAAGCTTCACACAAGGCAGGTATCCACGCTGGAAATCAGCGGAAATCTCCCCTCTTAGGAGCACAAGCATGACTCACTGGACTCCCAGTTCCGTGCCCTGGGGAAGAGGCAGCTGCTCTGACTGCTCACATAGAATTCCAGAGTGAGAAAGGAAAGACAACAGCAACTCTGTGCTAGCTCAGCTCACCTGGTGCTTCACCAAGGGCCCAGTGTCTCATCCCTTACCTTGAAGAGCCACAAACAGACTTTGGCCTGTTTAATTAAGTCTCATAAAAAAGAGATTTCATAGATTGAACAGTACCATAAAGATTAAACATAGGAGGCAAATTCCATTCATTATTCAGCATCATTCCAGGTTAACCTCCATCTTCCTGAGCCTCCTTACACCGTCCTGCTCCTAATCTCCCTTATTTCTTAGAACAAATCCATGATCTATGTTCCTTTTTCACAAAGTCAGGCTCTTAGGGGCTTACTTTTTACCCTGTGATTTCATTAAACTGGCTTCCTTCCCAAGGTTGTTCTCAGATTCAGCAGGGTGCTGGTGCTAAGCTCTGGACCTGACTCTTGAACCTTGCCAGAAATCACTTACCATCTATCAGGAAAAGGGGTCAAGATAATACACTGATAATACACTTAGTTGTGCTTCAACTAAGAACCAAGACATCTTCAGGGGCATCATGTTGAAGGAAATTTCCACGTGAGCTTTACCACTTCCTGTAAGCTTTCCCAAGCTGCTCTTTACAAGTGGGGAGGAGAGAGGTTAGAAAGGGAGGATGAGGTGTTACAGAAGGAAGAGAGGTTATTGCCACAACCCAAATGAATCACATCTATAGCACAAAGATATGTAACTCCTCTACCCTACAATACAGACCCAACTCTCTTCCTTAAAAGAAAATTTGCTTGCTTGTCAACCAAAGCTGTGTGTGACAACGAAAGCTGTGAATGACAGGGAGGGAACACCTATAAACAAGACTGGCTTACACTCACTGATAGCCTAGGTTTCAAACAACACCAGTGTAGTGGCTCTATTAGGAGGTGTGTTGGAATAGGTGTGGCCATGTTGGAGGAAGTGTGTCACTGTGGCAGTGGGGCCTTGAAGTCCTGTACTTAAGCTCTGCCCAGGGAAGAAGAGAGCCTCCTTTTGGCTGCCTTCAGTTCAGGATGTAGAACTCTCAGCTCCCTCTCCAGCACCTTGTCTGCCTGCTTGCCACCATGATGATAAAGGACTGAACCTCTGAAACTGTAAGCCAGCCCCAATTAAATGTTTTCCTTTATAAGAGTTGCCTTGGTCATGATGTCTGTTCACAGCAATGAAACCCTAAGACACCCAGACTAACAAGTGATCAGTTTATGGTCCCTCTGCATAGTGGTTCTTTCTTCAGATGATCAGAGGATGACTAAGCAGACATGAAGAAGGGACTATTGTATAATTTGGATAAATAATATAGCAGCAATGCTAGCAAGCAGTCAGAGCCTGGGAGGGGATGGGCTTCACTTTGCTCAGGGATCTACCCTGAGATGAGACAGTGGAGTAAATGCTGTGTAGGAAGCAAACACCTGAGCCTACAGAAAGAATGTTTGAAAAGACACAGGTCTGAAATAAGAGAAATTTGTAACATTACAACTTTATTCTGAGTTCAAGCCACAGGCCCCAGTGGAACTGCAGCCTGAGTCAAAATGGAAGACTGAACAGTGCCCTTCAATGACCAAAGCACTTTAAAAATTCATTTTCAGAGAAACGTTTAGTTGAAGAACTAGAAATTAAGAACAGCATAGTTACATGGAGGACTCCTGGCTTCCCAGTTCATTCATTAACATAATAACAATATCCTGAAGGAATTTCCAGTTTGCCAAGCCAATTACAATAGCACACGATATGGAGGGGCTTAAAAAGAGGGTTAAGAGGTATCAGATCCTCCATCAGCAAAGATCTCCAAGAAGTCGAATGCTGTAACTCCTTGTTATTAGATAAAGCCTGCCTTTACATCGCTTCCTGTAGAGGAGAAGCAATTATGCTTTTAAAAGTCTTGGGGGTGAGGGTGGAGTTGGAGATCCAAAATTATCTCAGGCCTAATGACTCGCATGCTGAATCCAGCTCCACATGATCAGTCTCAGAGGTGTCATAACACCTGCAGATGTTTGCAGTTACAAAAAAGTAGAAGTCTCTATGCCTGGGAATGTGGCCACAGTTTGATGAACACAGGAGCACTGGATTCTGAATTGCCCTAGGGCAGGTGCCAGTTGATGGGGATTTATGGGCATTGAATACAGAGGTCTCCAAAACACATGTCTGAATGAGCAAGTAGTTGAGCAAGACCAGGGGTACCAGCTGATGCAGATCCACAGGAGAAGATGCTGCAACAGTGGGATTGGAAGTAAATCAACAAGGATGACGTCTCCCACCCACGAAACACTGGGAAAGTGACCAGCCATCTTCTTCTGTTTCGCTTAAGCATTTTTTTAATGGCAATTTGGTGCTAGCCAGTAATTAGTAATAACCTTCCTTTGCATTGATAACAATAGCTTGATTCACTTCAAAATCTTTCATACATTGAGTTGAGGCGAGGGTAGGGAAAGGAGAGAAAAATTCCTACCCACGACTCACAAAGCACTGCAGTCCTGGACAAAGTAGCATCAGAGTCAGATAAGGGACAAGCCACTATAGCGAAGGAGAAAGTGTGCCCCTAAAAGGGACTATTTAGGAAAGATGGTGTTTGGTAGGAACTCGGAGGTGGCAGTGCGTGAGTGCCTGCGTGTGTGCGTGCATGCGTGCATGCGTGCATGCATGCTGTGAATGTTGGAGTATTAGGGTTGGGGAAACCTCAAGCAGAGGAGATGGTCTGAAAGGGGCTAAAGTGCGGGAAAGACGAAGACAAGCAGTGTTTAACTTGACAGGCAGCCATGAGCCTCAGAAAGTGTGTGAGCTGGGCGACGATACAAGTACGGACAGAGCCCAGGAAGTGATCCGGCCACAGCATCACCTCAAACTGGACACAGACTGGGAAAGGTCTGGGTAAGAGATCCGACCCAGAAGGTTGCAGCAGGCATAGAGGGAGTAGATGCCTGAACTAAATTGTATGGGGATTTAGGTAAGGGAGCCGGCAGAATCAAAGAGGATGCCAAGGCATGGAGCCCAAAAGAGCATCCTAAAGATTTAAATGTGAAATACTTAGAAACATGTCTCCTAAACGGAGCTGCTATATCTAGAAAAGTGAGGAGATGGTATGGCGATTCAAAGCTATAGCACACTATAGGGTCGGGAAGCCTGGTGCCATGTGGGAAGGGAATGAATGTCTTCAGGACGGTGACAGGGAGGGGCGGCGCTGCAACCCTGCTGTTCCGTCTGCAGACCAGCCCCATCCACAGCTGCCACACACATGTGATGAGGCAGGATTCAAAATTAAACAGAATCATTTAGAAACTTTGATACTAATTTTTTAAAAAGCAGATTTATGCTCATAGAGAGCAGAATAAAGTTCTAAACTGTGCTTATATGTTTGTGTGTCCTTTATCTCATCTTTATGATATTTTATTTTTAAAAATTTCCAACTTACAGTGCTTAAAGGGGAATGAAAGAGATCTTTTCCTTTGCCGAAGTGTTCAGAGAAGCATCATTATGGATTTTGTTTCACACTTAAAAGTGTTAAGGTATTTTTTAAATTTGTTATGTTATTTTATCCTAGAAATACATCTTCAGTATGAACAATGCAAGCCTAATTCTCCAGTTTTACATAAGGTAAGATTTTAGATCTAAATTATACCCCAGTCATATAAACATGGATGGGATGGAGAATGGGTCTAGAAAGCATGGAATGCTGGGAACCCACCAGCACTGCAGCTGTGTACTGAAACTGCTCTTCAGGAGATGGATGAGCCAGCACAGTTTGCAAAGAATGAACCCCGAGCTGCAGTAGTTCTTGAAAGCAAAGTCAAAGTACCGTTTGATAGGAAGGGAAACAGAAAGCTCCTAACATTTTTATGTTAACTCAGATGAATCAATTTCAACTTGATTCGATCACTCCTTTGGGTTACTTACTGATAATTATATGCATTATAGGCAGAATAGTTAGAGATTATCAATATTTTCTCAAATACCCCCTTGTCTGAAAAAATGTCTCCCTTCACAGTTAATATTCATAGTAAAGCTTATCTGTTAGCGCAGATGCTTCTCGTGTGTTTACTCCGGGCCTAGTAAGTTTGGATGGCACGCTGTCATCAGAGGCTGTGGTGTCTTCAGCACACAAAAAGAATGGCTCCTGAGGAGGCAGAACTTTAATGTTCAAATTCTATTTACTCTCAGACTTCGGGACATACTGAAAATAAAATCTGCTGAAGGAAATTCAGTGAAAGAATTTAGCACAAGAAGCTGAAGATAAATAAATCAGAAACACAGGTAGAATTTTTCTTGAAACCTACATGGGGGAAGATGTCATAAAAGCTCCTGGGAGTGTTTAACCCACAGCAATGGAGACTGGAGGCCAATACTACAGGTCGGCTTGGTCGTTTATCCAGGAGCCTATCGTAATAATGTCTCCATTCTGTGAGCCCCATATAGAAGCTACAGAAGACTGGAAAGTTCTTAAGCTCCTTTCATAGTTCCATGAACAAAACTAACTGTCCAAACGGTCGGTATCTTAGAGAAATCGGGTCTAAACATGAGACTACCCTACTAAGTACCGCTACAGAACTCAACAAAAGGCTGGCCGTTTACAGAGCAGTATGGCCAGATAACACAGTTCTCACTTTGATGATTCAATTGACTCAGTTCTGGGGAAGACAAGAGAGACTCCCACCCTACCCTCCATCCCTGCTATGTCACATTGCCTACATGCATTTTAGTACAGGTGTACCATTAGTGAAAGACACTAAATGTTCAGCTTTATGAGATTCATTGTACATAGAAATATTTTACAGGAAAAACTGCTGTTCTGATTTATATAGTGGTGAGCACCACTCTTTTTTAAACATGCACATAACTAATTAAGTTTTATAGCTTACATTAGTACAGGATCCATTTCATGCTTCCTTGATTTTTCCCTAGGCATATCTTTAGTGGTGGGCAGGAAGAGTGTGCACCTGCCCCTCAGGTGAGAATTGCTTTCACAGAGATGGGCAGAGCCTTTCCACATGTGACAGTGACACGTGAGTATCTAGATGCCACTGCTGTGTGTTCTCTTGCGGAACTGGATGCGTTGGAAGGCAGAGGTCTTGTCTGGCAGAGTCTCGGCTCTGTCATTATGCCTAGCATAACACCAGGCGAAGGGAGGGCACTTGATAAATAGCCATTGAATATTTATGAATGAATAAAGCAGGCCCAGAATAACTCTTACCTATTTTTCTCTCAACAGAGACATGCAACCATGGACAAATCTGTCATGTGGTTATAGACACTTGCCCTTGACAGCCTTTCCTTTCACAACCCTGAATTCATTCAGAACATTCCAAGGTTTTCTTCCCAGCAAAGTCTTTAGAATGCCCCATGCCAACCTGATTAGCTTTGCAGCTGTTGAGAAGTGAATGGGACAGAAACCATTTTCATAGGTCTGCCAGGCCCAGAGTTAACTGACTTTTAACAGGGGGTTTCTGATAAGCAATGCTTCCCCTGCCCTAGGGAACTTAAACATTTATGTGTAAATATTTAACAGCAATAAAGAGACGCATGCAGGTGAACGGACTCCTCCTTCAGATCTTTATGGAGCAAAGTGTCCATCCACTGCTCACTTAAGAACATTCCTGGGGGTTTCAGCCTTCAGAGTTTCCAGTCTCCTTGGATCATTTACTGCCTTAGTCAACCTTAGGCAAACACCTCTTTGCACTCTGACCTCCAGCTCGCTCTTCCAGAATTTCTTGGGGGATACCTGACTTGTTAGCTCACTTTGGGACTCACAAATGTGAAGGCTAACCTTGACTAGATAGAAGAATTCTGCCCAGGAACTCGCAGGAGCAGCATAGGGAACAGTGTGCCCTTTGCCATGTTTCAGTCCGTTAAGCGTCTTAGGAATGGCACTGCTACAGAAGCAGCAGATGCCCTCTCCATGGTCCAGCTTGTGCTGATTTTTATAGGAAGAATTTGACTTGACTAAGGTAATTTACTGTCAGTGTATCTGAGACCATGTCTTCTCTGGCCAAGAGATGGAGCTTCCCATCACGGAGTTCAGAGGACCAATCAAGCAAGCCCAATTTACACCCAGTTGAATTAGTGAATTAAATGTTTAGCTTATTGGAATGGCTGCCAGATTGAATGGGTTAATTCAGCCCAAAGAGCCCTGTCTTGCTCCTGATGTACCATCATGAAAGGAATACAGAGCGAGTGGACCTGGGAAGCCAGGACAGGCTGGGCTAGGAGCTTGGCTACCAGTATAATGAGTTCTGATGTCCAAAAGGTCATAGGCTCAATCTCCCAAACCACTTTATCTTGTGTCCCCTCCTTGTCTGAGTACTGTGAGTGGACAACCCAAATTTTACCTGGAGCAAATCTTCTCTCTCATTTGCCATCTATGACCTCAAGTGACCCACCTAGCTGCTATCTGACTCCAATCTCTAATAATGACCTAATCCTACCTGCCATAAAGGTGAATCCTGTTTGGTGGTTTAGTGGGTTAATGGCACAAGCGTTGCTTCAACAAACAATACATTAGCCCGTGTACTGTTGTTACCCAACAAATAGGTACTGCAGGCAGCAGCCTTTATGCCCAGGATTACGAAGGTCCTTGGGTGCTTTCACATTTGAAGTAATATACCTCCTAGTGAAAACATTTGTCATTTGTCATTTGTCATTTAAAAATGTATGTTTCTGGTATTCTGTAAGTATAGATGCCATATTAGATAAGAACAATATAGACAGGAAATCTACCTGGAAGAATACTATTGAAAACGTTCATATCTTCTCTAAGATGAGCAGAACTATTCTTATTGATTAAAACAAATAGTCTGTTAGTGAGCCAAAATTGAAAGAGTTTTAGTGTGCTAAGCTAAGAGACACTGTGCCCTGTGAGGAGAGCCTGCTTCCTAGGCTCACTCCCTGCATGATCTTGGAGACCTGCATGTGGCCCCATGCTCTGAGTCCTGATTTTTGAACAAAGAATCTCACATTTTATTTTCAGTGGCCCCCGCAAATCACTTAGCTGCCCCCACCTAACTTCCAGCTATCCATGTAGATTGAGTAGTTCATATTCTACCAGCATTTGCAGTTTTAATATGCTCACAAGTGCTGCGGGTGTAGCTCAGTAAGTGCTTGTTAGCATGTACAAAGCCTGGGCTTCAGTCCTCAGCATCACAGAAACTAAGTGTTAGTCCATCCCAGCACTTCAGAGAGGGAAGCAGGAAGATCAAGCTCATCCTCAGTCATCTTGCAGGTTTGAAGCTAACCTGGACTACATGGGCTTGGAAAAGGGAAAAGGAAAAGAGATAAATGAGGAGGTGCCGAGGGCTGTGGAACACTTCAGTTAGTGAAGTGTTTGCCACATAAGCCCAAGTAACTGAGGACAGATTCTCAGCAACCACATAAAAGCCAGATGTGCTGGTTCACACGTGTAATCCCAGCCTTAGGGAGGCAGAAATGGGTGATATCCTGGAGCTTGGTGTCCAGCCAGCTTCATAGGCCAGTGAGCTCCAGGTACTGAACCTAATGCTGGTGTTCCTGTCCATACAAGAGCTGCCTCAAATTCCTGCATGGACCTGCTGGCACACAACCCCGGTATTGTCTCTATCCACTGCTTCCTTGGATTTCTAGGGGCCACAGGAAGCTGATGGGCATGAGGCACTCCAGGCCATCTCCTTCACCTGGATTCACTAGTCCCCCTGATTATTAAAAAAATACTTTCCCACTCTTCAGAGCCTCCAAGTTTCTCAGTACCAAACACTGAAATAACATTTTGGATCTCTCCCCACCCCAGCTTTCTCTGGTTCTTGCCTGGTCCCGAGGCTGTTGATGTCCCTATATTGTTTTTTTCTACAGCATGAGATAAAAACCAGTGTTTTAGTTGTTTGATTTTTACTGGGTGATTAGTCTAGGGGGAGAGCATGGGGAGTATTATTTTATTTGAAAGCCAGAAGCACATAATGTTTATTAATAAAGAGCCTGGTTTACATAGATTTTATTATTATTGAGCATAAAATGGTTTATATTACAAGCAAGGGTGAAATTACTAACTAATTAGCCTGCGAAGATCATGTTTAATGGAATATATAAATCTAGGGTGTTGCTTTGCTTTTTTCAAACCTTACGGGTCTTATTCATTAAACATACACATAAGCAGCCTTTACACTGAACAGGGGATTGTGAAACACACAGCTCAAGGTCAGATGACTAATTGTGCACTTACCAATGTCCAAAAATCTCACGGGTTTAAATCCCTTAGATCAGAAGGAAGTCTGACTCAATACACAGCTTGAAGCTGAATTCAAGTAAAAATAATAACAATTGGGGAAAGCAAGAGAAGGTATCTGCTAAATTCCTTCCCTCTCCTCTCTTCCCCTCCCTTCTCTCCCCCTCCCCTCCCTTCCCCTCCCTCCCTTAAGGCCCTTCCTTTCTAGTAACTTGAAGGATCTGGAAGCCTTTGTCAACACACCATGCCCTGAAATTTCAGTTAGATTTTGTAACAGCATAATAAAATGTGTCACACATTGCAAGAGACTGTAGGTCACATGAAGCATAGCATAGGGAAACAGTGGGAACATGTCCTGAAAGGAAAATTAAATTCCCAACTTTGGAAAAACAGGTAGCCCTAAATACTTCCTTATACTCCCCATTGGATATCCAAAGCCGATTCCAGGATTCCAGGCTTCAGCAGGAGTGGGGAGTGGAAGGCACATGACAGGAGACAGGACTCTTCACCCCATTCAGAAATTTCACTGCCTGCTTCCAGGTGGCTGGGAGGCCAGGTAGTGACCCCTCAGTCACTCACCTCTTTGCAGTGGGCTGTTGTCTTCCCACAGGACACTAAAGCTTTAAAGATATCTACAATGTGCCCCTCCTCCCCCATCACCAATCTTGACCATATTAGGCGTAACATCTACTACCCAACTGTTCAAAAGTTGAGCTACAAATGTGTCACAATTCTAACTTTTTGTTCAAAATTCACGTCATCATACAGTGGGCTGTCTGCCTGCTCCTGCTCTGGAAGAATGAATGAAGAGCCTCCAGGTCAGAGGATTTCCTTGCATGGACAAGAGTTCTTTGATCTGCCCTTTAGGGTGATGACAAGAAGCAAGATGAAAGAGAAACAAAACTCCCAGGTTAGCTGCTCTGATAACCCCAGGCTGCTTTTCTGTTTCTGGGTGACCGTTCCAACAGCCCTAAGTGATTACATTATTCACGATGAAGATAAAGCTGCCTGCTGCCTTAATGTCCCTGTCATTTCATTTTATGGGAGTGCTTTTGTTTTAATGTCACAAATCAATGCAAATCTAGACATACCAGGCCATAAGATTTGTATTCAGGAAATCTGTGTTTGAAAGACTCCAGTGTTTGCTCTGGGGGCCCAGGCTCCTTGGACACCAAGGGTGTTTGGCGGCTCTGGGAGATCTCCTGCTTGGCTCATGCTATTTAAAGATGAACACTGCCCCCTGCTGTCTACAAGTCACATTGCTGCCAGACAAATTTGGTTGGAACAAGGGGATATGGGTGGGGGGTAATTTTAGTTTTTAAACTTATTTGTCAGTTCTGAACATTTATGGCTATAAATACTACTGGAAGGCAAGGCGATTCATTTTATTTTACCATTGTTGCTAAGTCTTTCTAATGAACTATAAAAATCCATTTAAATAAAAGGCACAGAGAAGAAAACCTCTGTGCTGGCCTAGAAGCTCTGATGACAAGACACAGGGAAGAGTAAACTCTGACAAAGGCTTTGCTAGCTTTCAGTTTGGCTGTAGTTGGTCATAGCACCAAAAGACAGATCGAAGACCTGAGCCAAATTCAAGATTTCAGAGAGCTCCCACAAGCCACCACTGAACCCGTCCAGGGTCTGTCCCCTAGCTTTTCAGCCTGAGTTCCACCAGGAATTTCTAAGCCAAGGAATCCAAGATGTTAGAGACTGATATTAGAACAAAAGCACTCCCATAAAACGAAATGACAGGGACATTAAGGTGACAGGCAGCATTATCTTCATTATGAATAATGTAATCACTTAGGACTCTTGGGATGGTCACCCAAAAACAGAACCCTACAAGGGCACCCTATGGTGTCACCCCACCATCCCCATTTCTATCTGGAAACCAGGGACTCCCAACTCACATTCCAGTTTGCAAAGATGATAACCTTTAACTGAGCATACAGGAAGCCTCCCTTGACGAATGGGAGGAGGTCCTTAAGTAGATCCTGACACTACTTGTGATCCTCCTGGCAGGGAGGTGAAGGGAGGGGTGACTTTAAACCTCCAGGTGTAAACATGCGCACTGAGCCAAAACTCATTCCATGCTGCCGGAAGGCAGGGCTGTTGGCGTCAGCTAACATTGGACAAATGTCATCAGGTGCCCACTGCTCCATCTTCAGGTCATCCAGGAACTGTTCTTTATAACACAGACTACCTCTAAAGTGGCTCACCACCTCACCTGTTTTTTTTGTTTTTTTGTTTGGTTGGTTGGTTTGGGTTCTTTTGGCCACAGCAATTATCTCCTCTTTATAAGCTAGAAAGTTCAGAATTATAGAGAATTAACTGCAGTATATTTAAGAAGTCAATGGGAACCACAGACCTTGCACTCATTCGGCCTGTGAGCCTGTGAATTAATAAAATGCTCTTTGCATTCACTCCTTCTGTCTTTCTCAACCACCAAATTTAGAAAGCAGGCATGTTGGCACATGCCCGTGACCCCAGCACTTGGCAGGGGATAAGTTTGAGCAGATTTGCTCTCCAAAGCCACTTAGGGGAGAAACAGGGAGAGAGAGAGAGAGAGGGGAGGAAAAGACAGAGGAAGAGAATCCTTCTGAGCAAGCAAAAATGCCTAGTAAATATGACCCAATTTATTGATAAATTCCCTGTAGAAGTCATCTAACCAACAACATTTTATATTTTAATCACAATTGCTTTTGTTTCTTTCCCTCCCATTTCTCTGGGGTGTCACAGAAAGGTCAGCTGTGATCCAAAAATATTGTTGAAAACTTTCATAAAAAACACTCATAATTACTATGTTTGAAATTCAGAGGCTGTGTGCCGCTGTTGAACTCTTGCACCGGTCTGTTCTGCTCCACCTAGAGGGGCAGCCAGGCTCCACTGTCCATGCTGTATGTATCACCCTCTTGGTCAGCTGGCAGCCTTTTAGTTACCAGACAGGTTGTTATGGTACCCCATGCTTTTGTTCCAATCATCTTTATATAGTAGCACAGCAGGATATCTCAATGACAATGTCCCTGTCACTCAGGGATTTTATCATCTCATCTCAGCACAAGGAGAACACAGCAAGAAGCATAGCAGGAGTCACATCCTCATAGTCACATAGCATAGTCACACCACATCCACATAGCTTTTACTGCAGTGTACTGTTACAATGGTCCTTTTTATAGTAGTTATTGCTGTCAATCTCTTAAGGTGCCTAACTTATAATAAATTGAGTATTATTATAAGTATATGCATGTAAGTATTGATAGAGTCTCTGAAAATGCAAAGCATCCTAGAATGTATCTCCTGTGGATAAGGAGTGACTTCTATAAGCTGCATGTCCTGACTGTGTTATGTCACAAACATTGATGGGCATGTCTGTATCTTTCCACACATTTGTGTCTTCTCCATGCTGTGTCTTTTCCATACAGTGAATTTCTGGAATTTACTGACTAACCAATAAACTCACAGGCTCTATCCATTTGTTGGCTGTAATTTACCAGAGTAGTCCCAATTTCCCTTGATAGCTGGCCATTGGCAAACTCGGCTTCATTTATTCCAATCTTAATTACTAAAGTTAACTCTCAAATCACATGTTAATACTCCACAAGATTTACAAGCACAGGGGTTAAAGGATCACAAAGAAAGGTCTATGGAGACTGCAGAGTTCAGAGAGGGTCTCCTAAAGTCAGAGAGAAAGAAGCGCGCTCAAAGGAAGTCTGCAAGGGAACAGATAGAAATGTCCTGTGGGTGCCAGCTGTCCAGACACAGTTGTCAAAGTCAGGTCTAGGTGACAGGCCCCTTAAGGGTCAGTCTGAAGAGGGCTGAGTGTCATGGGCAGGAGAAACTGCACGTGGGCTGTAGCTAAGAACTGAACAAGACTCTTGCCTGCAACACTTTCTGGACACAGCTAAGGACGTGGGCAGGTGACTGGTGGGCACGGCTGCTCCACTTTGGTCACAGGGTGGCCCTTCTTTCAGTCTCAGGTGAGGAGTTTCCATCTGGGGTGATTAATAGTCTCATATGTCACGTGGTTCTGATATGACTTGGTATATTTTCAGGTGTCATGATTTATTGGCACAAATAAATTATTTATCAATTTGTGCCTCCTGGTGTTGGCAGATGGTAGCTGTTTACGCGCACAAACAAGATGTAGAGTCATTGTTTTTTGGCACTTACACTCAAAGAGAGTAATTCGGGTCAGATTTGTTGCTTTATAAAGTAGAGTCATGTTAGGCTAAGCACCACCTGAAAGCCGACATTCCATGCACGACGACATGCAGTCTGTTCTTCCTGAACCTCTGTCCTTGGAGTTGACCCTGATGCCTGCTGGGTCAGTATGGGAAAATTCTGTTCCGAGATCCTCTCCTTGATTTCACTCCCTATCTTCCAAAAGCAGTAAAAAGTAATTTGATTTTCTCTTATATGGCTTGATATTAATCATGATCATCTCTGTAGTGCTTATGTGTGCTGTGATCTGCAAGAGGAATATTCATCACAGAATAGCTCGTTGATTCCCATGAGACTGTGACACAAGGATGCCATTATCTCCACCCAATAGATATGAAGCACAAACATGTTTAGTCTCTTGCTCCAGGTCACTCAGAAAGTGATGCAGAGTGGGGATTTATATTCAAAGATTTTCTTGGTTCCTATATGATGAAATGCTCATGTGTCTGTTAAAAAAAAATAGGAAAAACTCAAGTGCAGAGGCCACAGTTTGACTTTTCCTCCACTGCTCCAAGGTAGAGGAAGAATTCTTTAGAGGGTAATACAGGCTGATCATGGAGAACCACAAATGAGTCTCACAGAAATCCAAAGGTCAGGATCTTGGGGGGAATAACAGGGCATTTTCTAAAGAAGATTGGGAGTGTTACTTATTCTATAAAAACGAAGCTGCCTTCAGGGTTTACCTCCAGGGCCAGCTGGAGGCTAATCTCTGAGCCAGCCTTCTGCTGTCTGTCACCCGGAGTTACTGGAGTGTCAACACCAGCTGTTTGTAACAGTACTGGGGAGTGTCACATGGTTTACAATAACCACAGTGACCACCCCAAAGCCAGCATGTTTCTGTGTCCAAGCCTGAGGCAAAAGGGGAAAAGAGAGGTGTAATGAGCCCAGTGGCTGCTGAAGGTCACACAGTTAGCAACACAACTGGCTTAAATCCAGACCTGACCCCAAAGGCCCTCAAAAGATTCCAAGAAAACCAAGGGCCTGTAGAAGGTGCCCAGACTCTTAGCTGCCTGGAAAATGGAGTCTGCCCCTTTCGGAAATACTGGTTTGACTACCCTGAGGTAGGATGACATCATTTTCTCTACTGTGAACAGGTATAGAGGACACAGACACTGAACATCATCCATTTACTTAACTGAGGACCAAAAAAAGCAAGTGTGAGAGCCAGGTGAGCCCTCTTGAACACCAAGTAGAAGCCTCCATCAGAAGGCCCCAGGAGCTTCCACAAAGTCAAGTGCTGTGTGGTTCTGGTGCTTCTGCCTCTGACAGGCTTCAAGGCATTCAGCTAGCTTCAGCTTCTCTGGTACTAGAAAGCTGTGTTAATGAAATAGGAGTATAGATTTGCCAGTGTCCTTCTAACCCGACTTCTGGAGTGATACTTTCAATGTTGAATGTAATAAAAATTCCTCCCAGGAATGCTGACATGGCTGGTAAATAATTTGCATTTTTAGTGGTTTGTGTAAGAACTTGAAAGCCCAAGAGCAGCTATAGCCTTTAAAAATAGCTGGATAAAGAAATAGGCTGGCTCTCTTCCTATTCACCATGACTGTTGCTAGGCTTATCAACTAAACAGCAGGATTCAAGCTTTGTGTGTGTGTGTGTGTGTGTGTGTGTGATGCCTGATGCCTCAGTTTCATATCTGTAAGTGGTGCTTTAAATTGCCAGAGATCAGAGACAAGCTATCTTCTTTGCACAAGAGCCTCCATTTTCAACAACCAACACCATTGCCGTGGCTTCAGACATGTCCCCAATGCTGCCATTGTCACTTTAGCCTGAGGACAGACTGTGTGGTCCCCTGTTAGGTCCTGAATTCTGTCCCCTCAGAATACATACATTGAATCCATAGCCCTGTGGAAATGTGGCCTCTAGAGGGTGGTTCATGTTAGATGAGGCTACAGGGTGAGGTCTGAGTCCGTTAGCACGGTATTTAAACTACAAAGTGATCCCAGTGCCATGGAGGGTCAGCCTCTCCTGACAGACAAGAAAAGGTCACGTCAGAACACAGCCAGAAGGTCCCATCTGCAAGCCAGGAAATGTCTTCAGGAAAAACCAACCCCTCCAATGTCTTGATCTTAGAGAGCCAGCTTCCAGAATGGACAGAGAATGAATGTCTCCCTCCGGCTGCACCACCCAGTCTGTGGGTTTCTGTCATGGCAATCAGGAAAGACTAATACACACCCCTTAGCCAGCATGGTGGGTCCAAAGTATTCCCACCACTTTTCAGTTACTCCATTCTTTAAGAGCTGAAGGAGAATCTCTAAATACCTCTCACTTACCCTACTCCTTTTAGCAGGCCAAACATTTCAGACACATATAACCCAACCTCAGATCTTTGGATACAGACGAAAAGATAAGAATACTGTCCTGTCCATGAGAGTCTTCGAGAGGTCCTGGTGATGTCACAGTTACCCTCACTGGCCCCATTCCTAGACTCAGAGTTACAGCATGGACACCCAAAGGTCCGGGCTCCAGATTTTGCAGCATGCTGCGAAGGCCTACTTGCCTCCATTTCCCTACACATCAGTCTACCACTTTGCCTGACAGACTGTCACACCATGGCGATGCCCGGTTTTATCTGCTCATTCCTACAATGAATATTTATTGGATTATTATGTACCAGGCACTGTTCCAGGGAGCTGGGACATTGCAATAAAAAAAAAGAAGAAGAAGAAAAAAGAAAAAGAAAAAGTCTCCATTTTCGTAGAAGTTACATTCTAGTATAAGCCCTTATAATTAAGCATCTTTAATCAAGCTGGATTTCTGTTTATCTCATTGTAACACTGCTCTTTAGATTTTTACAGCATGCCATTTCAGGTCAATGACAGGTTTCTGTTCCAACCACATTCTCATCTTTTCCCTTCATTTTCTTAGATGAATAACATCACCAATACGCCATGTTACCCACAGAAGCATGCTTGAGAGGAAGAGAGACAACAGGAGCTTCTGTGCCCAGCGGCATCCACACGTCATATCAAGGCAAGGAGCAGGGGACGGTTTCCAAGAGTCTGGAAGACAGAGAAATTATCAGAGCTAAGGGCAAAGGCATCAGACTATTTGCTTCTACGTAAGCCCTGTACTGGCAGTAAAAACACAAACACGATCAGATCCCCTTTCCTTCTCCTCGGGGACCTCTCTTGGCTCATTTCTTAAAACTCAATTGCACTAGGTTCAGACAAAAAGATCAGCAAAGGTCACGGCAGTGAAATGCATATTGCACGCTGATCAGGGACCTTGGGTAGGCGTTACAAGCATGAACTCAAAAGCGAGAGCACTAAATTCACCCTGTAATTATTTTATTTTTGCCTATAGAAAGTCTCAATCAAATTTCTATCCCTAGTTCAAAGCAGTGTTTTCTGAAACCGTCCAAAAGCCAACTTGTATTTTTTGTCTAAAACATACATAGTAACATAAACAAGTGGGCAGTGGGAATGTGAACTTACAGGGGTGAGGGATGTGTCTTTTAAAGCTAACAAATCCAGAAATCACCTTCATCATATTTCTAACTGTGTTTAAAGATAAAACACCTTGTTTTTCTTCTATTCAAACCAGTAGACAATTGTCAGTGTCACAAGGTCTAAGTTTAAGCGGAAGAGCAATGCTGGAGGCCAGGGCTCCGCACCACTGGTCTTGCATTCTCTCGGAAGTCTGATCATTTCTTCATCTTGAAAACTCACCCTTCCAGAGCTATCATGGAGACGGTGGTGCCAGTGGGGGGTGGAGTAGAATTTTGAACAGGGTTCAATTCCACTTAGAGAAGCTTCTTCAGGTTTGGTCTTTTGCCAAGGAAAGACAAGTAAGGAATTGGCTCTTGGGCTAATCATGAAGGGCTGAGCTAATCTGAACATCAGGCAAAGCATCTCTGGCTGCACTCTGAAACCGGGTAACATGAAACATCCAAGCCATGTCCTTGGGGCCCAAGAGGAGAGCAGCACCTTGTACCAGGTTAAGCCAGGCCAAGCAGCACGAAAACTGATTTTGTGTGAGATTTATCATTGTATTTGAAAAATCACTGGAGTTTATCTACGGAGCATCAAGCTGATTTTGAAGTGTATTGTCTTCTTTTTGCATTGGGCCCTGGTTCTAATGGAGACCTGTGTGAAGTTCGGAATACTCATGAATAAAACCATGGGCAAAAACTCCACGGAGGATTGCAAGCAGTCACATGGCAAAGACTGCCAGTGAGCGTGGTGTCCTCTACATTAACTGAGAAACTCAGATGGGGAGAATATTCCTAGCTTTATAGCTGACAGCAAGAGAATATTTCCTTGTTCTGCCAAAATGTGGTGCTCCTCACTGTCCTACCCATACTTCCCCTGCCTCACAGCTCTGGACTGTGAGTTCAGATTCAGGCATTTTCTAGGTTTCTCTCATTGTCTTTTTTTGACTGTTATGGACATAAGTGGCAACATGTTTCAAATAAGAATATACACATATATACATATACACATATACATACATATATGTACACATATATACATAGTATGCATGTGTGTATATATGTATATTATATGTATGTATATATGTGTATATGTATATATTATTTATATTTATATATGTATATAAAGCTCCTTGGATATCAAATGATTCTTATGGAACAACAACTTGATGAATTAACTGTAGATAAATCAGAAACACGTGGATTGAATTCCCCCTCCGAATATGTATGGATTTATATATCAAAGGAACTGTGCCTGAGAATATGTCTTTTGAATTTTCCTGGACCCAGAATCTTCATTTCAGGCCTGCTTGACATCTTTCCTACTCCAGGTCAAATTGCATGGTAAATCCATACCTGTGTCTGCACGGGGGTCACAGAGGAAGGTCACAGAGCTGTCCACAACTCGGCAGCCCTGGTGATAACCGAGGTTCGCAGCATGTGCTGTGAGAGGGCCTCGAGGCCTCCAGCTTGCCTGTGTTCACACTCGCTGAGGTTTGTTTTTGTTTGGCTTTTCATCTGAGAGAAGAACGTTCTAATGAGCTCCACCACCGCGCTCCCACCCCCTCCCATCGTTTTCTTCCCATCGCTGAAACCCTCAGGGAGAATCTACTGTGTGTGACAAAGAAATATGTCTTTCCTCTGTGTTCCAGACCTTGGAAACCATCCAAGACCCCCTTTCCCCGGAGGCCAGCTCTCCTCCGATATGATTTGCATTTCACCGCCATACACTGAACCCGACAAGAAGTTGTCTCGGCAGAATGGTGAGAGCTAAAAGTGGGACTCGAGAAGCCTCCATTTTCCAGCGCGCTCTGAACAACATCTCTGCTGCCAGAAACCTAAAGCCAAACTCGATCTGAAATTTATACAGAAAAGAACATCAACACACTCAGTTTCTCCTCCCCTTTCCCAAGACCCCCTCTTGACCTGAGAATGTCTATTTCATGTTTAATTTAATTTTAGATTGCTAATTAATATATTTTCTCCCTCCTCCCCCATGCTTGACATTTACTTTCACATTGTCTCCATTTTCTCAAACTACCGTTATCCATGAATTTTTAACTTGGAAAACAGAACAAAGCACCTCTTGAAACGTAAGCAAGATTTTGAAAAAGAAAGAAGAAATTGGGTCAGAAAAAAAAAAGTCTTTTTTTTTTTAATTGATTCAGTTTAAACCATCTGAAATTACTTTAAAATATACTTCACACAAGGAAAGAAAACTTAATCACCCCTCCTGTATTTGGTCATCCTTTTAAAAGCTATTGGATATTTCTCCTTACAAAAGAAGTAATATTGAAGTTATTGTGGTTACTCAAACAGATTAGTTAGTACTGCACTCAAATTAGCACTGATGTTAGCCAGAACTCACTCCCAAAATGAACACGTGTTTTTCTGAACTGTTACTAAAAGCTTCCCATAGGGAGACCCCAGCACTGCACACGGAGCATCATCAGCTGCTCCCTGCTTCCTCCCCTCCATAACACCTTAGGGAAATCAGATGCAGCCTTCTCGCCTCACATCCCTGTCCAAGAAGCCCCAAGGAACGTTTGAAATCTAAATGCTGCCTGGGGAGTGGCATTTCAGCCCAGTGCAACCTTTATACAGTTACCTAAACCTTCATGTATTTGCTGAAAGCCTTCATGTGTCCCATCACCAAGGAAAGTAGATTAAAATTTCAGGCTGAGGTCATAAGAGAATTTACCAGACTCCCCTGGAGCCTTCATGGGTTGTACCTCGTCTACAGTGGCCGTCCTTCAACCCCCAGATGACCTGGTATAAGGGTGAGCGTGAAGGGTGATGAAAAGGTCACTTCTCTCTGCTGCCTCCCAAGCCCTCTGGTTTACAGGATAGATCCAGACTTCTTTGCACAACGGAAAGCTTAGGAGAGCCGGGGCCTGACAGTCTTTCTCAGCCCTTCATTATCCCTCAGAAGCCACTCAGGTCCTTGTCCACTCAGAGTCCCCCGGTTATATCAGTCCCTGCCTATCCCTTGCTCTGAAAGGCTTCCTGGTCAACACTGGCTTCTTCATGAAGACTCAACTCAAAACTTCCCCCTAATTAAAGATTTTCCTTTGTCACATGGGACACATACTCGGCTCTTCTCATGGTGACCTGATTTTCCTCAGCCAAGGCCTTCCTACTTCCTGAGAGAAGACCTTACAATTGTTTGTTCCCTGGAGCAGACACTGGTGTTTGGTGTAAAGTACAACAGAAACAAGGGAATGGTGACAGCCAAGTCTAGATGGCCAGTTTGCAGAGTCTGTGACACCTTCTCAGCAGTCAATCCAGCTTGGCCAGTAAACTGCCAGCAGTACCAGCCCGTGGCGTAACTGCTCATTCTTCCCCTCAGGATAGGCCTCAGGTATTTTTACTGAATGCAGAGCTTATCCCAGCCCTACCAGATCATTCTAGAACCTTGTAGAAGCCAAGGGGCTGCTTGGCCTTCTCCCCAGCATCTACCCACACTCCACCTCACTCTTGTTCTTTATTTAAGAGTTCACAAATTATTCTGGCCAATTTAATCAAAAAATGTTCTGTGAGATAAAAGGGTCATGGTGATTAATTTTGCTCCCTTGATGAGGAGAAAATTTCATTTTCTATAGTTAATAACACAATGTCACACTCCAGGTACGTTCTAAAGAAGAGGGGCTTGTAGTTCTTGTCCACAGTTAAGGGGGCACATATCCTTGGCAGTAGCTTTCTGCCTGGCAGAGTCCAGAGACAACACAGCATCAAAATGGTAAGAAATCTAGCCTAGATGGCTCTCATAGCACACCTACTCCAGAAATAACCCTTAACCCAGTAACCCATTATTAATCCACCCATGAGGACAGAGCCCTAATCAAGACCTGTCTAATCCAACTTTTTAATTTCTCATAATGGAGATTAAGTTTTGACATTACTTTTAGAGAGGACAGACAACATTCAAACCATAGTGCCGTGCAGATGAAGCCAGCTGTTTGTTTTAATCAGGTCATGTCTGAAATAAACTACGCTGTTAAAACCAGGCTGTATCCCAACCCTTATGGCCACAATGCTGAGGTTTGCCCCCATTCACTGTCACTAGACAGGGAAGTGCTTTCTGTGAGCTGACTCACTTGATCTTCACCAGTTCTGGGTGGCACCTGCTTTTTATGGCCCAACTTTACTGACGAGAAAGCTGGTTACAGACTCCAGCAGACACTGCACACAGCCCACAGGTTTCATATTTTTCAGGACAAATAACCATTTCATTGGCCTCAGAGAAGCAGCAACAGAGCCACAATTAAACTACCCACAATATCTACCTTGTTTCTAATCCAAGCACTCCCTAGATAACCCAGTTCTTCCAAGATTGGTAACTTCCACTGGCCATTCAAAAGTCATCAAAAGTCAGGTAGGAAAAGTCGAATTCCCCGAGTAATTAAAAAGGCCCTGATTGTTGCTCCTTTACCCTCACAAAACTGGTTCTAGCTAAAGCTTGACTCCATCATGCCTGGAGAGTGAGAAGTGGAGGTATTGCAGGATATGACACCACTACACACACAGTGAATTCAAAGACAGTGTTTCTAGTTGTGCTGTGGCTCAGCTGTTAGCACACACCGTTAATTCCAAACAATGAACTTGGAAAGTTAGCTTGTAGAAGGAAGCTCCCATGTTTAAAAGTGATGTCTAATTGAATGGCAGACAAAGTGACAAATCAGAGAAAGATTTGACAGAGTAGGCTATGCCCAATTCTCATGAAAAGAGAGAGAGGAAAGGGAAGCTACTTGAGGGTCGGTGCAGAGAGAAAGAGGAAGCAATTTTACAGGCAGAGTTTTACAGAGACAGATTAAAGAGAGAACAAGCTAGAGTCCAGTGAAGACAGAACAAACCAGAGAATGAGAAGGAGCCAGAAGATTAAAACAGATTGCTAGACTTAGTTTGAGACCAAGTGCAGTAATTCAGTCAGAAGTAAAAGAAGCCAGTTTGAATCAGTTAGCATGGAGAGGATTCTGAGCCAGAACAGCTGAGTTAACCAGTCAGTCAGAGTTCAGAAAGAGCTAGAAATGGTGAGCTTATTCAGCAGTAAGTCTCAGAGCTGAAACCATTCTAGATGAGATTATACAAAGGCTAGAAGCTTCCAGGACTAGGCCTAGCTTAGCAGATGGAGGCAGTAAGCCTCCAAGATGACAACTAGAGCAGGAGAACAAAGTTACAGCTACCTAGGGATGCTATGCAACACTGAGGACACCAGAATCCAGGAAGAGCTAACCAAATGCCAATCACATAAGGACTGCAGAGGCCAAAGGAGAAGGGGAGGGACACTGCCAAATTAGATGTGGGTGGATTTCCACAGTCAATGCTGGCCGCACATTGCCTTTCAGAATTCTGAGTCTTGGAATAAAAACAACAACCATATTTGTCTGCAAATATACTGTTTATCCAAGATTAGGGAGCAGGCTTAAACTAGCTGTCTTCTTCGTCACACCACCCTTTGCCCCCCCTTGCCATTCTGTTCTATTACTGTAAGTGCTACCAGTCAACAACACATATAAAACCAGTGATGGTTCCTCCCTTATAAAAGGTAGGAGGTTTAGGCTCCCCACACCCATCTCCATGGTCCCCCATCTGCTTTCCAGAGACACTCAGATGGGCCTTTCCCAACTCTTAGGAGAGCTTATAACCTTGAAGGCCTGATGCCGACTACTGTTCCCAGTTCATCCATGTGAAGTGGATGCCACACTTAACTCCCCTCCGCCTCTCTCTCTCTCTCTCCATCTGCAAAATAGCCCAAATAATGTAAGCCACCTGCTTCCCTCGCAGGAGCGCAGTGAGAATTAATGGTACAGGGCTGGTGTTGCCAGCTTTCCGAAGAGCTCGGTGTATTTAGAACAAGAGACTCTACGGATAACAAATACAGCTCCCTAATCACGGGACTTTGAAGCCGCCCATATATTTTCTGAGCCAGGGATACAGGAACATCCGATTCCCTATTTGTTATTTGAAATGGTGCCCAAAAGAGAAGGGGACAAGACATGATGGAAAGATATGGTCGAGACGACCCTTCTGGTGACCGTCCATTCAACATCTGTCCGTGGGAGTCGGGGGGGGGGGGGGAGGGAGGTGATTACAGGGCCTCAGACTGTGGGAGTCCATTATCATTAGCGAGGTATTTCAAGTTGAGTGGACCGAAAGGACAGGTCAGGCCACAGATATTTTTACTGAATGCAGAGCTCAGTCCAGCCCTGCCAGATCATTCCAGAACCCTGCAGAAGCCAAAGGGCCTCCTTGCCTTCTCCCAGCATCTATCTCCACCACGGCCCACTCTCGCTCCTTATTTAAGACTTCACAAATTGTTCCTGCCAGTTTAACCAAAAAATGTTCTGGGAGGTAAAAGGGCCACTGTAATTAATTCTGCTCCCTTGACTGGAAGGTGAAAAGCTTTTTATTATGTAAATTATAAATGTCCTGGAGGGAAACTTTATCCCCCCCCCCACCAATGTCAGGCTGCCTACATCAGGATTTTTTTAATGTTTATTAGTCTAGGGGGGCTGTTTACGAGGTTGCGTAGCTTCTAAGTGCTGGCATTTATCTATTGCTTCAAATAAGCCTAGTGGCAGGGAGCCACAGTTAGACCACTAAATATGAAGAAGGGGAGGCAATTGTACTGCCCACAGACAGGCAGACAGCAATGAGGAGCAGCTCGTGAGCCCAGAGCAGTGTGGAACTCACCAACCTCCAGGCTGAGCCCAAGGCCTGCCCACAGTCATCTCCTCTGTCTCTTTGGTGATTCTCACCAGTGTCCTCTCAGCCTTTCCCACAAGGGATAAGGACATCCATACACCCTAGGGCTGAGAGGTCTCCTCCTCCCTGCCCCCTTCTCCAGCTTGCCCAGCCGCAATTCTTTGTTTGGGACCATTCTTTTTTATAATAGAACGCACACTGGAAACTGGAACTCTTTCTTCCTGCAGAGCAATGAGTGTTTGTACACAGTGATGTTTGGCTGGCCCATGATGCCCAGAAACCTGGCCAGCAGTCCTCTCCTTGTGTCTGTGAGGATGGAGTTTGGATGAGATTTATTTACACTGAAGTCAATAGACTCTGAGTGAAGCAGAGGGTCCTCTCTAACATGAGAGGCCTCATCCAAAGTGAGGCCTGCGAGACTGACGGGAAGTGACACACACATATGCTCAAGAGTTCTCTCACTGGACAACTCTAAGTGCTCACCACAAACACCATTCTTCTGTAGGAAGTGAAAAGTTTAGCACTGTGACCCCTGTCTTATAAGCCTGGGGGAAAGGTTGCTTAAGCCCCTTCCATTACAAAGCAGCACCTCTTAGCTTGTACCTCAGCAGCTGAGTGATTTGTCCTAAGCTACCACAGGAGAAGGAGCCAGAGAAGAGAGGGAAGGATGAGAAGAAAGGAGGTGTGAGGTCGATATCCCAAATAGATCCTGACTGGGGAATTTGCATGAGAAGGCTTCCTTAGGCTCATATACTTGAAAGAGGTCCTTGGTTGGTGGACCGAAGAGAGGTTGGTGGGAGGTGTGGTCTTGTTGGAGGAGGTGTGTCACTGTGGAGGGCAGTGAGGTTTCAGTTCTCTCTCTCTCTCTCTCTCTCTCTCTCTCTCTCTCTCTCTCTCTCTCTCTC
>NW_021604613.1:11141455-11215167 GCF_004785775.1 Grammomys surdaster
CTCTCTCTCTCTCTCTCTCTCTCTCTCTCTCTCTCTCTCTCTCTCTCCACACTCCTAACCTTGAGAGTTATGGCCTGACCCTCTGTAGCCATAAGGGCAAACAAACTCTTTCTTCTATAAGTTACCTTGATTATGGTATTTTATCTCAATAGAAAAGTAACAAATACACCAACTTCACTATAAGCTCTATGTTCTACACTTAAAAAAAAAGGGATCTATCCCAGTGACACATCAATGGTACCAGTTAGTAAGTAGCTGATCAGGGTAATTTGTCCCCCAAATGTGCTTAAGGTATAGGTATGTAACGGGGAGGAACAGGGTCTATCTTTCTGGAGCATGCGTTCTAGTGAATGGCTCTGGAATTAGTGAACAATACACATCCCAGTGGGCTGCATTGGGGTCTACTGTGCACATGGGAGGAAACAGCCCTGTATATAATGACTGTGTCAGAAAAAGCACCTCTGAAAGGGCTCATTTGGGGGAAGCTGTCAAAAAAGAACTGACTGAGCTGAGGGAGCTTCCTGGATGGGAGCCTGTGAGCAAGAGGAAGGGATGAGGCTCCTGCCATGAAGAGACCCGAGTACAAAAGCCTAGTACAGAGCCAGGCGGTCTGACATACAGCGCCACACTTTCCCCAAGTCCAGTGAAAAACAAATGAAGTATTTAATCAGAGGAATAACGTTATTTTGGCTTTTTTAAAAACATTATTTCAACCACATCTGTGTGGAGGACAGGTCAGGGAGTAGAGAAGGTAAGACCTTCACGGCAGCCTCCTCTTTCAGACTGGAGAAAGCACACACATACTTTCTTCTAGTCTGTCATCTTTCAAAAGGAAAGACAGTCACTTACCATAAGGAGACACACTCAGCTAAGGTAAGTAACACAAATAAGGAGAGAATGGAGACAGGAAAAAAAGCCATCTGCAGCTGAAGAGAACCTCTGGGTTCAGTCTGGAGGGTAGGAATCTAGAAGAGGTGGGTCATTTAAAACTGCTATCCATGGATTGAGATAGGATTTTGCTCTAACAACCAAGAGAACTAGCTTAAGGATTTCTATGTCTTGTGGGGTGGAGAGAGAAAGCAGAGGTAAGATAGAACCTATGAACAGCCCATCAGCTTGCTTTCTGCTGTAGTTTGGAGCTACAATGTGACACACTCCCAACCCAAGACTTCTGTGTTAAGGACTTCTGTGTAAGCCATAGAGGCATTAAGAGGATCTATGAAAGGAAGCTAGGTCATTGGAAGTATCCTTGAAGGCATCTGGGGACCTATGTCCTCCCCTAGCTCTCTTCCTCTTTCCTCCTGGACACCATGGGTTGAGCATCTCCAGGATGGTGTTCCCATCACGGTATAGCCTGACATCACAGGTGAATCTTCTTAACTGCACTGACTGTCCCAAGTACTTTGTCACATCGATGCAAAGCCGACTAATCCAGGGCACAGTTTCTATTCTCGACCTCTTTGCAGTCCAGGTATAGCCACACTGCCAAGCTCTGATACACAGGTTGAGTGGAGGGAACACACAAGTTCTTAGATCGTACTCCAAGGAAGCATGTGTTCATCCCAGGCTTCATGCCTGCAGTCCTACCTATGGAGAGGTCGCAGGGCCCATAAACAAGTGAAAAGTGAGGTTGACAAGAGACAAAGATGGAGTTTCAGGGTTAGGGGCTGAAAATAGAAGGAACCCAGGTTTTTTGACACTATGAAACTACACACCAGAACAGAACAGCTACTATGAGGCTACAGTGTGACAAAGAAAGAACTTCTCTTAAGTCACATTCTAATACAGATTGGGAACATGGGAGCCTCCAGAACCATGAGCCATTTGCATCATCTCCCATCTGAGTCATGGAACAAGTAAATTCCACTACCCCAATCAGTGCTGAGGCTCTGTGGTCAGACTCAGTGACTTAGAAAGTCATCCTCTTCTGTTACAATAACCTTAGCACCATTTCTTACCACTTAAAACACACACACACACAACTCAAAATTCTCTTTATCTAAGGTTTCTTTTTAGTAACGGTTTCAACACATTTGGGAGTAGAAAATCCCAATCAGGCTTTGGAAGTCTCTGCAAAAGACATTGCCAGAGAGTGGGAAACTGTAAAATCCATCACAGAGAGTGTGATTGCCGAGGAAAGGGCTCAGATTTTACTATCAGCCCCTAAACTGACATCACAGGTCAGGAGCCCAAGGCACTTGTCCCAGCACACCTCCACTTGATGTCTACAAAGGCAGATGAGGGGGAACTGTGAGGTCTGTGGCTGCGTAGAGGCTCAAGCCAAAGGAGCTGCCACAGGACACCCAGAGGATGCTGCTTCCTGTGGATACTTAATTCATGCCTGGGTTTCCATCTGTTCTGTGGAAGTCTAGGTTATAAATGACAGAAACTTTGCTATCTGGCTATCTGGTCTATGATGCATAAAGCGATGGGACTTTGTTCTGCTAGAAACAGCTCCTTCTCCGTCCTCCTTTCTCTGTGGCTTCCCTGTAGAGAAGGTATGGAAAAGAACATCGCAAAATGGACAGAAGATGGACTTTGATGTCAGATGAACTTGGCCTTGAAGTCCAAGTTCACTATTTATGTGACTTGGACAGTCACTTGATGTTGTTAAGCTGCTTCTTCTTCCTCCTCCTCCTCCTCCTCTTCTTCTTCTTCTTCTTCTTCCCCTCCTCTTCCTCCTCCTCCTCCTCCTCTTCCTTTTCCTCTTCCTCCTCTTCCTCCTCCTCTTCCTCCTCCTCCTCTTCCTCCTCCTCTTCCTCCTTCTCCTCTTCTTCCTCCTCCTCTTCCTCCTCCTCTTCCTTCTCCTCTTCCTCCTCCTCCTCTTCTTCCCCCTCCTCCTCTTCCTCCTCCTCCTCTTCCTCCTCCTCTTCCTCCTCCTCTTCTTCTTCATTATAAAATGTTTTCTCCCATTAATTTATTTATTCACTTTACATCTTGGCCACTGCCCCTCCTCCCTTCATTAACTGTTGGGAAGTCAGTTTGATGGGTTGTGGTAGGGGTGTGTGTGTGTGTGTGTGTGTGTGTGTGTGTGTGCATTACTCAATTCTGAAGTGCTTGCTTTTATTGTCCCACTGTCCTTTCCTTCCTTCCTTCCTTCCTTCCTTCCTTCCTTCCTTCCTTCCTTCCTCCCTTCCTTCTTTCCTCTCTCCCTCCCTCCCTCCCTCTCTCTCTCTTTCTCTCTCTTTCTTTTCTTCTTTCTTTCTTTCTTTCTTTCTTTCTTTCTTCCTTCCTTCCTTTCTTTCTTTAAGACGGGGTCTCATTTTGTAGTCCCAAATCTTACTATGTATACCAGGCTAGACTGTAACTCACAGAGATCCACCAGCCTTTGCTGGGATTAAAAGCATGTATCACCGTGCCCGGCCTCTGTTAGTGTTGCTGTTATGACTAGTACAGTTATTCTGATGACAATGCAGCTGGACCATTCCGGTTCAGACCTAGTCTAAGCATACCCAAGTTCTCTAACTTGGGAAGATTTTCAATTTTTTTCTGTGCTTCCATTTCCACATCTTTAAATTAAGAATGATTAGGAAAAAATACCACAAGTTTGCTGTGAGAAGTATATCTACAAAAATATTTAAGCAATTTGAAGGGAGCCTTGCTCAGACTAAAGTTTGAGTGTCAGCTTTGTTATTACCAGGGGTAAACCTTCACAATAAGTTACTAAACAGAAGGGCCTGTTGTCCAGGCAGCAGGCCCATCACTTTTCATGCTCTAGATAAAATTAAACACCAGCAGATCAGAAAACAGTCGCAGAGAGTCTACTCCCCACTGTCTGGTCAAGTGAATGGAGTGATGAGTGTGGGCACAATGTGAGAAGAGAATGCCTTTTTCTGTTTGTCCTTCCGAGTACATTTACTTCTCTGTGTCTTCCAGTTGGGTAACACCACAGGCCATTGACATGGAGCCACGGTGCAAATAATGGGAGGCAATATGGAGCTTACGCATGAGAGGTCAGTAAGTTTAAGGTTTTAAGCAAAACAATACAAATGTAATATTTTGAAATGTTACCTTTCCTCCAATGTTTTCTAAATTGAAGTCTTGTGCAGAAAGAACAAAGAGCACAAACTCGGGACTCAGCATCCTGCAGTCTAGGCCATGTCCTTTCTGGGCCATGTCCTTCCGTCACCCAACAGGTTTAATTGAGAGCCACTTTGTTGTGTGGCCTTCAGTTTCCTAGTCTGAGAAGTAAGAGGGCTTAGCCAGAAGGGCTACGGGACAGAATAAGACCCCGGGTTAATCTGGTCAGATACACATTAGCAGGCAGGCAACTCTGTATAGTCTAAGAATTACTTTCCTAGGTTTGTTCATTTTGTTTTTGTTTTTGCTGTTTTTCAGTATATTAGCTACCGATTGTAGAAACTTAGTTCCTTGCTTTCAGTGATGCCCCAGGGACAGATCCTCTCAAATGTCTGTTGATGGTGGTCAGCCATGTACCCCCCATCATGAGACCTAGGCTGACAGAGAAGGGTCCATTTGGACATTGCAGTTCTTCCCGCAAAAGCAGAGAAAAGATTTCAAATCTCAAACTGGCTTTCAAAACTCCTGTGTAGAAGTCAAATGCGTCACTTCTGCCCACAGTTTTATTGGCTACCTTGAGTCACATGACTTCTGACATCAGCAGGGAGGAGGTTAACAACAGGAATACTGGTTGACCATCAGAACAACCCACCACAGAGGGCAATAGAGAGTTCCTTGCCTAGTCTGGAGGGAAAATCTCAGTTTTTCAAAAGAAGAGCCCCCTGTCTGCTCAGGGGGAACACTTGGGACTCAAAGACAAATATATGAGCACTTCTAGGAAGCCACCCACTACGGAGGCAATTTCTCTCCGATGTTTTGTGAGAAAACAATGCCAAACAAATGTGAAAAAAAATGATAGAGAAGTGTGCCATTAGGGGTGGGGAAAGAGAGTCAGGGCTGGGGAAAGCCAGTCTTGGAAAGATGGCACCATTTTTCCGCAGCTCCGGGCGCTTCCTGCTAATGACTGCGTGCAGGCAGCATGCAAGCTCAGAGGATGCCAGGAAGAACATAAAAGGCAGAGGAAGAAGGATCAACATGTTTTGCTGCCATTTCCAGGAAAGGGATGGTCTCCCCACCAGCCTCTTACCGTAGATGACCAGGAAAATAAAATAAAAGCAAATACAAATAACAACACTGAAAATCTGAGTTCTGACTACCGTGTTTCGCAGCAAGCACATCCTCCCTCAAGTTCTGGCTGCAACCCAGCCCAGCCACTTGAAGCAGCATTGGCAGCTTGCTCTCTCTTGGCACCGGGCGTGTGTGGCAGCTGGATGCCTTGTAGTCAGTGTAGTTTTGCAGCTGGTGGTGGTAGCAATTGGCAAAAACGAGCCGTCCAGATGGGCATTAAATTTTCTTTAATGTTTCTAATATGTCAAAAGAGAATAATCCTGTGTCAAAGTGGCTGAGGAGAAATTTTACTTGAGAGTTTACAGGAATTCCATGTTGACAAGAGAGATACTGCTTTATTTTAACTACATAGGCAGGTCTTATTCCTGAACATTGGTTAAGGATGAAAAGAAAGCTCCTGTGGTTAAAGGGATTGGAGGGACCTCCCACCTCCTCCCTTTACAGGACCTCTACAATTTGTCAACTACCAGCCAGCACTTATCAGTAGGTATAGAATATATACAGAGGGTCCAAAAGGAAAACAATGTCTTATTCTGGAATGTTTATGGTCTTCCAAGGGACTAGTGCCATTTACTGATACAAAATTAACAGTAAGTTAATAATTGCATTGCGTAAAGTGCAGAGAAAATCAACACCGTGTATTTTGAAGTATTTTTAAACTGTTGTAAATCACACAACAACAAAGGACAAATGAATCACCCATTTCAAAAATGTGTTTGGATGTGAACCTGCCATTCATAAAGCCTATAAAGTTCGGAAATGATGGAGAATCTCATTAGCAATCAGGGAGAGGAGAGAGGTCATTTGCACCAACAGCACAGGAGACCTAAGTACCTTCGTCACATCTTGTGTGCACAGGCTCTGTGGAAGGATAATTTCTCAGTAGCTATAAATTTAAAGTGCAAATGCTCCATAACCTGGCAAGTCCTTGGCACCTGCTGCAGCGGCAACCAGCATTCCCATGCAAGACTGGTCACTGTACTACACAGGGACTGTGTGATGATGTCCTAGCAATGCCACTTAAAATACAATCCTGGCACCCTTTGAAAGCTTGTTAGAAATGTCCCACCCCTGAACTACTGAACTCAGACACGTGCAGATACATCCCAATAGTCTATTCTAATGAGCCCCTCTGGTAACTGACGCTCATTAACGCTCATGAAGCAGTTACTATGACATTGTGTTTAATAGAGGAGGAGGGGGAGGAGGAGGAGGAGGAGGAGGAGGAGGAGGAGGAGGAGGAGGGGGATGAGGAGGGAGAGGAAGGGGGAAGAGAAAGGAGCAATCTAAAAGTCTAGCATGGCTTGTTCATATTCTTTTAAAAAAATAAAATTAACCAGCACATTTAAAAACAATACGGTAGATTCATGAAGATTCAAAAAAATATCGAAGAGCCCAGTGGACAGTGCGATACTGTTCTGCTCTCCTAAAGAGTCTATAGAACATGGACTGGGGGCATGCCTCAGTTGACAGAGTATTTGCCTAGCACACACAAAGTCTATCTCTAGCACTTGTAAAACTGCATGTGGTGGCACACACTGGTAATTCCAACACTCAGGCGACAGGGACAGGAAGGTCCACAGATTAAAGTCATCTTAGGCTATATAGTGAGTGCACCAGCTTTGGCTACCTGAGACCCCGTCTCAAAAAATTAAGAAAACCATTAGAACTACAGCATCTATTTTTTAATGTGCCACCATTTCTACAGCTTGATCTTTATGTATGAATATGTACAGAAGGCTGCAGGAAGTCTGCAGCAGGATACTAAGCTGACAGGGCTCATTCTGGGGAAACACTAGGGTTGGGGTGATAATAAGGAGGTCCATTGTCTTTTCTTTGTCATTTGGTATATATAACAAGGACTCATACAAGTATTATTCATGAATATGTTCTCCATTTTTTTAACTTTAGGAAAGAGGACTATCTGGTGGCCAGGAGGGTCAAGTTCTAGGCCATCTCTCCACTGCTAACCCCGGGCAAATGCCAAGCTCCCTATCCTTCAGCTCCCTGAACTGGCAAACAGGACCCAGAGCAGTTAGCCCAAAGTCGTTTCACTCAGCTTTATCACGATGCTAGTCTGCCTGGAGTCTTCTGAGAAAGAACATCGAGATTCTTGAACCTGGTAAATAACTAGAAACATGCATGCTTGCACCTTGGAAGGACAAGTGAGAAAATCACTTCCACATGCTGTCTTAGGACAAACGCTCTACTGGGGCGTGCCCTGACTGTAAATATCACTGTGGCTACGGAAAGCCACTTGTATTTTTAAAGTAAAAGTTTAGAAGCCAGATTTTTTAAAATAATTGCTCCACAAAACTTTCCAGAGCTTAAGCTTAAGTGAGTTTTCAGGCCTTGGTAACATTATGTACAAATATAGGTAATACAATTACCCATGTCCTAGCAGAACACAGTGAGCCAGACAGTGGCAATTTGTTTGCTGGCTTCTGACCTGTATCACAAGCTATACTGATAATGCTACATTTTTTTATTATAACAGAAAAAAATAGGGGTTATGCCAAACACCCTGTTTATTTTTGGTGTTATGCATTACCTATATAGCCTATATATAATTCTGAGGATGTGGATACATTAATATTGGTTAAGTAAGAATTGAAAAAACAAAACCCTGTATTAAATAGAGCAAGGTGAAACAACATTTACTGCAAGTGTGAGCAACTCTCCCCTCCAGGGCCCATCCCACTGTCCTGAGTTATGTGGTAATCCAGCCCAGCAACGCTAGAGAGCTGGAGAGCATCAGTAACCCTGTCATTTAATAACCAGGCATTGTAAGCTTGGGAGTCAAGTCCACTTTTTCGGTCTCTCTGGCCAGGTCTCCTTCCTGAGTGGAAACAGAACACAAACGCCTTTAGCACCTTGGATGCAAATGGATGAGTCAGCCAGATTTTACAAGGAAATTAATTTTGAAAGGCCAAGTTAACTGCTTTCCACTGTTTCTTCAAAATGAATTTAAGCGAATACTTAGGGGGAGATGCTAATGCAGAATGCCTTTATTGGGACTTTAGAACTCTGGCTATGAAGTAACTTTCCATTAATTTTTAGAACAAAAGGAGACGGACTGAGTTTGTATTTGGTAGAGTATTTGCCTACCATGTGTGAAGCCTTGGGTTTAATCCCCAGCACCACATGAACTGGGCATGATGATACACATTCCTGTAACGCCAGGACTCGGGATGTGGTAGCAGAAGGATCAGAAGTTCACAGTCATCCTTGAGTACATAAAGGTCAGGCTGGGATACAGGAGGACACATAAGGACACACCCTTCTCAATAAAGAAAAGGCACAAACAGCCAAGTGTGGTAGGGCAATGCCTGTGAGCCCAGAGCTTGGAAGCAAAGGCAAGAGGATCTTGAGTTTTATGCCAGCCTGGGCTACAAAGTGAGTACTGAAGGGGGAAAAAGGAAAATAAAAGCAAGCCAGAGACCGCTGATTATTTTCTGCGCATGTGCGGGGTGTGTGTGTGTGTGTGTGTGTGTGTGTGTGTGTGTGTGTGTGTGATCCAGGATCCATTGCTGCCTGTCCTGCTCTGAACCCCAGCTCTGAACCCTGCAACAGCGCCACCTCCAGGAAGAGTTGAGCTTTTCTGGTGAAAAAGATGAGACCCGCAGCAGATGTAGAAAAGAAAGAGATCTGGGGCTGTAGCCCTCTCCACCAACCCAATGTTCCCTCTTCACTGTCTTATCAATAAAGGCTACTTAATAGTCCTCATTTTTGGGTGTGTGACAATGGTCTCTGAGTGTCGTCATTCTTATTTGGTGACTTTAACCAGCCCACTTTGCTCTTTACTACATGTGTTCTCATATTACTTCAACGATGCCATCAGTTTCCAGTTAGAACCCTAACTATGTGAGGCGCAGAGTAATAAGAAGCACGTATCTACCCATGAGTACTGAAATAAAGCCAGAAGTTAATGAAATTCCAAGCCATTCTTAAGCAAACTCTGGTCAGCAGGCTCAGAACTCCACCCCAACCGTACCGGAAAAGTAGATGTGCCCTGTACCTGACCATTCTGCTTACCCCAAAGGCATGGAAGTAAATGCAAGGTAAATGTGGTCTGCTCTTGGCTCACGTGGGCTGGATAAAGTAGTGTCCCTTTCCTGGGAATGTGTCTGGCCACCTGCTGAAAACAAAGCAATGAGTTTCAGAGTACAGTATTTCCCAGCCACCTCGACATACTTGAGAGACAACGGCGAATAATGGAAACGTGATGGGACGCTCTTTACTGTGCCATGACCCAAAAGATCAAGGAGTTAAGTCTTCTCCCAGCATCTGTGAAAACAATAACGGGCTGCTTTGTGAATGTGTGCATGGGTAAAGTTCCAGAAGTAATGTCATCACATGCAAAGAAAGTCTGGCCACACTGGCTCCCTAATTTTCATCTTCAGAATTTTGTATTTTCCATCGAGTGCTAGAGCTGTTTTTCATTTTCTGATGTTACAGAGTACTGCCACCCAGCAGAGGAAGAAGCCTCTCTTATCGTTGAAACAAAATCCCTCTGATTCACTCTTTCTTAAGTGTTTTAATTTTTTCATTCTTTGAATATATATATATATATATATATATATATATATATATATATATTAAAGACACTAGTTATTTTTGTATAGCTATACAAAGTTCTTAATGTTTTTTTGTCAACAGGATATAATGGAATTTTACAACTATATAAAAAAAGTTGCCTTTGCCTAAAAAAACAGTATTTAACCTGTGTGTACAGAGCTAACTGACAAAAATCTCTACCATCTAGCACCCCAATTTATTGATGAAATAAGCTACTCCATATTATACGATTTCCCCAAAAATAGAAAAATATAGATACACACACACACACACACACACACACACACACCTTCTACTACCCAAGACACAGTATCATGACCTGTCTGCAGGAAACTTGAAATTTTGCCAAATTTTACTATAATCGTGTATTTTTACCCTTCCTTTTCTCCCTTCAAACCTTCTCATACATACTGCTTTGCTCTCTTTCAAACTCATGGGCTTTTTTCATTAATTATTTTTACACACACACACACACACACACACATGCACTCACACACCCCACTCAGTCGTGTAATGTTACTTTTATGTATGTTTCTTAGAGCTGGCCATTTGGTATTGGATAACCAACTCATGTGCTCTTCCCTGAGGAGTCTGTCTCCTCTGCTCTCCCCTCTCAGCAAATCTTAGTTTGCACATGGTCCTTTGTGTAGTGTCAAGGCCTTTTGGACTTTCCCCTGCCCATGTTAGCGTGTCTGTTATGTTGTCCTTATTCAGTGTTGAGGCAGCTATGTTGTTGAATTTATGATATTTCTAGGAGACAAAATCTCACAGAAAACTTCATGGTTTTTCTTTACAATATCAGCCCACTTTTCTGCAATAATCTCTGAGTCTTAAGTGAAGGACTTGTGTTATAGATGCATCAGTTGAGTTTGAGATACAAAAACAAAACACAACAACAACACAACAAAAACAATCTATGGGCTTATTGTTTGCTTTTGTTTGTTCATTTGTTTGTTGATTTGTCTCCATTTGTTGCAAAAATAAACTTTCCTGATGAGTATGAACTACAATTGTCTTGGGTATATGAATAGATATTTAGAGTGTAGTTAGGGACTATAGTGGTTTAGTAAATCGGTGGTTGCAGATTGTCTTCCAAGATCCATGACTTGACTAGCCCCGGGTATCTAGGTTTCCAATAAACAGACATGGTCTTCCTCTTGTTGAGCAGATCTTAAGCACAGTTAGAGAGCTGTTGGTTGCTGACAAGGTATGCATGACACTACTGCACCCTTAGAGTTAAGTATGTCATCCTAGACATTGTTCTAGTTCATAGGCGTCATAGATGGATAGGACTGTCAGTTGCCTCCTTCCTTTGGAAGTTTGCATGGTACCTTTTTATATCAGGAAAGCTAGTCCTTAGGGAAGAGACATTCAAGTTAATACCAACTCAGTAGATTCTGGGATCTGTGTGTGAAGTACATGGCATCTTCAGCAATAGGGACTTAGCTTCCACCTCTGGGAGGAACCAAGCGAAATACCAATAACTTATGTTTTGGAAGTCTCTTAGACAACCCTGACCAACAGCTCAAAGAGGGCTCCTCATGACTTCTGTCAGGGTTTCTGTTAGATGGTCTTTGAGTCTTAGAGCCATATTGTCAGCCAATATGTGTATTTCATTTAAAAAAGATATGTATATTTATATATCAAGTTATGAGTATCATAGGTATTTGTAGGAGGACACCATATATTGTATGATCATTAAGACATTTTTTTTAAATCCTGTTATTTTATTCACTTCCCTTCTTCTGTCTTCCTCTTATCCCTCCCTAAAGTCCCCCCCTCTCTCATTCCCCCTTCAGAATACTAGTACTATGGTTTTTTCCCTCTATACAGCGCCTCCAACTCTAAACGGTCTCTTCTTTCCTCTCCTGATTTCTGTAGTCACTACAGACTACATATTCACATTTGCAGATTTGAAGCTAGGTGTCTCTAATGAGAGAGACTATGTGATGTCTGTTTTTCTGGGACTGGGTTACCTCTCCCAATATGATCTTTTCTAGCTCCACTCATTTACCTGAGAAGTATCTTATGTCATTTTTATTTACAGCTGAACAGCATTACATAGTACAAATATATCACATTTTCATTATCCATTCATCAGTTGAAGAGCATTTAAGTTGTTTCCATTCACTAGCTATTGTAAATAGAGCCGCAGTGATCAAGGTTGAGCTAATACCTCTGGATTAGGACATTGACTATTTGGGGCATATGCCAATAAATGGTATAGCTGAATCATATAGTAAATTTATGTTTATCGATTTATGAGAATTCTCCACACTGATCTCCAGAGTGTCAGAAACAACTTGTAATCTCGCCATCAGTGAATGAAGCTTTCCTTGGCCAATACCTTGCCCAGTGTTTATTGTTGGTTGTTGTGTCAGTCTTTGGCATTGCGACTGGAGTAAGATGAATCATATATATACATATATATATATATATATATATACATATATATATATATATATATATATATATATATGATTTTTTGTCAAATTGTAATTTATACTCATTCACACGAGGGTTATAAACACAAAAAGGCAGGACGTGGGGAAGGGGATGACACTGGAGCATGGGTGTCCAAGGGGAATACAGCTATTTTTCAGAACAGGGTATCGGCTGGCTGAGGGTTCAAGGGATAGGTCACTAAGTCTCTGCCTATGATTCACTTGTCCTTATCTAAGTTGGTAATATGTGCCAAGGCTACCTATTTACAAGGTCTATGACTACTCAGGCTGGTAAATTTCCACAAAAGCTGCCTGTTTACAATAGCTTATAGCCATCTGTTTCAATGTTTTTCTTACAGAGACCCAAGACTTGGTGTTAGTATACATGTATGGCAGGCCTATTGCTGATTTTAGGCCTATGTCTGATGTTAGGCCTTCAGTGTATAAGCAGGGATGCCCCTGACATCTCCTCCCTTCTCTAAGTATAGAAGAGCTGTGGCGATTCTAATCTTGGGAAGGCAGAGATAGTGGCCTGACCTCCAGTAATTGAAGGGGACCTTGTAATGGCTCCTGTCCCCCTGTCATTGTCCAGTGAGGCATGAGGGTCATACCCATCCCGATGTCTTTTTCCTGGAGAGGGGATACTTTTGACATCAATCCCTATGCAGTCAGGCTTGTCCCTCAGGGAACCCAGAGAGATATTTTTAACTTTTATTTATATTCCTTTGCAGTGCTTAGCCTCTCAGCCTAAGCAAGAATTCAGATTGCCAGTCAGAGAGGTTCTGGGTGGCCCCTCTCTGCCTGGTCTAGGGGCGGAAGTCCTCTCTTTTAGGTTGGGTGGAGATGGGTTTTGAGAGCACCCTGGATAAAGTAACAACCTCATCTTGAGTCTCGTGGTCCTCCATAGCTAACTTATGATAATGTATCTGAATAGGTTTTACTACCAAATTACTTATCTGTTGTTTCACGGAGTTAGTCAGCCTATTTGAGGCACAAGGACCAGAAGAAATAAGCAAAAAGAACCCAAATAATGGTCCCAAGATGAGAGGAGGTAGGGTTGACAACCCTGGAGAGGTTGAAAACCAATTCTTGTACCAGCATTCATCTTTCTCTTTCTCTCTCTGACTTTTATCAGGGCATTCTCTGACCTTTTTCATGCTCTCTTTAACCATCCCTGTCTTGTCTATGTAGAGGCAATATTCTTCTTTAAGGACTGTACACAGTCAAGAGCTGTACACAGCCTTTTCTATTATAATAGAGTAAATCAAGTTCAATAAGGATCTTTGCGATTTTTGGAGGTCTCTTGAGACAGCAAAACGAGGAATTTCTTCAGATTAGTGATGTCAATCTCTAGTTGTTTGATGTTCTTGTCAATGGCCCTTCGATGGTCTGAGTAGCATAAGTTCGGAGGCCAGCATCTGGATTGGAACTTCTAACAGCAGACATCACGGGTGATTCATTTTTACCTGGAAAGGAAAAAGAAGGGAATTCTCAGGGAGATTTCTCTTCTCTGGGTGTAAATTATTATTTGTTTTATTTATGGTTGGGCCTGGCTTTGTGGGGCTACCTATTTATTTCATTAATCTTTTTGGTAGCCAGTTAGCTGTGCCTTCTGTGGTATCAAACAGGCATATCAATCCTCAGCCCCGTAAGGGAACTGGGTCTGAGCCTTTCCCTTTAAGGGTAAGAGGGTCCTTCCCCATATCTGTGGCATACTTTTTATTGGTCTCGGTGATGCCAGAGGCAGTCAGCAGCAGATTTGCCATGAGCTTTCAGTTTTAGAGAGTTAAAAGTGAACAAGGAATGATGGAGAGTATTTCAGGGGGACTCCTTCTGGGGGAGTACCATTCCCCCTCTTTTGTTTTTAAAGCCAATTTTTCAGGATTCTTGTAAAATCAGGCAGAAGCACCAACAGACGTTCCTTCCACACTAAGAGAGTCATGCGGACATTACTTAAAGAAATACAAATCTATATTAATAATCTCTTTTATCAAAGGACTGTTATAGCACAGCCAACAACTAATCAGACTATATAATATATCGATTAATAATAGCTTCTTCTACTTTTTGTGAGATTACTTTTCTTTTGTCAATTAATTTTTGAGAGAAATTAGGATTTACATTTCTCTTGAGAATATTAAACAGAGACTTAAACTCTTTTGTGGAGAGCTTAAAATAAGTTCTTAGCCAGTTAGCATCTCCTAGAAACTTTTGAAAATAATATGAATTAAGTAAACTCTTTCTCTTTTTTTTCAGACCCTTTATCTGTTTTTTTTATTGAATATTTTACGTATTTAACTTTCAATGTTATCTCCTCTCCCATTCTCTCCCAAAATTCCTTATCCCATACCCACTCCTCCTATTTTTATGAGGGTGTGCTCCAAACAACCTCCCAGTCCCATCTCCCTGCCCTCGAACTCCCCAACACTAGGGAATCCAAACTTTCGGGGACCATGGCCCTTCACTTCCACTGATGTCTGACAAGGCCACCCTCAGTTACCTATTCAGGTGGAGACATGAGTCCCTCCCTTTGTGCTCTCAGGCTGGAGGTTTAGACTTTAGGATCTCTGGTTGAAACTTTTGATATGCCTTCTAGAAAGGACCAAAGCACCCACACTTTGGTCTTCCTTCTTCTTTGTGAGTTTCATGTGGTCTATGTGTTGTGTCTTAGATATTATGAGCTTTTGGGCTAATATCCACTTACCAGCGAGTCGATACCATTTATGTTCTTTTGAGATTGGGTCACCTCACTCAAGATGATATTTTCCAGCTCCATCCATTTGCCTAAGAATTTCATGAACTCATTGTTTTTAATAGCTGAGTAGTATTCCATTGTATAAATGTACCACATATTCTGCATCCATTCTTCTGTTGAAGGACATCTGGGTTCTTTCCAATTTCTGGCTATTATAAATAAGGCTGCTATGAACATAGTGGAGCATGTGTCCCTGTTGCATATTGAAACATCTTTTGGGTATATGCCCAGGAGAGGTTTAGCTCGGTCCTCAGGTAACACTATGTTCAATTTCCTGAGATACCGCCAGACTGCTTTCCATAGTGGTTGTACCAGTTTACAATCCCACCAGCAGTGGAGGAGTGTTCCTCTTTCTCCACATCCTCGCCAACATCTGCTGTCACCTGTGTTTTTGATCTTAGCCATTCTGACTGGTGTGAGGTAGAATCTCAGGGTTGTTTCATTTGCATTTCCCTGATGACTAGGTATGCTGAACACTTCTTTAGTTGCTTCTCAACCATTCGAGCTTCCTCAGTTGAGAATTCTTTGTTCAGCTCTGTGTTCCATTTTTTAATAGGGTTCTTTGATTGTCTAGAGTCTAATTTCTTCAGTTCTTTGTACACCTTGGACATTAGCCCTTTATCAGATGTAGGGTTGGTAAAGATTTTTTCCCAATCTGTTGGTTGCCACTTTGTCCTATTGACTGTGTCCTTTGCTTTACAGAAGCTTTGCAGTTTTATGAGGTCCCATTTGTCAATTCTTGGTCTTAGAGCACAAGCCATTGATGTTCTGTTCAGGAACTTTTCTCCTGTGTCCTTATGGTCGAGGCTTTTCCCCAATTTCTCTTCTATTAGTTTCAGTGTAGCTGGTTTTAGGTGGAGGTCCTTGATCCACTTGGAATTGAGCTTTGTACAAGGAGATAAGTATGGATCAATTTGCATTCTTCTACATGCTGACCTCCAGTTGGACCAGCACCATTTGTTGAAAATGCTGTCTTTTTTCCACTGGATGGTTTTAGCTCCTTTGTCAAAGATCAAGTGACCATAGGTATGGGGGTTCATTTCTGGGTCTTCTATTCTATTCCACTGATCCTCCTGCCTGTCTCTGTTCCAATACCATGCAGTATTTTTTTTTTATCACTATTGCTTTGTAGTACAGCTTGAAATCAGGGATGGTGATTCCTCCAGAAGTTCTTTTATTGCTGAGAGTAGTTTTCGCTATCCTGGGTTTTTTGTTATTCCAAATGAATTTTAAGATTGTTTTTTCTATCTCTGTGAAGAATTGAGTGGGAATTTTGATGGGGATTGCATTAAATCTGTAGATGGCTTTTGGCAAAATAGCCATTTTTACTATATTAATCCTTCCAATCCATGAGCATGGGAGATCATTCCATCTTCTGACATCTGTTTCGATTTCTTTCTTCAGGGGCTTAAAGTTTTTGTCATATAGGCCTTTTACTTGCTTGGTTAGATTCACACCAAGGTATTTTATATTATCTGTGACTATTGTGAAGGGTGTCATTTCCATAATTTCTTTCTCAGCCAGTTTATCTTTTGAGTAGAGGAAGGCTACTGATTTGCTTGAGTTAATTCTTATATCCAGCCACTTTACTAAAGTTGTTTATCAGGTTTAGCAGTTCTTTGGTGGAAGTTTTGGGGTCACTTAAGTATACTATCATATCATCTGCAAATAGTGGGATTTTGACTTCTTCCTTGTCACTTTGTATCCCTTTGACCTCCTTGTGTTGCCTGATTGCTCTGGCTAGGACTTCCAGTACTATATTGAATAGGTAGGGGGAGAGTGGGCAGCCTTGTCTAGTCCCTGAATTTAGTGGGATTGCTTCAAGTTTCTCTTCATTTAGTTTGATGTTGGCTATTGGTTTGCTGTATATTGCTTTTACTATGTTTAGGTATGGACCTTGAATTCCTGATTTTTCCAAGACTTTTATCATGAAAGGATGTTGAATTTTGTCAAATGCTTTCTCAGCATCTAGTGATATGATCATGTGGTTTTTTTCCTTTGAGTTTGTTTATATAGTGGATTACATTGATGGATTTCTGTATATTGAACCAACTCTGCATTCCTGGGATAAAGTCTACTTGATCATGATGGATAATTGTATTGATGTGTTCTTGGATTCGGTTCGCTAGAATTTTATTGAGTATTTTTGCATCAATGTTCATAAGGGATATTGGTCTTTGTTGGGTCTTTGTGTGGTTTAGGTCTATTTTGTGGAATAGTTTGAAGAGAATTGGTATTAGGTCTTCTTTGAAAGTCTGATAGAATTCTGCACTAAAACCGTCTAGTCCTGGACTTTTTTGGGGGGGGGAGACTTTTAATGACTGCTTCTATTTCCTTTGGGGTTATGGGACTGTTTAAGTGGTTTATCTGCTCCTGATTTAACATTGGTAACTGGTATTTGTCTAGAAAATCGTCCATTTCATCCAAATTTTCCAATTTTGTTGAGTATAGGCTTTTGTAGTAGGATCTGGTGATTTTTTGAATTTCCTCAGTTTCTGTTGTTATGTTGCCCTTTTCAGTTCTGATTTTATTAATTTGGATACTGTCTTTCTGTCCTCTGATTAGTCTGGCTAGGGGTTTATCTATCTTGTTGATTTTCTCAAAGAACTAGCTCCTGGTTTTATTAATTCTTTGTATAGTTCTTTTTGTTTCTATTTGGTTGATTTCAGCCGTGAGTTTGATTATTTCCTGCCTTCTACTCCTCTTGGGTGTATTAGCTTCTTTTTGTTCTAGGGCTTTCAGGTGTGTTGTCAAGCTGCCAGTGTAAGCTCCACCCAGTTTCTTTTTGTAGGCACTTAAAGCTATGAATTTTCCTCTCACCACTACTTTCATTGTATCCCATAGGTTTTAGTATGATGTGTCATCCTTTTCCTTAAATTCTAAAAAGTCTTTAATTTCTTTCTTTCTTTCTTCCCTGACCAGATTATCAATGAGTAGGGTGTTGTTCAGTTTCTATGTGAATGTGGGCTTTCCATTGTCTTTGTCATTGTTGAAGACCAGCCTTAAACCATGGTGATCTGATAGGATGCAGGGGATTATTTCAATTTCTTTGAATCTGTTTTGAATTTCTTTGAGGCCTGTTTTGTGCCAAATTATATGGTCTATTTTGGAGAAGGTACCTTGAGGTGCTGAGAAAAAGGTGTATTCTTTTGCTTTACAGTAAAATGTTCTATAGATATCTGTTAGGTCCATTTGGTTCATAACTGCTGTTAGTTTCACTGTATCTCTGTTTAGTTTCTGTTTCCATGATCTAGCCATTGCTGAGAGTGGGGTGTTGAAGTCTCCCACTATTATTGTGTGAGGTGCAATGTGTGTTTTAATCTTTAGTAAGGTTTCTTTTATGAAGGTGGGTGCTCTTGCATTTGGCGCATAGATATTCAGAATTGAGAGTTCATGTTGGTTGACTTTTCCTTTGGCAAGTATGAAATGACCTTCCTTATCCTTTTTGATAGCTTTAAGTTGAAAGTAGAATTTATTCCATATTAGAATGGCTACTTCAGCTTGTTTCTTAGGGCCATTTGCTTGAAAAATTGTTTTCCAACCTTTTACTCTAAGGTAGTGTCTGTCTTTGTCGCTGAGCTGGGTTTCCTGTATGCAGCAAAAAGCTGGGTCCTGTTTGCATGTCCAGTCCATTAGCCCATGCCTTTTTATTGGGAATTCAGTCCATTGATGTTAAGAGATATTAAGGAGAGGGTGTTGTTGCTTCCTGTCATTTTTGCTAATAGTGGAGACATTGTTTATGTGGTTATCTTCTTTTGACTTTGTTGGAAGGGGATTATTTTCTTGCTCTTTCTAGGGTATAGTTGCCCTCTTTGTATTGGAGCTTTCCTGCTATTATCCTTTGTAGTGTTGGGTTTGTGGAAAGATACTGTGTAAATTTGGTTTTGTCGTGGAATATCTTGGTTTTTCCATCTATGGTAATTGAGAGTTTTGCTGGGTATAGTAGCCTGGACTGGCATTTATGTTCTCTTAGGGTCTGTATGACATCTGTCCAGGATCTTCTGACTTTTATAGTAACTGGTGAAAAGTCAGGTGTAATTCTGATAGGTTTGCCTTTATATGTTACTTGGCCTTTTCCCCTTACTGCTTTTAAAATTCTTTGTTTTGTGCGTTTTGTGTTTTGACTATTATGTGACGGGAGGTATTTCTTTTCTGATCTAGTCTATTTGGCATTCTGTAGGCTTCTTGTATGATTATGGGATTATGGTTATTCTCATTCCTTAGGTTAGGGAAGTTTTCTTCTATAATTTTGTTTAAGATATTTATTGGCTCTTTAAGTTGGGAGTCTTCACTCTCTTCTATACCTATTATCCTTAGGTTTGGTCTTCTCATTGTGTCCTGGATTTCCTGGATGTTTTGTGTTAATAACTTTTTACATTTTGTGTTTTCTTTGACAGTTGTGTCAATATTTTCTATGGTATCTCTGCACCTGAGATTCTTTCTTCTATCTCTTATATTCTGTTGGTGATGCTTGTGTCTATGACTCCTGATTTCTTTCTTAGGTTTTCTATCTCCAGGGTAGTCTCCCTTTGTGATTTCTTTATTGTTTCTACTTCCACTTTTATGTCCTGGATGGTTTTGTTCAATTCCTTCACCTGTTTGTTCGTGTTTTCTTGTAATTCTTTAAGGGATTTTTGTGTTTCCTCTTTAAGGGCTTCTGTTTACCTGTGTTCTCAAATTTTTTGAGAGTGTTGTTTATGTCCTTCTTAAAGTCCTCTATCATCATCATTAGAAGTGATTTTAGATCTAGTTCTTGCTTTCCTGGTGATATGGGGAGTTCAGGACTTTCTAACGTGGGAGAACTAGGTTCTGAGGATGGCAAGAACCTTGGGTTGCTGGTGCTTGTGTTCTTGCGCTTGCCTTTCACCATCTGGATTTCCTTTGTGCTATCTGTGCTATCTCTGACTGGAGCCTGTCTTTCCTATTATCTAGGTTGTGTCAGAACTGTTTGGGATGGGTTTTGCTGCTGGGGTTAGATCTGAGGCTCAAGATTGCTTGGTGCTCAGGTGGAGACTGGAAAGAACCCGTGCTCTGGGCCAGGAGTGAATTCCTGGGTCCCAGTTACTCCCTGTTTAGGGCAGGTGTTGCAGCCTCCTTGTCTAGGATACTGCTTGGGTTAGAGCTCCAAGGAGGCCTGTTTCCTCTGGGTTCTATGAGATTGGATGCAGAGCTGTCTCCCGGGATCTGCTGAGTGCTCGGGCCCAAACCTGAAGGAACCCTCGCTCCGGGCCAGGAGTGAATTCCTGGGTTCCAGTGGGTCCCAGTTACCCCTGTTTGGGGCAGGTGTTGCTGTCTCCTTACCTGAGATGCTGCCTGAGTTATAGCTCCTGGGAGGCCCTCTTCCTCTGGATTTTGTGAAGTTGAGTACAGAGCTGCCGCCTGAGATCTGCTCTGTGCTCGGGCCCAGACCGGAAGTCCCGAGTAAGATGAATCTTACAGTTGCTTTGGTCTGCATTTCTCTAATTGCAAACAATGGTGAATACTTTTTTTTTAGATACTTCTTTGTCTTTTTTTTTTTTTTTTTGAGAAATCTCTGTTAAGATCCCAGACACACTTCTTTTTGAATGGATCATTTGGTTTTTGTTTTTGTTTTTTTATTTTGTTTTGGGTTCTTTATATAATGTGGATATTAATCTTATGTCAGATATAGATGGCAAAAATTCTCTCCCATGCTGAGTGGTTTCTCTTCATGAAATTGATTGTTTCTTTAGCTGTGCAGAAGATGTTTAGTACTGTGAAGCTGCATTTGTCAATTGTACACCTTAATTTCTGAACAAATGGGGTCGTATTTGGGAAGTTCTTTCCTGCACCTCTGTTAGGTTATGACACTGCCTCTGGTTTTTTCTAGTAGTTTCAGGTTTCACATTTAGGTCTTTGATCCATTTGGAATTAGTTTTTTGTTAAAGATTATAGATACTGGTGTAATCCCATTCTTCTGTATGTGGACATCCAGTTTTCCCAGAACCATTTGCTGAAGATGCTTTCTCTTATACAGCTTATGTTTTTGACATCTTGTCAAATATTAAGTAGTCCACATTATATACTTATGTTTGGGTCTTCAATTTTGTTCCATTGGTCTTGTGTCTGTTTCTATGCTAGTACCGTATTATGTTTCTAACTATGGCTCCATAATGTAGCTTTAGATCTGGAACAGGAATCCCTCCATCATTATGCTGTTGCTCAGGATTATTTTGACTGTCTGGATCTTTCTTTTGTGGTCCCATATTAATTTTAGAATAGTTTTCCTACTCCTGTGAAGAGCAATATACAAGGATTTACAAGGATATAAGGATTTTGATTGGGGTTGCATTAACTGTGTAAATATACTGGTGAAATGGTCATTTCCACAGCATTAATTCTACCAATCTGTGAGCATGAGGTGTCATTCTACTTTCTAGTGTTTTTAGCTCTTTCTTGAAAAGTTTAGAGTTTATTTGTAAAAGTCCTTCAATTCCTTAGTTAGATTTACTCCTAGATATTTTATTCTCTTTGAGGTTGTTGTGAATGGGAGTATGTTCATTATATTTTTCTGTTATTGCTTTACAGAAAAGCTATTTATTTGTGCAAGTTGGTTCTGTATCCTGACACACTGCTGAATTTGTTTTTCATTTCTAGAAGTTTTTTGGTAGAAATTTGGGGATCCCTAGTGTATGGTATTATGTTATTGGCAAACAGAGTTAGTTTGATGTCTTTTTTTATTTGTATCCTTTTAAATTCCTTTTCTTGCCATATTGTTCCAGCTAGTGCTTCGAGCACAACATTGGAAAGGAGTGGGAACAGTAGACACCCCTCTCATTCCTGACTTTGGTGGGGTTATTACAAGTTTTTCTCCACTTAAGATGATGTTGGCTGTGAACTTCTCAGATGCAGCTTTTATTATGCTGAGATACGACACCCCTCTCGCCCTACGTCCTGTAGGACTTTTATCATGAAGGCACGCTAGATGTTGTCACTTTTTCTGCATCTATTGAGATGATCATGTGATTTTGTCTTCAAGTTCCTTTATGTGGTTTATTACATTTATTGACTTGCGCATGTTGAAGCACGCCTGAATTTCAGGGATAAAGCAAACTTAGTCATGGCGGATAATCTCTTTAATGTGTGTCTGTATTCTATTTGCAAGTATTATAATGAGCATTTTTGACTATGTTCATCAGGGATATTGGCCTGTGGTTTTCTTTTTTTGTTTTTGTTTGTTAGTTTGTTTTGTTTTTTGTGGTTTTCTGTTTGTTTGTTTGTCTTGTTTTTTTTACCTTTACTTGATTTGTCTTTACCTGGTTTTGGTGTTTTATAGTGATGCTTGTTTCATAAGAGGAGGTTAGAGGTCTTCTTTCTCTTTCTACTTTTTTGAATAGTTAAAACAGATTAGCTGTAGGTCTTCTTTGAAAATCTGATAGAATTCAGCTGTGAATCCATCTGGTCGTGGACATTTTTAGTTGGAAGACTCATTTCTATTTCAATCTCCACATTTGTTATGGGTTCTTTAAGTCTTATTGGTTTAATTTTGGTGGTTTGGCTGAATCAAAAAATTCATCCATTTCTTTTAGGTTTTCCAATTCAATGGAGTACAGGGTTTTAAATTTTTTTTTATTAATCATTTTATTTGTTTACATTTCAAATGATATATCTCTTTCCAGTTACTCCTCCACAACCCCACCCCTGATCCCATCCCTCTCTCCTCCTCCCTTTTTCCTCTATGAAGGTGGTCCTCCACTCACTCACTCGCTCGCTCCCACCTTACTGGCTTTAGCATCCCCCTACTCTGAGACATCAAAGCTCCACAGGACCAAGGGCCTCCCCTCCCATTGATGTCAGATAAGGCAATCCTCTGCCACATGTGTATCTGGAGCCATGGCTTCCTCCATGTATACTCTTTGGTTGGTGGTTTAGTCTCTGGGAGTGCTGAGTGGTCTGGTTAGTTGATATTGTTCTTCCTATAGGGTTGTAATCCCCTTCAGCTCCTTCAGTTCTTCCCATAGCTCTTCCATTAGACTCCCTGGGATCAGTCAATGGTTAGCTATGAGTATCTGCATCTATATTGATAAGATGCTGGTAGAACCTCACAGGAGACAGTCATATCAGGCTCCTGTCAGCAAGTGCTATTTCATCAGCAATAGTGTCAGGGTTTGGAGTCTGCAGATGGGATGGATCCCTAGGTGGGGTGGTCTCTGGATGGACTTTCCTTCAGTCTCTGTTCCAATTTTGTCCCTGTCTTTTCTTTGAACAGGGACATTTCTGGGTTAAAATTTTTTAGATGAGTGGGTAACCCAATCCCTCAACTGGGGGCCGTGCCTATCTACTAGAGGTGGTCTCTACAGGGTCTATCTCCCCATTTCTTGCATATTTCAGCTATATTCATCCCTGTTGGGTCCTAGGAGCCTCTTGCTTCCCTGGTGTCCTGGATTACCTAGAGGCTAGCCCCAGTTCCTCATACCCCACTGCTACATGTTTTTATTCAATTTTCTGACTCTCTGTACTTCTTTCCTGTCCCTTCCAATACCTGATCCTGCCTCCTCTTTATCCCCTCTCCCTTCTCTCTCCCATCCAGGTCCCTCCCTCCCTCTACCTTCTGTGATTATTTTGTTCCCCCTTATATCTAGGATTGAAGCATACACACTTTGGTCTCCCTTCTTGAGCTCCATATGGTTTGTAGGTTTTATCATGAGTATTCTGAAATTTTAGGCCAATATCCACTTATCATTGAGCACATACCATGTGTGTTCTTTGGTGTCCAGATTACCTCATTCAGGAACATATTTTCTAGTTTGTTCCATCTCCCTGAAAATTTCATGAAGTCGTTGTTTTTAATAGCTGAGTAGTACTCCATTGTGTAAATGTACCACATTTTCTGTATCCATTCCTCTACTGAGGGACATCTGGATTGTTTCCAGCTTCTGGCTATTAGAGATAAAGCTGCTATGAATATCGTGGATAATTTCCCCACAGTCTGAATTTCTTTGGTGTCTATTGTACTGGTTCCCTGTTGACTTTTGACTTTGATTCTGTTCATTTGGGTTTTGTCTTTCTTATGGTTAGTTGGGTTGTATCTGTCAATCTTCTTCATCATCAGAGCCAGATTTTCCTCTTGTTGATTTTTTGTATCTTTTTGTTTGTTTCTATTATTTTCTACTCTGATTTTTATTATTTCTTACCATTGACTAGTTTAGATTCTTGTTTATACAGATTTTTGCATTGAATCATCATTTATTTGTGATCATTCTGATTTTTTTCATGTAGGCACTCAGAGCTATAAATTTCTCTCAAAGGACTGTTTTGTTAGATATTAGTACAGTGATGCCTGCTTGCTTCCTGGTTTCATTTCATTGTACTTTTATTTATCCTTTTATGATAGAGCAGGCCTTACCTTTAAAATTGAGATGTGTTTCTTATAGTCAATAAATAGATTTTGTTTCTTGATGCATTCCAACAGCCTGTGTCTTTTGATTGGATAATTGAGGCACTAATATTTAGTTAATCATTTAAATATATGTGTTTACTGTGGTCATTGTGTTGTTGAGTTTTGGTTGTTGTTGTGTTCTCAGTGCTACCTTATGTTTCAATGATTATGGCTTCTTAGTTCTTTTCACGTTCTCTTGATTATGTTCATTCGTCTCTTCACATAATATTATTTTAGGTAAAAAAAATTGAGTTTGATTTGTTGATATAAATTTTAGGCTGTCTATTCAATGAAAAGTTGTTCTTTCTCCTTCAACTATAGTGGTCAGTTTTGCTGGGTATATTAGTCTAGGTTGGTCTTCACGGTCTTTTAGTATTTGTTATGCATTGCTCCAGGTTCTTCTGGATTTCAAAGTTTCCACTGAGAAATCAGCTGTTATTCTTATGAGTTATCGTTTTTATGTGACTTATTTTTTTTCTCTTTCAGCTTTCAATATACTTTCTTTGTTCTATATACTTAGTATTTTGCCTATGCTGTGCCATGGAATTTTATTTTCTGGTCTTGTCTATTTGGTGCTCTCTGTGCTTTTTATATTATAGGAGTATGTCTTTTCTTAGTTTTGGCAAGTTTTCTTTCTTTTTTCTATGATTTTGTTGAAGATATGGTTTATCCCAATGACTTGGGATCCTTCCTCCTCATCTATGCTTATAATTCTGTCATTAGTCTTTGGATGATGTCCAACATTTCCTCTATGTTCCTTTCATATTTTTAAATTTTTTATTATGTTCCTTGTCTATTTGTGGTGGTTTGCATATGCTGATCCCCAGGAGTGGCACTATTAGAAGGTGTGGCCTTGTTGGAGGAAGTGTGTCACTGTAGAGGTGGGCTTGAAGATCTTCCAGAAAATGCCCAGTCTGCTCCTGGCTTCCTTTGGATGAAGATGTAGAACTCTCAGCTCCTCCTGCACCATTCCTGCCTGGATGCTGCTATGATCCTACCTTGATGACAATGGACTGAACCTCTGAACCTGTAAGCTAGCCCCACTTAAATGCTGTCATTTATAAGACTTGTCTTGGTCGTGGTATCTATTCACAGCAGTAAAACCCTCTACTTTATTTTCAAGTCTTGTTATTCTGTCTTTTGCTCAGTTCATTGTACTTGTAAGGCTTTCCCTTGAGGTGTTTCTTCCCTGAATATAGTTCTCTCCTGAACAAATGTTTTCCATGTTTAAATCGCCAGGGTTCTCCAATCCTGGATAAGACTACTAAAAACGCACAGAAAAACAGACAGGTGCAAGTAGAAACAGAGGTGGTTAACTTGTGGGGGACGGGCTGAGGAAGGCAAATAAGGAGGTATAAAAATGGCAAGGAAAGGTTTATGATTTTTGACATAATTAATCCCAGAATCTCAGTTAGTGGGGGCTACCTATAAGTATTTAAGACAGGGAGTCATCTGTCTTCTTTTATCCTTTTAACACTGTATGAGGCTTGGAGAGTAGTATACATTGAGTACAAATCACCTACATTGCAAGAAGCTTTGTAAAACTTGTTAAAACTGGAAGTCACAGGAGTGGAGAGATGGTTTAGAAGGTAGAGTTCATAACACCCTGAAGGACCCAAGCTCAGTTCATAACATCATTTTTGAGTGACTCACACTACCTTTAGCTCCAGTTCCAAGTGATCTGACACACACAGCCTTCTAGGGAACCAACACACACACACACGCACACACACACACACACCATTTAAAAACAAAGCAAACAAATCCTATAGGTCATTCTGGGAGAAAATAAGACCACTGCAAATCCTGGTGAGACCATAACCCTACATTCTGTCAGTTTGGCTCTCTGTCAGCTACTGTATCATGATGACAACATAGAATAAACTCAAAGTTTTGTACTGTACTACTACAATTTGGATAATGCCTCCCAAAGTTCTATGAATATAAATCTTAGTCCCCGCGAGGTTACTACTGAAAAGTGGTGGGACATTTAAAGGAAAGAGTCTTGTAGGAGGTTCTTGATTCACTTGAAGGGGATTTTAGGGTCCCAGTCCCTCCCTCTTTCTCTTTGCTTCCTGGCTGGTGAGGTGGATGTTACCATGTGCTCCCCTACCACATGCTACCTCACCACAGACTAAAAGCAAAGGGCTAATTGATCATGGGCTAGAACCTCTAAAAACAAGAGCCTAAATATACCTTTCCTTGTAATAAGTTAATTATCCCAGGTACTCTGTTGTAGTGATGGTATCTCACATATCATGAGGAATGAAATACTTCATAGCCTAATTTTCCATTCTGTTTTAATCTGTCTAATATTAGTAAAACATGGATTAACCATTTTGTATGATTCTCTCTCTCTTTTCTATCTTGTAATCACACTTTCTAGACAAGATGCTGCTATCACAAAGCACTCAGAGACATAGGAAGTTACCTCTTATCACAGTCCAAAAAAGTTTGCCTGCTTTTTACTTTACAAGATAACATGTTATTGGCATAAAGAATTTCTACTGTGCACCTACATGTGTGAAATATGGGCTGCAGATGTGTTTTCTGTTGTGACAACTCTGGATGTACATGGGACCTTTGAAGAGTCTGTTCTGAGACCATCAGCTCTCCCTACTTTTCCCATGCCCACTGCTAATATTAACACATCCTCAGCTCATCCCTGAAGGGGACAGGCATGGTAACCGTGGAGCCTTGTCATATCTCCCAGCATCCCTCCCTGGGAGCTGCTTTAGAGCCTGACTATAGACCTCCATGTTCCCCAGTGGGTCTTGGCTTTCTTTCTTCAGTGTCAAGATCAAGAAAGGAGAGGTTGGTGCCAACATATACAATAGAAAATTGGGCATGAAGGATAGGTGAGCAGAGCACACAGGCTCTAACTGTTCAGTAGGTTCATGCCAGAAACCTGTTGAAGCCTACAGACTGGATGACTCCCCCAGTAAACCCTAACTGATATTAGTGGATCATAAAAAATGTCAATAGTGGTTTATTGTTCACAACAAATTTTTGATCACTCTGAGAGGGATTCTGATCATGGGGAAGCTGTGGGTATGTGGACCAGGGAGGTACCTGTGTAGGCCAACAAAGTACAGACGACCTGGGCAGGGACAAAGCAAACCTTCATTTGTCTCACAACTGTGCTGCTAATTCAAGAATGTAGCACAAGTGAAAACTTATCAATTACATGGTAGAAAATTGTGTGGCTTTACAACAGCATAATGTTAGCATTATTAACAGAATCTGGGCAGTGGTGGCACATGCCTTTAATCCCAGCATTTGTGAGGCAGACACAGGGAAGATCTTCAAGTTCAAGGCTAGCTCTGTTCAACAGAACAAGTTCCAAGACAGTCAGAGCTACACAGAGAAACCCTATCTTGAAAGAACATGTGTGTATGTGTGTGTGTGTGTGTGTGTGTGTGTGTGTGTATATATATATATATATATATATATATATATATATATATGTCTTTGTAAGATCAAAGAGGCTTTCTGTATATATATATGTATATGTATATGTATGTATATTGTGTGTATGTATGTGTGTACAGAACTTTGTGTTAGGCACAAAATTTGAAATGTTTATCCTCCTTAAGAATTACCTTACTTACAGGTAGCAGGATAAATTGTAAACTGAATTCAACCATTGCCACATCAGTGTTCCCTCAACATGGCTGGCCTTGAACTATGGCAGACTGAAGTGCATAGTGAATGCATCTTTCAGATATGCATCCTTCAATTGAATGAACATGATTATTGTTAAACTTCCACCACTTTGTTGCTGTGATTTGATTTAAACCACAGAAAATCACAATGCAATGTATTAATTGTACCTTTACTGTGTAGTTCCCCATTTCCTTTTCTACTTAGGGTGTCAAGTATTTTCTGAATGGGGAAAAATCATATCCATGTACAAAATAGTATTTTTCAGTGTGTATGACCCTGAACTTAAGTATTGGCTTGGTGTATGATGAGTCTGCTAAGTGTGCAGACTGTGAAGCAAGTACTTTCAATTGTTCAATAATGTGTCCTATTTAATTGCTCTTATTATTGAATAAAGTCCCTAAAGAGTTTTCACTTCCAGAAATGTTTTCTGACCCCCTTTCAGTGTCTAGACAATAATGACTTCCTGAAATGTTTGAGGGAAAACATAAGAAAAAGCCTTACTCATATAAAACTATAAATATTTGAGGTTATTGGGGTGAGGAAAATACCCTTCTTGTGGTTTGCTACTATGTTTTAAAATGAAAATGAATGGGATTTAATGATCAAACTGCCAACACAAGAGTTACATTTGACAAGGATGATAATGCTTACACTGGAGATGAAAAGTTTGTAAGGTCAAAGAGACTTTCTGTAACATTTGAAAGGTAAAGTGATGGTGTTTTACTAGAACAGAGTGGTTCCTGGCAAGTGAGATCCTTTACATAGAAGGTCCTGTGTTTCCCCTCAGCATCCAGGTGTTTTCAGGTGGTCATGGAACTCGAGCCCAGAAGTCTCTGGAGTCCCTTTGGCATCTGAATCATCTTAGGTGACAACAAACAGACAGCTAGCCCTTCTGCTTGAGTTCCTCTTGTCACTTGAACAGTGCACTCCAAGTTCATCTTTACCCTTCGGCACTCAGTCCTGAAAGACAGAAAAATGTTAATTCCCTTAAAGAGTATTTAAAGATGTCTGATCCTTTGGCAACTTCTCTCCCTATCACCATGAAAGGACATAGAAACCATCCCTCTGGAGGTACAGTATTTGAGGCTCCAACTTGGAAACCAATAGGAACAGCAGAGCTCAGAAATGCTAGGACAAGCCCAAAGATGGGCAAGACTTCTATAGACAACAAGGTATGGTGTGGCACTGGACTCTTCCCTGAGCCAGTTACCATGGGAGCAGTAAAAATTCTACTGTTGCTTTTTGCTGAGATGTTTGTGTTCCCTATCCTCTTGGTGCTTGCTTGGCTAGTAAGATGGAGGGTAAGAATGAGAAGAAATGAGTGAAGTAATTTTGTCCTTTAGAAAAGGAATATCTGTTTGGTTTGGCCTGGTATACACTCTCACAGTAGCCAGAAGTTAGGAGGTATTTTATGGGTTCACTTGCAAACCTCAACCTCACCTATCAATCTATTGTGGCCTTATGTTGAATGACTTTTCCTAGGGAAATGTGAACAAAAATCTATTAACCCCAAATACAGCACCAAAGTTGGACCAAATAAAGGAGTCTACCCAAGTTGAGAGAGACAATGAGCTTATTGGGGTTAGTTACAGAACATGGTTGATTCTCTGGCTTCTGTATCATCAAAACGCTCACCCAAGAATGAGTGACAACTCAGGTTGTGCAGGGAGTTCTGACAAAGAGAGACTTTATCCCAGGAACAACTTCCTGCTTATAAAGCCCAGGCAGGTAGAAGCCCCTAAGTTGTGGGTCTTTCTGAGCTCCCTTGGAGTTTTGTGAGCCTTTTCAGTCTCATGAACTTCTCTCCCCACAGGAGGGTATGTTTCCCTTTGGAGCAATAGCTGCACAACACTTTGTATCAATTGAGACTGCTCCCCGGCTGAATGTGTGCAATTTCCCTTCCCAGCTTCAAGGTTTCCTTCAGAGAGCCCATTCCCCATTCAATTTGGTTTCTGTCAGCATATCTGAATGGCCATGAGTTCGTGCTGGCACACTAATGTGTCTTCGATGGTTTCTTCCAGCAATCTATGTCCTGATACAGTTCTTCTCATCTCTCCGTATTATTTGCATGTTTAACAACACATCCTGTTTATATCTCTTTTCTCTTGGTCCTGTGCTGGCTAAAGGCTGAACATTCAACACAAGCCTTTTATGAAGAGTAGGACTCACTTGAAGAGAAGCATGTGCACCCCAAATCTTAGCATGTCACAGGATCCCAGATCTTTGGAGGAAATGTGGCTTGCTCCAACAGTGGCAGCAGTAAGAAAATTGCGGCTCAGGGGAGTGACAGGAAGATCTGAGTCCAAAGCCAGAAAAATTTCAAGATGGCATTCCTTGTTGCTTGCTTTTTCATATTCAAGATCTCATGAAAAACTTTACTTCACAATCCAGATCATTTCCCTTTCAAAGTTGGCATGTGCTTGCTCCTCTTCATGAAAAAGATTTCTCCTGGGCCACAGAGCTTTTAGTTATTCATGCAGTATCCCTGTGCATAGCACTTTAAAATGAACCATTCAGACAAAGACTATAGTCTATTCTTCCCTCCACAACTGGGAAGGGAAAAATAGAGCCATTTGACTCTTCACTCCAATATTCTCAAATAAATTCAGGCTAACACAAAGAATATTCTGCTCATTGTCTGTAGCTTCCCTCACAGCCACATGCCGAATAGAAAAGCGACCAACTGCTCCCATTTGAAGTATCCATAATTACACTCTGTCCCACGAGAGCACCTTCTTACCAGGAAGATACACAGCGATGACTGCACAGAACCAAGGCTCTTATTCTGCCGTGGAATCCAGCCATGTTAAAGGCATAGCAGTGGAGTTCTGGATATTCAGAACAAATAGAAGATCGCCACGCTCATGCATGGCAAAGGTACCACATCCTCTCCATCCTTCCAAAGCCATGAGTCAGGGGATCTGAATGTGCAGTAATGGTGAATTTTCCCCTTGATATAATACAGAAATGTCAGGCACATTAGTGGATTAGTCACCTAAACTTCTACTAATGTAGATGTAAAATTAGCATTTGATTATACCATTCAGTCATGCCACATCAACTATAGGGTAATAGTGACCATGAAGACAATGGAGCACTGTGACTCGTGACATGACCCAGAACATGGGCCTGTGGGTTTCAGACAATGACGGTCCCTCCCCTTCCTTTATGAGGCACATCATTTAGGCCAGCATTCTTTATTAAATCAAAGGAGGCTCTACGTAAAAGTGCCAGCAGCGTCCAGTTGTCACACAGAGTTGAGAGCTGTGCATCAGCTGCCGATTTAAATTAATTTTGCCTCTTGAACCATGAAAAATAGTTCTTTGAACAAGAATTCATGATAAGTACACATGTGTAAAAGACCTTTAATCATAATTATTTTAAATACATAAAACCAAGTTTAAGGCTCTCAGCCTCATTAATTTTTTATGGTATGAAAGAGCAAAAACAAACAGTAAATGAGAAAAGTATAAGTCATAATTTAAATGTATTATGCATGGCCATTTAACCCATTAGATGAAGGAGTTCTCTGCAAACTCCATCAGAACATCCTGCACTACTCAGGGACAGAGAGTAACATTGTAACCAGTGTTTATATAAACATTAGATTTTTCTTTGAAAAGTATAAAACAGAATTTAGAACAATTGAAGTTGCCTCTTAACACCTTAGACTCTTTCTGTCAAAAGGATTGAACTCTTATCTTTCTGATCTCCCCATACAGGTAGCACATTCTCAAGGCCTAGTACAAAATAAACACTCCATAAATATCAACGAACCTGATCCTAGCCATCCAGTGTGTTCTGTGTTTACATGGGTGAACTTGTATCATGTCCACATTCATGCTTTGAGTCATTGTGGGGTTCCTCTCCCGTCTGTGGTACTTGTATTTTACCAGGACCTCTAGTTTTAGCAGCCCTATCTTGGTTGTTCAACTTGATGGATGCACTGTCATTAACCGATAAGGTGGGTCAGAGTGATGATGCTCAGGACATCGATACAGAACAGGGTCCTGACTCATTATGGAAGAGAAAGAGAGAGTTACCATAATCCTGAGGCAAGACCTTAAAGATGCACTGTTGTCTCTTTCATGCAAGCTATATTCACTCTTAGTTCCTAGTAAAGGTGAGGATGGAAACATTTGGCAAATGTGTGGTGGCTATGTGCCTTGTATTAACAACCTCTATGTTCATCTGCTAGCTCAAACCACTCTTGTGTGACACCTGCACGTGAGGCTACCATAATATCTAGGTGAGTTTGCAGAAGCTCACCACCATGCTCTGCGATCCATTGGCTTTTGAAGGAGCCAGAAACAGACTTGTTTAATGGCGGTATCAAGTTTCCTATCCTCAAGTTAAGTCTTAAGAGCAACACAGTTTCCTGTTATTTCTCCTACACATATCACTTTTTATCTATTATCTGAGTTGTGATGATGAGCATATGATTAGGAATAGCTTCAAAATGCTTCCAATTGGCCTCTTCCTGTAATAACTCTTAACGTTTAATCTGAGGGATCCATGATGTGGGGGGGGGGGAGGAAACTCAGGAAACACTAAGCATGTGCACTGTAATTATACACTTAGAGCCTGGAAACTCCTCACAGGATGGTAAGTGCATAGAACCAGTGAATCCATTACCAGCTGAACCCAGGCCAGGAGTTTATTTACTACTATCCCTGTAATTTCCCACTCTAACAGAAGATCACAATAGCCTTTTGGCTCCCCATACATCATTGCTGCCTATATCCCTGGATCCATCAGTACTCACAAGAATCTGAATACTGCCCTTCACCAGGCATAAGTATCCTGATTCAATAACCTTTAGGTCCTTTTAGGGGAAATATGGGAGGGTCGTGAATGAATATACGTATATGTATACATAGTGATACAGATCCTTCCCCTCCTAGAGACCTTTCTTTTGGTTCAGTAACTCTCAAGAATCAGTTCAGGTCTAGCTACTGGGAAGAGACTGAGGCGTCTGGGTGGTTGTTCTGAATGTCCTCCATAGGTGAGCATATCTGAACCCTTGGTCCCTACCTGAGATGCTATTTTGGGAGGTTGTAGAACGCTGGGACATGGTGCTCAGCTGGCAGAAGCAGGCTAAGGGGTTGGACTTGGGGATCATAGACTGGCTCCACTCTCCCTGGCCAGGAGCTCTCTACTCCCTTGAATACCACTGCAGTGTATCAGCACCTGGCACTCCTGCTTCTACGGCCACGAGACCTTCCCTTCATGCCTTCACTACTACATCCCCTGAACTGTGAGCTGGAACACACCTTCCCTGTTTAAATTATTTCTATCAGCTACTCTTTCACAGAGACAGAAAAAGTAGCTGATACACTCAGCCTCCTTGGCTTTTACAAGGCCCATGGTCCTGTATGTCATCAGCTAAGGCTTAATTCTAATATGACAGACTCTTTGGGTTTGAGACTACTATCTTTTTTGGAGTTCTAACAACCTTGTTTGAGTTATGACCAAGAATAAAATCTTTTCCTTTCCTCTGTCAGGTATAGTAAGTCTATGTATGTTCCCAGTGATTCCTTCTGGTAGATGGTGGTAGTCTCAATATCTCTTACAGTGGAAAGTCATCACACAAGGCCTTTCAATAGTTTACAGACTACACTGTTAAAGAAACAATACCTTCTTTAAGATCTCACAAACCTTAGGAAGATATTTGAGTACATTCTCTCTACCACTATCCCATTGCCATTCGTGCTGATAAAGTTTTAACTATTCTGCTGCTGCATAATGTCTCAGAAGATGGACGAGCTCAGTGTTCTGCAGAGGACCACGAGGGCTGTCTCCCTGCCAGCTGGCCAGAGAATGATATAGCTCCAAAATTGAATTTTCTTGTCTGCTTTCTCAAACGACTCCTGATACCATGTGAGGTATTTCCCTAAGAAATATATTCTGAGATTACAATTCCTGTCTTGGAGAAAGTTCATGAGAGAACACGTGGGAATGCCATCTGTGGAGGAGAAGAGCAAGTTAAGATTCAGCAGAGGAAAAGTTAAACATATTACTACAGTGAAGATCTCAACTGGTCTCCATGACGCTTTTGAGATGGTCAAGGATGGACCATCTCTTGAGAGTTGTCCCAAGTTGAAGTAAGGGGGCTCAAACTGTTGTTTCCCTATATTATCTAGTAATTTTCTTGGGAATAGACAAATGTGAAGCAACTCCACAAGGGCAAAGGCAGCGCCCTAGTCTCTGCAGATTCAGCAGCAAATTCCCTATAATCCAGACTGTTAGGAGCTTTGGGAATGAGTGACTTGGGCCTGAAAGTAGGTAAGTAACTATGTCCAATGTTCTCAAAACACACCTCAGCCCTTCTTAGATCTGAAAAGGAAGGGGAAAAGAGTACAATTAATTTTCCTTAAACACAGCTTTTGGACATTTTGAAGTCATCTATTCAAATGCAGGTGTTCACAGATCTCAGTACCATAATCTTTTATGAAAACTATTCTTCAAAACTGTACAGTGTGTCTCTAGCCATTCTCCCACTGATTCTGGGAAATTTTCAGCCTTGCTCACATTCTTTGTGGAAATGACGCATCATAGCTCCTTTCTAAATGGAACAGTGGAACACTTACCAACATAGTTTTGAAATGAAAGATGGCCATGATATCTGAGTGTACAAATCTTCCTTTTCTCCTCTGGATACTTTGCTCAAGGTTCAGCAAATCATGGCACTGAGTACAATGGAACCACCTGGCACTCTTACCCACTTTCCCCAAGCTTCAGCAAACAGCTAAAAAGGGAATCAACAAGGAAAGGTAGACAGGAATGAAGAAATGAAAGTAACACACCTTAAGGACTTGACATGTTAGGAACCGGCCTGAGTCACTTCTAAATCTCTGTGATGAACCATCATGACCAAGGCAATTTAAAGAAGAAAGAGTTTACTGAGAGCTAACAGTTTAGAGGATGAGTCCATGACCAGCTTGACAAGGAGCATGGCAACAGGTAGGTATGATGCTGGCCTGTAACTGAGAGCTCAACCCTTATCCACAAGTAAGAGGCTGAGAGAGAGAGATACTCAAAGATTGTCTCCAGTGAAATACCTCCTCCAAGGCCACACCCTGAGGATTAAGCATTCAAACATATGAACCTCTGGGGCCAATTCTTATTCAAATCAGCATAGACTTTCTTCAGTATGTGCTTCATCTAATCCTCACAACCATTGAAATATGAAACTTTTTGAACTGATGAAGAAACCAAGGTACAGAGTAGGTAGTTTCAGTAGTAGGATCCTTAAGTGACAAACAACAGCCTTTTGTACTCCTGAGGTTACATGGAAAAGCCAAAACCTGACCCTACTCAAAGAAGCTAGACTTCAGAGGCACATGTTTCATTTACTAAGACAGAGAATGCCAATGTCTGCCCAGAGAACTAAGATGCACACTTTAGCCATGGTCTATAGATGTTTCAAAGCTTAGTGTCTCATAACATCAGCTTAGTGCTAACCATTCTCCCCTGCATTCACACAGCCAATCTCCTCATCCTAACAGTACCACTCCCATGACAACGAGCAAGCATGCTGCCCTTTGTCTAATAACATATTTTGTCCCAAAGCACTAAAAGTCTTCCATGCAAATGGATTTAACTATATTGTACCAAGGCATCATGGACCACATGAGTTCTGAGTCACATGTTACCAAAACTATCTACAACCAAGAAGTCAATGAAGCAAGGGAAATTTGGAATGCAGAAGGAAAGTATTCTAAGACTAAAGGTGCGACTGATTTGAATACACATGGTGAACTGCATCCAATATTTGCATCAGATAGTGAGACTAATGCTGTCACAGACCACAACAGACAGGATGAATAGTTATTGCTCACTGTCTTAGCTTCTCCCGTGAAACAGAAAGAACTGGCTGTGTGTGAAGAAGGCAGCAAAGTCTAACATCTTCAGGGACAGAGATCAGAGGAGTATCTATTCAAATCTAAAGATAGTCTGCTACCAGAAGGCTCTTTCCTTCAAGAAAAATGGGAAAGAACTCCCTCTGTCTATTGAGACCTTTAGTAATTTTAGTGAGTCCCACCTACATCATGAAGGGCCATGTTGTAGTAATTAATTAAAATTGCCTCTGATCAAGCCGACTATCTAAGCTGCAGCGGCTCTGCCTAGCCCAGCCACCATATTTCTCGGCCTGAGGCTACATGCACACTGCAGCTAGAACTAGTCAGCCAGAAACACCAGCCCTGACACCCACTAGATGCTTGCGTTAGAGATGGCTCTGCCAATCTTCCACACTGTCTCCGCAAGGCAGGGTATTGCCCAGACCATTCCGCCATCCATGTGGGCCCAGTAAGAGAATGAGACTCTAATTCTTATAGATTAATCAAAGGCTTTATATGTTTGATAATGATTAATAACAATATGCCCATACAAAGAGAGCTGTATCCCAATTAGCTAACCTAATTATAAGTTTATAAGTTCTTCACCACGAGTGCTCTCCATACTTGTGTGGTTCTCCATCCTCCTACATCTCTGCCCTCTCTAGCTCCTCCTCTTCCTTTTTCTCTTCTTCTCTCAACTCTTCCTCTTCCTCTCCTTACTCCTCCCACCTTAGGTCCTCCTACAGGGCCATCTACTGATTTAAACACTAATCTCATCTTTTTTTTTAAAAAGGAGCATCTAGAATAGTGTTTGACCAAATGTGTAGATACTGTGTTCTAGCCAGGTTGTGCATAAAATCAACATCACATGTGTTGGGGAAGAGTGTGAGATCATAATGGATCCAAGGCAGCCCCAAACGTGATGTAAGAGATTGTAAGAACTTATTGTGTTTAAGGTGTTAAGGTAGGGGAGCCAAAGGCTCCTAGCCACCAGAAGGGCTTACCTGGTTTGAACCTCCCTCCAGTACAAAAGGACCGGTCATCCAGGTGTTTCTTTCCTGGATCCCTGGATATGGAGGTAAAAAGACTATGGAGAAAAGCTCAGGTATTGGCTATTAAATACCAAAATTCAGTCAGACTCAATCACAAAGGAAAACACAGACTTCATTAAGTTCAATGGATAATAAAACACAGCAAAAACAAGGAAGATGACTTATTCTACAAAGCACTTGCTACCCAAGCATGATAATCTGAGTTTGTGTAAAAGTAACTAACATAAAAGTCTGGATTTTGCTTGTAAAACCACTCTGGAAATCAACTTTGTGGTTTCTCAGAAATTTGGGAATAGCTCTACCTCAAGGCCCAGCTATACCATTCCTGAGTATATACCCAAAAGATGCTCCACTATACCACAAAACACTTGCTTAGCTATGCTTATAGCAGCTTTAGTTTTAATACCCAGAAACTGGAAAGAACACAGATATCCCTCAACTGAAGAGAATGTATAAAGAAAATGTGGTTCATTTACACAATGGAATACTACTCAGCCATTAAATACAAGGATATCATGAATTTTTCAGGCAAATGGATGGAACTAGAAAATACCATCCTGAGTGAGGCAACCCAGACCCAAAACGACATGCATGGCATGCACTCATCAAAAAGTGGATCTCAGCCAAAAAGTACAGGATAACCACGCTATAATCTACAGATCCAAAGAAACTAAATAACAAGGAGGGCCCAAGGGGAGATGTTTGAATTTAACTCAAAATGGGAAATAAAATAGATATCAGAGGTAGACAGATGGAGGAAACTGTGTGGAAGAGGGGATGGCAAAGGGAACGGAGGCAGAGATCAAGTGTAGGGAGATCAGGAGAGAGAAAATGGATGTGCCAGAGACCTGAGATGGTGAGAGTCCCGAGGGAGTCTATGGTGATGACTCTAGCTGAGACTCCTAGCAGTGGAGGAATATGGAGCCTGAAGTGGCCACCTCCTGTAGCCAGGTAGGACTCCTAGTGGAGGGATAAGAACAGCAATCCACTACAAAACCTTTGACCCAAAATGTGCCCTGCCTACAAGATGTACAGGGACAAAGATGGAGCAGAAACTGAGGGAGTGGCCAACCAATGACTGCCCAACTGGAGATCCATCCCATAGGCAAGAACCAATCCCTGACACTATCGATAATACTTTGTTATGTTTGCAAACAGGAACCTAGCATAACTCGTCCTCTGAGAACTCCACTTAGCAGCCAATGGAAACAGATGTAGAGACCCACAGGCCCATTAGGAGGAGCTCAGGAAGTCTTGTGGAAGATAGGGGGAAGGTTTGAGGAACCTAGAGGGGATAAAGACTCCACAAGAAGATTAACAAAGTCAATTGATCTGGATCCATGGGGGTTCCCAGGAACTGAATCAATAACCATGGGCTGGACCTAACCCCCCACCCCCATCACACATATGTAGCAGATATGCAGCTTGGTCTTTATGTGGGTTCCCCAGCAACTCGAGTAGGGACTCTACCTGAATCTGTAGCCTGCCTGTGGATCCCGTTCCCCTAACTTGGATGACTTGTCTGGCCTCAGTGGGAGAAGACATGCTCAGTCCTTTGGTGACTTGATATGACAGGGTAGGGTGATATCCAGGAGGCCTCCCCTTTCTCAGAGGAAGAGAGGGTGTGTGGGGGAGGGGGCTGTGGGAGGTAGGGACTGGGAGGAGAAAGGGCCTGCAGTCAGGATATAAAGTTAATAAAGATATAAATAAATGGAAAAAAATCTGGGTTTCAGGGGAGGAACACATATCTGTAATCCAATCGCCAGAGAGAAAGGAGGATCCTTTGGGGTTGTTGGTCAGCCAGTCAAGTCAAATTCGTGAGATCCAGGATTAGTGAATTTTGAGATCTTGTCTCAAATAATAAGGCAGAGAGTGACTGAGGGAGATGTCTGACATTGACTGCTGGCCATGCACACACGAACACATATGCACATGTACTCGCACGCTCATGTTCTCACTCCTCAAACACACACATGCACACAAAGAAAATACAATGTAGAAAGCCGAGAGCTCAGAGAAGGAAATGTCATGCTGAGTAGATTTCGTTACAGACAGCTACCACTTAAACAGTAATTGCAAAAAAATTAAAAACATTGCCACTCCATCTTTGTGGCTCCAGGTGAAGCCACTGCCAAACACAGGAGAAGCTAGTCAAGGGTTTCAGCGGACACACGTAGACTGCAGACAGCTGGGGTATAGCCATCTCTAAAGAGGTGCTGGGTCTGACTTCCCTAACACCAGGTGACTCTAACCCTCTCTATTTGTGGAGCACATTTGAAAGAGTGAATACCTACAGCCACTAAGCAATGAGAACTCAGGAGACTGGTAGGAGACAGAAAGGTGGAGGCTGCCTCCACACAGTGAGATGCCCAGAGGATCTCCAAGTAACTTTCTGAACATCCTTTTTGGAACTAAGGAGGACTTGAGGTTAGTTTCAAATATCAAAACTCAGTATCCCTTGTGTCCACAGGCACCAGTGAGAAAGCTAGGTTCCTTGAAGCCATTAGGAGACACTGACTCCTTCCAGAGATCCCATGGGGCAGTGACTTCATCAGGCCTATAAATTGAGGGATAGTCGGTCCTATTTTTCCAGCAAAACACCTCATAGTGGACCATATAATTTTCCAGGTTTGAATATATATATATATTCAATATATAATATATATTATATATATATTATATTATATATATATATAATATATATATATACTAATAAATACCTCAAACTGCCAAAAAGTGTCTGTTTCCCCCCCACCAAAAGCTGAAAATAAGTATGTTCAGTGCTTTCCAATGAAATAATGACATTCTAGTGCAGTGACAAACTGTGACAGGGCACTCATATTCTATGGCTGCTGTACTCTATAACGTTCATGAATAGGGTTCAAGATGATCTCTGTCCATGCATACAAGTAATTAGTAGCTCACCTCAGGGAATTCTTTTGCTAAGGGGGATTTGTTTGCATACTTTTCCGTAAGACTATAAGAGGAACATCTGCTGAGTCCTAAGAGATGTCTACCCAAGTTCTTGAGTGTGGAGATTGGCAAGGAGCCATTTAACACAGCCCTGTTTTCTTCATTATTTGGGTAACAGAGAGCCAACTGCAGTATCTACTCCAAGCTTCAAATTGGTGCCATGAAAAATGAAATTTTAAAATATAAACTGATCTGGGTTAAGGCTTTATTACCACTGGCTCAAGTACAGTTTTCAGATGAGAAATATGAAATTGAAGCACAGCATATTCCAGAGAAAGAAGCTGGTCTGCCACAGAATCTGAACATCTTAAATTTATTTGACAAATAAGTAAATAAATATTTCTGCCAATTGTGTAAGAAGGCCTGGCTTATCTCAGAGGGAAACTCCTTACAACAGCCATACCGGAAGCAACTGGGGCTAGGTGGGGGGTTCACGCCTGCAATCCCAGCACCTGGACGAAGTCGGAAGAAATAGAATTACAAGTTTGAGGCCTCCTGGGCAAAGGGAGAAACAAAATGGAAGAGTGAAGAATTCACACAGGAAAGGATCCTGGGTACAAGGCAACCTGAATGCAGCTCATCTCCACCCTCAACTATCCACCACGATTCCAGTCTAGCTATCTCTTATACCAAGCAAAGCACCTCATAGTGGACCATACAATTCTCCAGGTTTGAATATATATATACACATACATACACTCTAATAAATACCTCAGACTGTCCCCCCCCCATCATGGCTGAAAAATAAGTATGTTCAGTGCTTTCCAGTGAAATAATGAAGCAGCTGGAGCCCTTCAGGTCTTCCATACCTTTAAAGCACCTCATGAATCATCTCTTGTGTCAGGGTTGTCTTCCTCCCTATAGGGGAGCATCAGCCAGACTGACCATCCCCAGGCCTGAAAGAACAAAGAGGAAGGCAGGCTTAATTTTGAATATCAGCAGAGAGCAACAGTCCACAAGAACTGAACTGATGTGCCCTCCTTACCCTGGCACACCACTTTTAATGTGTCAACAGCCAGACGTGAGCATAATGAAAAGTACAAAAAAAATTGTAGGTCCCTGGAGAAAAGACTGGCTGGTGAGGAGCAGGACCGGACAGAGAAAACTGAATTCTAATGAAAGACTGTATCAAGTCCTTCCTGGAGTCCCGGAGCAAAGATGGTTCACCTTGCTGGAACTGGGGCCAGGTAGTTGACCATCAATGTTAAGGAATCTGAACCAAGCTTGGGGCCTGGCTTCTTCACCTGTCTGTTTGGTACCACAGACTTGCTTCTTTTTGCCCTGCTGGTCTCCTAGTATGAAGTTAACCAGGGAAACTACATTATTTCTTAAAGTGTGTTTTCTCTTAAGAACTGAGATGGCTATTACACAGTGCCTAGAAACATAAAAAGAGAAACCACAATTTTCCACCAAAGAATTCCTTGGTGTTCAATTCCTGGAGTCAAGCCAGTCTTATTTCCAGCCTTTGTTCTTTGGACTCACCTTGCTCTCCTTGAGGGGTGGTACCATATGAAGGGACCAGCATTAGCCTCTGTGAATGGAAGGTCGGACATTAGCATTAGCAGTAGTCTGGCCGGCCGGTGAGTGACAGCCTGTGCTAGACCTCTGTAGCCCCTAGCTCAGTCACGGTGATCATCATGCTGCTATTGATTGAATCAGCACTAGAGTGGCTGGTGTCAGAGGATGACTTTTGGCAGATAACCTATTTTTCTGTATACTTGGTTATTTCATTCCTTCGAATTTCTCCTCTTAGGCACTTGATCAATCAACCAGGGTATTTACCACTGTGTATATATCTTTCTTACCAAAGAGTTACATATGATGCTCAAGTCTGGGAAGTGCTGCTGACAGACTCCAACAGGCTTCTTGGTCCCAGTGTTTCCTTCTTACTGTTTGGAGGTATGTGATGTAATAGATATTGTGCTCAGGAAGACATGTGCTGAAGTCCTAAGGATTTACCAATTTGCTGAGTCCTGAATTGTCTGCAAGTGACATTTCTTCAATCTCTGGAGCTGCCAACCTACTTAATAAACTGCCACATCAGTCTAATTAGCACAAAGTCACACATATTGGCACAGCGATGTAGAATGGTCCATGGTTTATGCCCCTTTAAATTAAAGTATGTTTATAATGTTACATCTGTCAACTTGATTGCATAAAGAAATGCCTAGGGAATTAGTCAGGTACCACCATGCGTGTGTCTATGAGGAAGATCTGCCACCTTGACACACCTGGGGAAAAGGAGCCTCAATTGAGGAATTGCCTCTATCAGGTTGGTGTGTTTATATGTCTGTCGAGCGTTTTCTTGATGGGATCGATGTAGGAGTTCTCAGCCCACTGTGGGCAATGCCATTCCTAGTCAGTTGGGCCTGGGGTATACAGAAATTAAAAAAGGGAGCTGAACAAGCCAGAGGGAGCAAGCCAGAGCAGCCCTATCCCATGGTTTCTGTTTCAAGCTCCTGCCTTGGGTTCCTCCATGACAGACTACAACTTGTAAGAGAAAATTAAGCTTTTCCTCCTTTTGTTGGATTCAGTCATCGTTTTGTTACAGCAGTAGAAAGCAAACAAGAATATCAAGTAATGGAACTGGTTAGGAATGAAGCTGTGATGCCCCTGTACAAGCTTTGTCTGGGATGATAGGTTGCATCCAGCCCTTTTAATAGCATATAATGGAGACCCCAGAACCTTAAACTCAGGTGTCACTTAGCTCAGGTCATGATTGCCACATTTCTTGAGTTACATTTTTATATTAAGAATATGTATTTATATCTGTGCCTAACTCTACAGATCTTTTAATATGATGGCATCTCACATCCTTTCCTATTTTGTCCTGATTTGGGAGTGGCACAGTTGCTTCAGCTTTAACACAACATCTAACTGGATCTCAAGTAACATAAGACTATCTCAGACTGGTTACCATCTCCAAGATGACTCTGTTCTTACCATGCCTATTTGATGAGCATGTGTCATATTTCAATGAAATTTAAGATATGTTATTTTCTCATTGTTTATATATACTGTGCATGACCGTGGTGTGTGCACATATAGGTTTGGTGCAGGTGTGTACGCCTATGCAAGTGTGTGCAGAGACCAGAGGAAGACATTGACTTTCCACGCTGTTACTTTTCTTTTTATTCCTTTGAGACAAGGTCACAAAGCCAGAGCCACCCTCCTGTCTCTGCTTCCCCAAGCACAGCAGTGGGTTTGTCATCATGTGTAGACACTCAGCTTCGTAGCTGGGAGATGGGATCACAACTCAGGTCCTCGGGCCTGTAGAGCATTATTACCCACAGAGTCATCTTGTCAGTCCTTACTTTTAATACCTTAATGTCTTTGAATAAAGATGTGTCTTTAAGTCCCTGCCAGCCTCATCAGTCTTGAAATACAACTATTCCTTACAAGAGGTATTAGCTGTCTATGACTGCCATGACAGTTGACATAAACCATACCTTGGAGGAGCACAAATGGATATTATGTACCTTACAGTGCAGAGTTCCAGAAGTCTAGAGTGGCTCTCAACAGGCTAAATTGAGATATTGGCAAGATTAGTTTTTTCTGTGGTGATTCTAGGACTGACTTTGTTTCTTTCTTGGTTGAGAGTCTAAAAGATACCTTCTTTCTTTGGCTTGTTTTCCTTGCTCCTTTTCCATCTTCACAGACAGAAGCAGAAGGTTAAACTTCATGCTGACCGCCCTGACCCTTTAGTCAGCCCCTCATCCATCTGCTCACACTGCCCATGCAGATAACCAAGGTTAATCTCCGTGTTTTGGAGTCAGCTGATTGGCAACTTTAATTCCATCTTCAAACATAATCCCCTTCTGTTATTCAAGCTAAGCTATTCACAGACTGCAGAAATTAGGAAGAGGATGTCTTTTGGAAGGGCCATTACTTAGCCGACCATATATGCATATATGAAACTTACAAAACTGAGGGATGGAAGGTGACTCTGTCAGTAAAGTTTTTGTCACACAAGTACAAAAATGGAGTTCTGACTCCCAGCATCCATATAACAAGCAGAGTACTGTGGCAAGCACCATCACAGTGATAGGAAGGCAGAGAGGAACGGATCCCTGGAATTCACCGGTCAGCAATATGGTCAAACTGGTGAACTCGAGATCAGGGAGAGACCATGTTTCAAAAATAGAGTGGACAATGATTTGGGGGTATACTTTATACCATTACACACCCATAAATGCATATGCACACAAATGCATACATACATATTCTCTCTCTCTCTCTCTCTCTCTCTCTCTCTCTCTCTCTCTCTCTCTCTCTCTCTCTCTCAACAGGTATAAAACATTTGGACAAATCATTCTCCATCTTATTTTGAGATACATTAGTATCTAAATGTATTTTTTCCAGCAGTGAAAAAGTACATTGTTCTGATGGAACTTTGTCTGTCTGACTCTTGGGGGAGCAATTCTGCTTGCTCTGCCAATCTCAGGGGTGCCTGTGTGTGGTACAGGGGCTGGCACATCTGTATTATAACAGGGGAAGGGAAGAGGGGAGCTCCAGAGATCCGAATTTGTTTTTAAGTATAAAAATAAGCAGGACAATATTATATCACAGTAAAATAAAATTCAAAGCAAATCATAAATGAAGACTAAATTTACCTCAACAACTTGGGAGTTGAAAAGCATCCTCACAAATGAGCTTTAAAATAAACACAAAGACAAAAGGAGCTGTTTAGGTGACAAAACTATGAAGTACAAGTTCCTAGAGAAGAAAGCTGATGACCTTAAATTATTTACTATTATAAAACAAAAGGACAAAAACTTAAAACCCTTCATCCTAAAATTTTCAAAAAATGAACAGTAAATGATTCTGAAGAAACCAGGAAGCCAGACTTCAGGGTAAGAGACAAAAATTAGTAAATAAACTACCAAAATGCATAGACTTTATTATAAAGGGTTTATTATAAAATTCTTTAAAAGAATTTTAATGTACTTTTTAAAACTTAAAAACATTCAAAAAGCTGATTAAAGGTGAATGAAGATTCACAAAACAGGAGTATGTATAAGAATCTCAAGCATAGGAGGAAAAATTATGGGGATTCTACAATTAACCTCATAGAAAATAAATGTTGAAGGACAGAGGAAAGAGACAACCTACCCCAGCCAGATGTAAGTCGCCGATGCTGAGCTGACGAGGAGCAGCCTTGACATGCAGATCACCAGAGAAGAGACTCACACACACTCATCATCAGCTACCATTGTAAACTGACCCAGTTGTAGAGAACAGCACGTGGTGGAAAGTGCTAGAAGGTATTCCATACAATGAACACCGCCTTTAGGTAAACTCTCAGAAGTTATTTAAAAAAAAAAAAACCCTATAGATCATCTCACTAAGAAAACGGACACAGGTAGTAATTTAAAGATAAACAAAAATAGAATCAAAATCAATCAAATATCAAATAATTTATGCCTGAGAGTAGTTTGTGGATGATGGCTTAATAATGAGAAATCAAGCCACACAATTCCTTTTATTAATAGATTTGAGTTGAAAATGTAAATATCTGACTTATTATAGTTTAGTATTCACCTCTAGTAGTAAAAATGCCGCAGATACCAGCACTATAAGAAAATAACATATCAAAGACTACTTCTAAAAAAAAAGGTCAGGTACGTGTATTTGTTTAAACAGCAAAATATCAAGATATCAAGAACAACTTATTTAAAAATGGCAACTTATAGGAAGTGTAAACCCAATTATTCTATTCGCTGTTCATTAATGCAACCAACTTTAAGAAAAACATTAAATATAAACACTGGAAATGAAGATACAGAGCTGTGTCTTTTCTATTGATGATATAAAAACTTACCACCCACACCATGTTTGGCCAGCATGATGTCAGATGCATGAAATCTCAGCTCATACAAGACAGAGGGGGGAGGCTCTTGAGGTCAAGTCCATATCAGGTTACATAGTGAACTTCAGGGAAACCTGGGCTGCATAGTGAGACCTGATCTCATCCATATATATGTTTAAAAAAATAATAACAAACTTAAGAGAGTTAGCAAGGTATAAAGGTTCATAAAATAAATACAATATCAGTCTATTTTCTTTGCTGGGGTACTTAGAAATGCAAACGAAAATCAACGTTCACAAAAGGGGGGATGTATAATAACCTTAGACATAGAGTGAGAAATGAGGATTCTACTATTAACTTGATGGAAAATAAATGTACCATTGTACTTATTGTAGCAACAAATACTTAAAATTTCCATGGAAGACATAGCAGCCATGTGAATGGAGGCTAACGACACTGTGTAGCTGAGATTAACCACACTATTTCGACGAAGGGGGATGGACATTTCAGGTGCTTGGCTCCCCTACTCGACTTCATAGAAACGACACATACATCAAGGTGCTTGGAGCTCCAATGAGGATTTGTTTTTATTTTGTTTTTCAGGGGTGGGAAGAAGTTTGCATGATTTTATGCTAAATAATTTTCATAGATTATGTAAAAAGAATATGCAGCAGAATTTGGAAAGCAACGGAGGAAAACAGACAGAAAGCTGACTGTGGTAGAGATGATACGAGAAAGGTGTGTCTGGGATAAGAGGTCTCCCAGGCTGTTACTAGAAGGCATTGGCATAAGCACGGACAGTCAAGCTGAAGTACACATGCGTTTCTACCAAGCACACTATTTCACCAACCAGAAGGTTCTCTTAGAGTAGAGAAAATACAAACCAAAATGCAGTTTTGCTTTGCACCTACCAGGCTGGCAAAACCCAAAGAATTATAAACGCACTCTCCCTGCAGCAGAAACAACAGGCAAGAGATACCTGCAGATACTGGTGAGAATAAAAGTTACAGGCCATCCTTTTTGGGAGCAAATTGCAACTTCTACAAAAATTTAAAACATGTAAAATTGTCTTTGTAATCTCAACTTCTCCGACTCCGTCCTACAGAAGCAAAAACACCATCAGTGTGGGAAGACATGTGGATAGTGTTTGTTGAAGAAATACAGGGAGAAAAAAAAAGAAGCAAAGTTGTTAAATACACTGTGAATGGTTCACAATGTGAAATATTAAGTAGCCATTAAACAGTATAAGTAGAAATGAATGTATATAAAATAATTTGTAAGGATTATCTTAGCACATAAAAAGCATGCTTTGCTTTGTCTAATTATGTCTGTATGTACCTGTAAGAGTGAGAAGATCAAAAAGGCAGACACCACTTGCTACTCACAGTCCCTGGGATATAAAGGGAAGGGAAGGGAAGGAAATAGGAAATAGAATATGGAGGGAGGGAAAGGAGAAAGTGATAACAAAGAAAATGAGATTTCATTCAGAAATGTGAAATTTGATCAAATTGTACATTTTTATAAAATTATTCACCAGCATGTGTAATACAGAACTTTTACAGTAGGGAAACGTTAATGTCAGTCATTGGATTGTGATTGAAAAAACATTTAGCTGAATTCCAACCCAAGGGAAGGGCACCACCATAAAGCAGTAGCGGTCGCTATGGAGACCTGCAAAGTATTTCTGCAGAGCAATTTGTACAGGTCCCACATGGACAATCACAGCAAATATGCTAAACAGTAAAGTTTAAAGAGAATTGGTCATTTTATGTGCTATGTTAACACGTTTAATAGTGTCGTTGTATATAATGTGAATTTGCATTAAATCCATATAATATTATGCAGTCAGGACCGTCTGTCTTTGTTTACTTTGGTGCAGTGGTTTCCAAAGGACTAAAGGTTTGAAATTACACTTGTGATGCTGCAGACTAACATGATGGGTACCTACGAGCAAATGTAATGTGCTGCCCTCTAAAAATGTGTGCACGTGTGGATGTGTGTGGGGGGGTGTTGGAACGGTATAGTATACACTGTATTTGTATATGCTGTCACCTTTTAAAATGTCACTTTTGTGAGTTAATTTTCATGGTGAGTCTAAGAGGATGCAGATGCAGAGTGCTTTCCATTCTGAAGTTTGTAGTTTTCCTCCATTCAATTCTGTGTTAAGATAATATGCTGAATTTTTGTTAAAAAGAAAAATGTAATTTGGAGACAAATCATATTTTTTTCATGGTTTATTAATTAAATTTCAGAAACATTTGAAGTATGAAGTGTCAAAGCAACCGCACAGGCCTTGGAGGTTGTTGTAGGATCCCAACAATTGATTCTGGAGTATAATGTACAGTTAGGTTCATTTCTCGTGGCAATCTTGTTTCTAGTCAAGGAAGTTGTGTGTTCTCTTTTAAAGCCCCTTCCTTAGTCTCAAATTATTCTTCCCTCACTTGGAGAAGGAAGCTTCCAGACTCCTTCCAGTAGAGGACTGATTTTTGCTTCTACTTCTTTCTACAATTACCCCAGGTACTAAAATAAGTAGTTTGTACATTGATCCCCCAGCTTAGCAGTGAGCTGCTGGAGGCCCCAGCCAAGGCCTGGCCACTCAGGGGCCTGTCCATGCCCCCAGATGCCTTCTTAGCTTTGTTGCTCCTAAACCAGGACCATAGTCTTTCAAAGTCTCACCAACCACTCCAATCTGCATTTCCTGCATAATTAATCGTATTTCTAGCAACCTGTCTGCCTTTCCCTGGTGATTTCTTCTCTCTTTCTTCTCTCAATCTACTTATGCCCATCATAAACATTTCTCTCCTCTGTGGATTCAAATCACTCTCTAATAACTCCAGATCACACTGAATGATCAGTGAAATGATCCAGAATGAGATCTCAGTGAAACCACTGGGACACTTTTTTCAGTTTTGAAATATTTTAGTATAGAGCTTAAGTATTTAATTTGGTCACTGATGCTGGCTAATTGGGGAATGTATTTTTGTTTCCTTTAGATCCCCATTTTACTGTCAAACATGTTAGAACGGTGGTAGCTTCTGATCGGTATTTAATGGACAGAGTAAAGAACAGACAACCAAGCACATCATTGGTCCAGTGCTTCTGCAACCGCACAGTAGCTAGCTCAGGCCTGGGAGGAGCCTACAAGGACCCAGGGCGGGGGGCCTCTCTGCCAGCCCAGATTTGGAAGGCTAATTGCTGTACTCGTCCGTATTTAACTGACATCTCAAATCACCCACAAGTATCTCTGAATCGAAAGCTCCACTAGGAACATACCAAAATATTTAAAAGTGGGAAGGGCACTCGAGGACAGAGCTGAATCAAGGATAAATCCTCCAAGGCATAATCCCCGGAGTCCCAAGCAGGAACCCTCCAATGCTCGGTGTCAGAGCACCTCAAAGTGCACGGGGAGGGAGGCCAAGCTAGGAAAGCAAGTGCAAGAAAGTTAAGTTATATATGAATGCTGATCATTGATGAAAACAGTGATGATAAAGCATATGAACTACAAACTGAGGGTCGTAGAAGGAAGGGATAGCAGGATGGTGAAGCTTGCAGATACCATCCATTTGTATCTCTGTCCCATGACTCTACCTTATTCAAGACCTTATTCATTCATCAAAGTTCGTTAGATTGGATATTCATCAAAGCTCATTAGGATTGGGTGGCGAAGACAAATAAAACATCCAAACCGGTTTTAAATGCGGCTGTTTTCGTGTTTTTTTCAAGAAGGCAGATCATACTTGCCGTCGACGTACACGCACTCACAAAGAAGGGAAGTTCAAATGGCTACCGGACTGGAATCTGCCCCTCCCACAAGCATGTGACCTTGACCTTAAGAACTTAAAACCACTGAGGCCAAGGTCTAACACCAGCTGTAAGGTGACTCTGTTAAGAGAGAATCCCTGTTCCGTTAAGCTGCAGTTTCTTTCCAGGACTATTACTTTAACAGCGACTCATTAGATGCGTACTTCACTTGGTTAACTATTGTTTTCCTTGTGCAATGTTAGTTCAAAGTGCAGAACCAGAACTTTATAGGAATAGGAACTGTGAGCAAGCCAGGAGTCTCTAATTACCTCAGCATAAGATGGCTTTCCCATGCCTGGAAGCACAATGAGTCAGCTTCCCAATGATTCTGAAGGGTCTCACATGCTCAGAAATATCCTAGATTTCAGCGCTGAAATTTTAATGTCCCGAAATTTAGTAATTATAAATGAGTTATGATGACTATTTATATTAATATCATATACTTGAGTACAGATATGAAAAAGAATTTAGCAAAAAAAAAAAAGATTTTAGCAAGTTTTTATTGCATTTCTAGTGCTCCTTAGGGGAAGTAGGTGATGTTTTTTTGTCTTGACAGTAGGCTGTATTTTTACACAGGAAAACAGAGTTCCCAAGCAAGCACACAAACTTAAAAATCAACAACTACTATGGTTGAAGCAAATGCTTCTGGTTTGAAGGGAGAAAGAAGCCATGGACCAGACACCTCAGGAGCTCAGACTTTAGCCTTCTGTGTGGAGAAAGTCTTTAGTGGATCCAACCAGGGACTGGCTGTCAGTTGCCACTCTAACTTTCCTAGCAGATATTTCAATGTTTCTCATTCACTTAAGAGTATCAGTGTTTGCTACATTTGGGAACGGTCTAAGAATCCCTACTCTGCTGTTCCCCTCAGATGCTAACTCTTGGAGAAGCAGCAAAGCACTCTGTGGTCTGACAACTTAATGTTGCATTCTGGATCCTGTACAAGCTTTGATCGAAATGTAGTACTAACATGTCACAAAAATGTGTAAGACTGAGGGAATCCCAAGGGACAAAGCAAGTCATTCAACTTTAACTGAGCACCAGCGTCCCTGAGGGAAAGGGAAAGGATACACCTCAATCTTCATCACTGTAGAATATCAGCCCAGTTTCTCACACAAGGTAATTAAATATGGTAGCTGTAGCTCATGAGACTTCCCAGTACAGTTTTTAGTGGAAAGAAGTCTGGAGTCATCCTCGAAGTTGTCCTTCGCCCACTGATACTGAACCAAATACAACAGCAGAATACAAATACCTTGAGGAAATGTCCCCACCCTTTGGGTGGCTTGATATCTTCCAGAACAACAAAGTCTGCTGGTATTACCAATTTCCCTACACGAGCTGCATCTTACTGAGGAGTTCTGTTTATTTGAAAGAAACTTCTTCTGTATCCTGTTACGTACTGTGTTGCTTGTTCTTTTGTCGATTGCCTGTCTCCTACCAACAGAGAGCAAGTGCCTGGAGGGTAGGGGCTTTGTCCTAAGCAGTCCTGTTGGACCACCACCTGGCACATGGTGCATCTTCAATGAGTATTGCTTGAATAATTTTTTTCTCAAAAACATAAATTGTTTCTGACCTAGCAGCAATCTGGAAATATTAGAAGGCTTATACTCCTTCTAAACAGCACTCTCTGTGCTGACCCCAAACTTGACAATGCCAAAAGAGAGTTTGGGGAACATTTCTTGCTCCCTCAGGTGACCATCTATGTCTCCCTTCCTGTTTCTTTTACTTGTTTGGGTAAGTGTCTGATATTCTAATTTTGAGGTTTCAGGGCGCACAATAAATGCTAAGAAGCAATGACTTGTACTGTGTGGGAAATACACTGTACTCTTAAATTTGGCATTGAAGACTGTTTTCACACAAGAGATGGAGATCATTTATGCCTTCCAGAAGCTTGTATTCTTAAGAGAATGGAAGAGAAAATGCAGATGTGATTATCATTTTAAACTTTTAAATTGAATTTAAATAGAATTTAAAGCATTTAAAAGTTGTTTAATTACTGTTATTTAAAATATACAAAAGTTTGTTATGGTAGTTAGTGATGCCTGGATAACTCATGAAAAAGCAGAATTTATCTGAATTATTTAGAAATCTTGCTTCAAATCTCTATTGTCCCCAAGTTGTTAAGTAATGAACTTTCAAATTAATGATCACTAAAATATGCCCATTCAAAGGATGTACTTCGAACTAGAGGATATTTCTCTAGCCAGTAGAATCATAAAAAAATTAAATATATCAATTCTATAATACTCACAAATTGTGTCCCACTTAAAATCAGCTGCATTGGATTGCAGTTAGGAGACTATTGACCTGTTTGTTGAGTGCACTTGGTTTTAACTCGAGGTCAGTCATTTCTTCAAGTCAATGTCCAGGTTTTAATGGATAATTGAAGATTTCAAACCATATACTCATAAGCTGATTAATTGTGATTGACACAGTCCCTGCAGCTAAAGTCTGGATCAATGTCAAATTCACTCATATCGCAAAATGTGCTGGTATAGCAATTTCTTTTGTTAAGTACTTCCTGTCCTCCTCCTTTGTCTCTCTTTTAAACACCAATAAGCCTTTACCAAAATGTCTTCCTTGGTTCTATAAACAAGAGGCTCTTTAAATGTCCAACCCTTTTAGAGTCAACTGCAGGAAAGCTGCTGGATTCCATGTCCTCAGACGCCAATGAACTCTTCACAGTGAGTTCTAACACTGTCTTCTTGGCAGGTTCTCAAGGAAGCAGACTCCATAACAGTCCAGAAAAAAAGAGTAAAACATGAATTACCCCACATTTAGCACTACTCATGGTAGAAACACAACCATGACTATAGCAGTGGGGATAGCATTGATGTGTGGTATGTGTGTACCCACAAGCTATGCAATCGTTCCTAATGAAAAGTGTACTATTGAATGGTTATGAAGATATACTTTCGATTTCATTTTCAATCTATGCTCATTAGCAACAGTGGAAGCTGAACCTTATTTAAGTAAAGACGAATTTCTATATTCAGAAAGAATGAATCAATTTGTAGTGCAGGTGAAATTCTAGGAGATAAACATACATTTATTCTAAGTAAGTAGAAAGCAACATATTACACTGTCTGGGTGGGGATACCTGAAATTTCATACTTTTGAGTGCCTTAATTCTTTTTATATTTACCAAAAAAGTCACACACCCAAAATGCTATTTTAAAATCAAAGAAATCTGTTCTGCATCTCATTTTACTATTTAATAGAGCAGCTGAAAAATGACTTAAAGATGTGGCCATATGGTGTGAAAATCCAGAATCAAGGAAAGAATGAGATACTGTAAACATGTAAAAGGCAATAAAAGGAACAGGCTCCGCTCAGTTAATGAAGAGCTGGCGGTGGGGGCCGTCTTCTATTGAGCACAGTGGAGGACACTGACTGGCTGGTGGAGGACACTGACTGGCTGGTGGAGGACACTGACTTGCTGGTGCTTTCCAAAACATAATGCTGCATCTCAAGTGCTGGAGAGATGCAAGGAAGTCTCCCTCATCCTGAAATTGTTTGCACAGAAAGCTCCATAGAATAAATTACTGAGGCTTCCAGCACAGCTCAATTAACTGAATGAAGCAAGGAGAGAAACAGCTCCAATCTGGTAGCCACAGAACCTGGCATAATTTTTGCTTGAAGAGTTTACAAGCGGATTGGGGCATTTAAACGACAGCCTGGATTTGGGAGTTACGATAACAGGAAGAGGCAGGAGGGGCTCAAACTAACACTTTGCCCCCACAGATGTCTCCATAGGAAGCGAGGTGCTCGAAACCCAAGGCATTTTCGTCTGTCTTCATGAGGAATTCTGAGGCCTCCACGACTTTCCCCAGCTTCACAGATAGGATGAGCCAGACTTTCTGTTCTCTAGGAGTTCCAAACAGCTCTTTCCTTGAACAGTGTTTCAGAAACATAACCCAGCTTCATGTCACAAAACTTCAAGTCACTTGATAAATGATTAAGTTACCTAGGCCTTGAGAAGAGTTATCCAATGCTGACCCGATGCTTGGGCTCTGAATTCCTATCTATACTTTAATTTATTCAATGAAGACTTTTTCCAGGCCAGCATTGGTCCAGGCATGGAGAATAAAACCATCTCTCTTTTCACAAGCACCTAGCTGAGTGGGTGAGAGAAGCCTTATAACAGTTTCTGAGGAATGAATGATCTACCCCAGCCAAGCTCCAGAAAGTTTCCAGAGAACTGCCATTAGGGGTTTGCTACATGTTCTCCGTAACCAGGTACCTACTTCCTAGGAGCAAATTTTACTTCTGTTTTGTAAGAAATGCAGATGCTTTCAAGGCACCTGAGACATTTCCTTCCCTTCTGTTAAAGTCAAATGTGAAACTTCTCACCCACCCCTTCCACAGTGCATGGGTGGCCAGGAGGGATGGCAGGGCTTCTGTGAGGGTGACTTACAGAACAAGAAACTTCGTCTCTCTGTCCTCTGGTTGCCCCAAAACCACTTGGTGACAGAACAACAATAAAGGAGAAATGATGTTGACAATCTCAGGGTTTGCTTACACATTAGCAACTGACTGTCTCCTTCAACTAAACATGATCCCACAGACAGTCAGGAGCAGTGGAAGCAAAGAAAACCACAACTTAAATACTGAAAGCCCCATGTCATAGCAATAGCATTTTCTTACAAATAGATGGTATCCTTAGTAGTGAGTGCTGAAAACCCAGAGGGTGAGTGAAAGGTAGAGGGAGTAAGCCTAAAGGGCAGATCTAGGGTGGGACTTACAAGGGGCAAGCTTATGGGGGATCTTACAAGGGGTGAATCTCTGGGGGGGTCTTACAAGCGTAGGGCCTATGGGGGGATCTTACAAAGGGTGGTACTATGGGGGGCCTTATAAGAGACACTTGCAACAGCTAAGATGAAGTCTTGACAAACCAACCTAGATCACTAGGCCTCCTTCTGGTCCTGTGTTATCGCCTGCCTCAGAATTTGGCTCAATGCCAACAGCAGTGCCCTCATGAGCTACATTGAAAATAAAACAAAGGGCACTATTCATCACAGTTTTCAACAACTGGTTTCTTTTCTAAGTTTGAAAGAAAAACTTGGCAATCATAAAGCCGAGGTTTTTCTTTTAATTTTGTTTTATTTTTATATATTTTTTTCTTGGTGTCAAAATAAACTAGAACCAAAAGGACCAGTGGAAAGAAAAGGAAAACAGAGAAAATGCTTTAGAGCTGAGTGGGCCACACACTGCCATTCGACAGACACTGAACCATGGAATGTATCATTCTCAAGTTCTCCAACCCGAAGAGCCAGTTCCTTTCTGCTTCTGTAAGATGTGGCTACTTAGGGAAACTCAAATAGGCTCCCGGTGTTAACTGTGCTGAATATTTACTTTAATCAAAGTGACATTCTCCAGATGGTATCATCCAGAAAACCTCATCTGAAATTTGGAGTAAAAGAGAATTCGGTTGAACATTCCAGGGGAAATCGAACACAGGTGTGCACCCATTTTAAGACGATTTGGCTTATGAAAATACAAAGCTAGGAAACCAGTACATGGATGGCATGAATACTTCTCCCCAGGGACATCTGGTCCTTGTGATAGCTACCAGGAAATCCTCGTGAAGGTGTGAGATCCAGGGCGTCAGGCTCTGTTGTCAATTGCATGACCCTAATACTCCCAGTTGCTAATTATGAGCCTCACTTTCCTTTCTGTAGTCCCCAGACTTTCCCTCTGTCCAGCCAAAGAAAGTGTTTAAGGTAAGAAGCTGCTCTGAGGTGCCTCTGAGAGTTACTAGCCTGTGGAAATGAACTCCCTGAACTCACAGAATCCTGAAGCTGTACATGGAATGGACATGCACTGTAAGGCTGGTGTGCACTTCAGAAGTTAAATAAAAGTAATACAGACAAGGGAAGAAAGGCCAGGCATGGTGGAACATATCACCTGGACTGTTTGCTTGTAGGGGACTTTTCAGGGGAAATGGCTTCACCATTGCTGCAGGAATCAGAGAGCAGTCCACAGACTCGGAACATCAGGAAGGACAGACTAAGCCAGGCACTGGTCATGTGACTTACAGGCGGTTGATCAGGGGAACCCCTGAATTTCCCTGACCTCGGCTGCTGCATCTCCAGGGTGGTAACCACACCCACCTGTAAGATGTGGAGGCATGCTGCCAGGACTCAGGGGATGTGTGTGTCGTGCACTCAGTGTGCACACAGGTCAGACTCAGCTCTGTTACCCCTGAGTTGTACAACTCCGAGCATCACCTTTAAGGCAAACTCCCCCAAACTATGTTTGTAAATGAAATTAGGAGTAACTCATGAGAAATTACACTTTCCTGGAATTTATCAATTTGAGTATGAGATGTGCGACCCGGGTATTGAGGATTGGCAGCCAGCGACTTACTCTCTTAGCTATATCACTGGCCCGAGAAATCACACTGAAAATCTGAGAATGGTACCAGCACTTAAATTATTTTTCATAACAATGAAACTGACCCCTTCACTCCTGACTACATGTATTTTTCAGTGACACACTTGAATCATGATTCGCAGGGCTATCCTTTCCTACTTTACTGTTGTCCTTTTAAGAGAATGCAATGGTCATTCGTCTTTCCTTCTGGACAGGTGGGAGATACCTGTCCTTGGTTGTTCGTTGTTGTTCTCTTTTCTTTTCATAAGATGGGGGTCTCACTCTGTAGCCCTGGCTGGTCTCAAACTCACAGATATCTGCCTGGCCCTTCCTCCTGAGTGCTGGGACCTAGCTGTCAATATTTGGAATACAAAACTAAAGCCCTGCTTCCTACCCTCATTACTTGTCCCTCCTGGTTTTCCCAGAGACTGGTTTGCCAAAACCAGAACTTCTGGTAAATTCTGTTCCACAGGATCATCATGGTGAGCTGAATAATCCTGAATACTCCTGTGTGTTTGTAACTGCAAACCCACAGCAGCATGGCAGATGTGTAGCTCAAGCAGCTGTTGGAGTGGGGATAGCTAAGAGGTCCACTCTTTACTTACAGACTTGTGCTTCTGAACTAAATTTTCACAAACTAGTCCTGACTTCATCAGCCTTTAGTCTTGTTCCGTCTCCCCTTCTTGCCCACTTATAGTGCATTTGTGAAGAGTTTCAACTCTGCTTTGAGCACACTCTGCTTTGAGCCATGGAGAACTCCTGGAATCCATTTTGTTTTTAACTAAAAGAGCTGGTAAGAACTTAACTACACAGGGAAGTGACTCTGGGCTGCATAACTATATCCTACTGGGTCCTAATTACAGTCAGCACAACTTCCCCTTATATGGCTCCTAAAATGTTCAGCGACATTCCAAGAGCCACGTGCACTGCCAGTAGAGCCCAGTGAAACGGAGTGGTCTTCCTTTGAGGCCTTCAGGGTCAGGTCTCATGACAGGAGCACCAGAGTATCGAGCCAGGTACATGTGCAGTACACAGGTAGTGTACTGGTTACAAACCCAAGGGGGTGGCCTTGGCTGTTGCTGTACCACTGCCATGAAACAAAATAAAACAAAACAAAAAAAGGAGGTAGGAAGAGATAGTGGGTGGTTTCAACCAGGTGCACCCAGAACATCTTTCTTTTGCAGGTTTTATAAAGCCACACAATTGTGTGTACATGTTGCTGCAGCCTGTGAACACAGCATCCTATGGGGCTTTTGTGTAGATAAAGGCACCTGTGGCTTACATGTCTTTATTCTACATGGTTACTCTGCTCCCACTGAAATACAGTACATGTTCAATAAACACTTGGAAATGGCGTTTTATCCTCAGGGAACTTACAGTCTAGCCAGCAAAACAAACAAGAGTAGGTCAACAAACCCCTGCCACAATTCAGCATGTCAGAGCCCAAATCTGTAATTTTGCAGAATGTGGGAGGTGAATTCAAACCAAACTAAATGACTAAGTATCTGCAGGGTGAGCCAGCCAGGAGTCTGGGCTGCAGATCCAGATCAATCCTGGTCTTAACTGCAGTTTTGGCCCCACCTGGTGGTGGTTTTACTGTGTGGTTTAGACACTGCTGAGGAACTTCTGAGTCCTGGGGCTGACTTGGTTTTTCAGAATGGTGGGACTGACTCCAGAATTTTTCCAATTAAGTTTATGAGTCAACTCGGGGTGGGAGGGGGAGAGTTCAGCTGGGCGGCACCTGGTGCTATGGGATTCTCCTTTGTGTCCCTCCTTGAGGAGACAGGGCTGTGTACTGTCCTGCACAGGATGCATAGGCAGCCCAAGAAGGGGTCACTAAACTGGAAGCCAATAGATTTCCCAGGTACAGGAAGGACTACTTGGGCAATGCCTCAGGATACAACAGCTACAGGAAGGACAGATCTGGAGGGGACTTCTGAAAGGATCTGGAAGTGGAGGGGAGGGTCCTCCTATAAAACTTCCAAAGAAGGAGCAGGCCAACCCACTGAACATTTTATGTGCACACACACACACACACACACACACACACACACACACACACACACATTTTAACTGCATCACAGGACACCAGAGGCAAAGGCTGAACAGACACAGGAGAAGGGACCTGAAGTCCTAGCTTAGGTCCAAGAGCATTGTCTAGGGTTAAGACTGCGTTATGACCTTGCAGAATAGGAGACATGAATCCACAGAATCAGGCAACTTGAAGAAGTGACTTCGGGCCATCTACATCAGGGTACGTGTTGTGAAAAATCATATAACATCACCAGAGTTGTGGTTGACATTCCACAAGGCAGATTAAGTAGTGATGCCAAAACATGCTCACAAGGCTTCTTGCATCTTTCATCTGTGATTTACCTTCATTTCATCTTTGCAAACTATTGGAGCAGACATTATGAAGGAAAATGAACATAAGTCTGAACATAGAGGACAGCACTCGTCACTTACTAGAAACCCTTTGTGTTTACTAGAAATGGTAGTTTTATATAACAACGTGTCATTGCTGGACCACACCAACCTTACTTCCTCTAAAGCAGTTAGCCTTCAAGGACATTTTGGTGCCTATGAGGTCAGAAAAGTAACTGGCTGCAGATGTGTCTATGTAGTGAAATGATAGGAACCTACCAGTTAAAAAAAAAATTTACCTTGCCGGGCAGTGGTGATGCACCACGCCTTTAATCCCAGCACTTGGGACGCAAAGGCAGACAGATCTCTGAGTCCGAGGCCAGCCTGGTCTACAGAGTGAGTTCCAGAACAGCCAGGACTACACAGAGAAACCCTGTCTCGAAAAACCAAACAAAAACAAAACAAAACAAAACAAAAAAAAATTCACCTACCCAGCAGAGGAAGGTGGCTAGGAAAGAAAGACAAATAAGTTTTATAGGATGAAAAGAATATTCACTGTTTAAAAGGTAGCAGTTTGCATTTTAAGCCACAAGCTGCTGTGCAAAAAGAAAAAGAAAAGAAAGAAGAAAGATCCACTGATAAACATTCCATGGTTTTCATTACATTACTCATCCTTCTTCCATGACAACTCTGTAAATGAAAAAAAAAACCCTATACATGTCAAAGAGAATATATAATCTATTAATACAAAAACCTTGAGCTAAGGGAGTAAAGTACAAATAAGAAGAAAATTCGTTGGCATCAACACTGAGCCCTTGGTTGCATGGGAAAATTCCACCATTTTTGCTTGATGATCTGTGGATGGGTTTGTATAGGATGATGTGGACCCAGCCAAGAAAATGGAAGACATAGTGTTTCAAGAGAGTAACTTGAAAGTTGGTGAATAGTAGAAAACTACAAAAACCAACAAGCCAAAATCAAAAGCACCACCTCTGGGACTGCAGAGGCAAGTGCTTTGAAGTCAAGAAAGAAGCCCAGTTTCTCAAAGCCTAGAGCCATGGTTCCCAATCTTCCTAATGCTGCAACCCTTTAATACAGTTCCTCATGTTGTGATGACCCCTCCCCCAACCATAAACCATTCTTTGCTATTTTTTAACTGTATTTTTGCTATTATAAATTGCACAGTAAAATCTGTATTTTCTGATGGTCTTAGGCAATCCCTTATGAAAGGGTTGTTCGCTGCCCTGAAGACATTGTGACCCACAGGTCGAAAACTGCTGGCCTGGACACTTCAAGAAGCACCTGACTGATGTGGAACAAGTGACAGTGCTCACCTCATGCACAAGCTTCATAGGGTCATCATGACACCAGTTCTGAAAGCATCAAACAACAAAACTAAACAAAAAAAAACAACAAAAAGCCCACTATCAAGGTATATGCTATTTAGGTAGCAAGGTGATACTTCCAGAGAGAGGATAAGAGCATCTCTCCCCTCCCTTCCCAGACTGCAGCTTCCTGCCTCGTACTTCACATTTCACCACCCAACAGAAAACTACTGATGGTGCTTTACAGAGTCCAGGAGTCATATAAACCGAGAGTGGAAGCTGGGAGACAACAGGTTGGTAACATGCACACTAACAATACAGAGAAACAGTTCTGTCGCATGTTTAGGTCTGGTTCTCACATCTTAGTTCATAACAAGCAAATTTGTCTCAAAATACCCTGATCAGCAACAAAGAAATTGAGAGTGTTAGCCAAGGGCAATCTGATCTACACCCAAACCATACTGTCCAGGAAGGCTTCTTACACTCTGGAGAAATACAAGATTGAAGTTACCTATGAAAAACAGGTTCCTTGGAAGCCATGTGCAGGCTGGCTTAAAACAATAAGCATTTCTTGCCCCTAAGGACAACATTCTCTACAAATATGGTCTGGATGCTTATCAAACAAGTTTTTAGGCTGCTCTCTGAAGTTTCTGGGCAAGTACAAACACCAGAGTCAAATAAATGCCTTTAAAAGCAAGGCCACGGAGCACGTACCCTGTCAGTGGGACCCTCATATTCCCCCAAAGTAAACAGTAACATGAGAATATTTATATGAAATAAAACTGTGTATCAAGCCTGCCTGGGCTCAGCCGGAGGGAAGGATAAATCCCTTGCAGATCTCTCATAGAGTGGTCCTTTGTCGACCACGGACGCCACTTCCAAGACAGTGCAAGCTAACTGCAGAGCAAGGCTTTTCATTATGCCGAGGAATGAAAACATTATGACCCCCCCCATTTTGTTTTATTTCACAGTTATACTTTACTTAGCCTCCCCTACCTTTTGTTCAAGTAATTTTAATTTATCATGAGTCAAGCCCAAATTTAGTTTGGAAACAAATGACAAGTCCCTACCACAAATGCACAAACAAACTGTATCACCCTCATAGCCCGGTGTGCTTGTTGCTTGCCTTTCCTCTCCTTGAAAAAAACTAAAGTCTAGATACATGGGAGGAGTTTGAAGGGAGGAAATGGAAAAGGGCAAATGATGTAATTATAATCTCAAAACCTGAAAGAAAAGATTTAAAAATAAAAATACATATATACTGTAATGTTCAAGGAAAGAAACTTCTAAAGAAAATATGCGGTAAACCTTAGAGTTTGTATATTAAGATAAAAACTACTCTTTTAAATATTTTCAGGTTTTTCAATATTGCTTTCTTATGTTTTCTGTAAACTTAAATATCCCAGAAAGAAAGAAGACTACAGCCTGAGGTTTAAAGTTGAGTGGAACAAAACTCCGGAGGGTTGATCAAAGGTGAGTTGTTTGTCCACGGGGATCTGTGCTTGTTCCACAGCTGGTACATGTCATGGGCAAAGTCACCTGGCAGGAACCGGGGGTGAAATGAGCTATGAAGCCACATACCTCACTATATACACATTGGGGAAAGCAAAAATAATACTGAAGAAATGTTTGCATAAACTTATTCTGTTTCTTCATAGATCCACCTGAGAAACGCTTACCGTGAATCAAGGGAAAATTTTAGTGAAATTCTCATATTTTTTAAAATCCAGTGGGATAATTCTTGCCAACTAAAGCTAGGACAGAGCTGGTGATACCGTGTCAGTCTGTGGGCAAACCTTCACTGCTGGCTCAGATTCCTAAAGAACCAAGCAGGGGCAAGGAAAACCGGAGAAAGAGGACCAGGTGAAAGGCTAATTAGCATATGGTGAGAGCATATCAAAACAGCCCTGCAGGTTTAGCATCGTTGATAATAAATAATGACTTACAATTTTCAATTTGATAGCTGGAACAAAGACCAAGTTTGGTTAACTGTATTTCAAACTATTAACTAAGCTACCCATGTAGCATAAGTGTCCATAATAATGTTTTGGGAAAAATGAGGAAGCCAGTCTCCTGGGTCTGTATAGTTACAACCAGATATTAGAAATTTGCCAAATTTTATTTAGAAAGTATGAATTTAGCAAAAATTATTCAGATATTTGTCAGCTTTTTAAAATTTTGCGAACTACATAATTTTGGTTTTTTTAAACCTGTCATAAAATACTCAATATAAACTTGATTATTCTTTTCTCTCCTTTCCCAGCTGAAACCATGGAAGCTGTTCCAGAGAAGAAAAAGAAAGTTGCCAGTGTGCCAGAAGCCCTTAAGAAACAGGTTCCTGCTGTGTCAAAAACCCTTAAAAAAAAAAAAAAGCGAAGGAATTTCAGAGTTGAAGGTGAAGCGCCCGAGGAAGAAGTTTGCCCTGAAGACATTGAGAGAGGCTAGGAGGCAGCTCATCTATGAGAAGGCAAAGCACCACCACAAGGAGTGCAGGAAGATGTACCAGACTGAGATTTGGATGGCCAGGATGGCAAGGAAAGCTGGGAACTTCTACGTGTCTACAGAACCAAAGCTGGCATTTGTTATCAGAATCCAAGGTATCAGTGGAGTAAGCCCAAAGGTCCGACAGGTATTGCAGCTTCTTTGCCTTCGACAGATCTTCAATGGCACCTTTGTTAAGCTCAATAAGGCTTCAATTAACATGCTAAGGATTGTGGAACCGTACATTGCATGGGGGTACCCCAACCTGAAGTCAGTAAATGAGCTCATCTGCAAGCGAGGCTATGGCAAAATCAATAAGAAACAGATTGCTTTGACGGAGAATTCCTTGATTGCTCGGTCTCTTGGTAAATTTGGCATCATCTGCATGGAGGATCTAACTCATGAGATCTATACAGTTGGGAAATGCTTCAAGGAAGCAAATAACTTCCTGTGGCCCTTCAAATTATCTTCCCCACGAGGTGGAATGAAGAAAAAGACAACTCACTTTGTAGAAAGTGGAGATGCTGGCAAAAGGGAAGACCAGATAAACAGGCTTATTAGACAGATGAACTATGGTGTCGCCTCAGTATTTTTGTAATACATGGTATTTTTGTAATCTGGTCAGTTAATAAACAGTCACAACTTGGCAAATTGGAAAAAAAAACTTGATTATTTTATCATTTGGTGTCATTAATTGCTGCGAATACCTGTCTCTAGATGCTTGCTTATGTAGTTCTCACCCAAAGCCAATCAGTGGTGAGAACCTAGAGTCGTCCTAACCAACTTAAACAACTTGTCAATCAACCAATAGGCCCATCCCACAAGCCCAAATGGATCAATACCACCATGCATTGATACCCCTTGTTTATTTCATATTAGTTTGTGAAAATGAAACAGAGCTCCAAAGTAGATAGTAAAGATCATTTATAATACATTTCATTGTTATAGTGTACGTTTAAAACATTTTCATAAAACACAGATCCACAGTTATGGGAGGCATGTTTCCCCTATCTTATAAGAAATGGAACCATGTCTACAGAGAATGTATGAGTAGCAACCCAACCCCCATTGTAGCACTCGATTGTCCAAAGCTCTTCCTACTAGGCTATGGGGACTCCACTGAAGCAGGTCACTACTTTCTAGTTGTTATGACTGCTTCTCAGCTCTCAACGATTCAGGTCTACTGGAGCTGCCTCTTCTCTCTCCACCATAGCAACTAAAATTCAGTATGTTTGAAACCATTCATAAGTCCATCATTTTTCTGTCTTTGTTGTATTTATATTGAAAAAAAATAGAAGATATCCACAAAACCTTAGCCCTGGAATGGCATAAACAATCAAATTTGAGTTAAATGTAGCTTTACAAAAGACTAGGCCATTGGATCCAAAGAATAGGTTAACTTTGACCTAATTTGATTTTCAATTCTCTAAAATAAATGTATATTGTATATTTTCTCTGAAGTTCATAATCTTTCTTATTAAATAAAATTAGTGGAGAATTTAGTTCTCTTTGCTCGTAACTACAAAATATCTTCTATTAAAGTAATATAAATATTAAAGATTAGCCTACATTGCCAAAATCAATAAGCAATTTCTTTTACTTCATAAAGTGGCTACACATTTTAATTTAATTCAAATAAAATTTTTTCTGCTAATATTCTTTTTGTTAAAACATATTGAAGACCTCCACAATTATCATTCAAATTACCCAAAGGGTATATACTTTCTTTAAGTCCTACACAACACCAACATGCTGTCTTCCTACAAAACCCACTAAAACCTAAACAAATCTGGCTTATGAAGATGTCTGGAATGAATAGGTTGTCTTAAAACTGGCCAAGGAAAGGTCATTGTCTTTGAAAGTCAGACTTATTTATATTTGTCTTTAAATTTTAGTCACTTTAGTTCAAAATTTATTGTTCTTTGAGAATTTTGTAAATGTGTTTTGATCATTTTCTCACCCTAACTCTACCCCTTCAAACTCTATCCCCAACTTATTAACCTACTCAATACTCAACTACCCAACTCCTCAACTGTTTTTTCCTCCTCCTCTTTGTCCTCCTCCTTCTCTGTCTCCTCTCCTCTCCTCTCCTCTCCTCTCCTCTCCTCTCCTTTTCTGCTCTGCTCCTGCTTTAAAAAATGAAAAAAAAAAAAACAGAAAGAAAGAAAACCACATCAATTCCAATTTGTGCTAACCAAATACTCTTGAGTGTGTGGCCTTCACTGGAAGGTGGTCTATCCACAAAGTACCACACCCTTAAACAAGACTCCCTTGCCCTTTCCTGGTATCTATGAATTGCCAAAAGCTCCTCAGACAGGGGTCAGACTTCATGTCTATCTGTCCTCTCCATTCTGGAATTTTGTCTGGCCTGAGCATGCACAGGTCTTGTGTGTGCTGTCTCAACTGCTATGAGTTCATTTATATGTACAACTGCCCAGCTGTGTCTAGGCAACAATTTCCTGGTAGTCATCTACCACTTCTGGTTCGTAATACTATTTCTGCCTCCTCTTCCACAACAATCCCTGATCTCTGGAAGAAGATGGTGTGATACAAATGTCTTGTTTAGGGCTGAGCATTCCACAGTCTCTTACTCTACACCTTAACCATTTTGTGGGTCTCTGTAGAGGTGATATTTAGCAAATAGCACCTGGTCTGGCTTGTTCCCAGGCAGCCACCATGTTCCCACTGCTCCTCGGCTCTGGTCGGGGCTCCAGCTATCTAGATGTGCAGGCCCTGGAACCCATTAGATTCCAGTGTGGTGGATGGCTCTGTCAATCCCCCACGCTGCATCCACAAAGCTCGGCTGAACCCCAGACAATACCTGTCATCCTCACAGTACCTGGTAGAAATGAGACTCTTAAAGCTTAATGAATATCTAAAGGATTTATATATTTAGAAATGCTCAATCAACAAGATGCCCACATAATTAAAGTTGTTGCCCAATATCTAACCTTTTTGATAGAAGTTGCTACCCAGGACAGTTTTCGACCCATCCGTGGTTCTTCATGGCTGATGGCCTCCTTCTTCTCCTCCCCTTCCTCTATTTTCTCCCCTTCCTTTCCTCTTTTTCTCCCCTCCCCTTAGTTTCTTTCTCTCTCAGCTCTACCTCCTCTTCTACTGCCTAATCACCAAGCTCTACTGAGAAAACAATGTAACAGAATAAGTATCCTGCTATAGGTCTCAGAGTTAATCACCATCAATTTTGAAGAGCTTTTTTGATAAGTTTTTGCAGGTGACAAATCTATGTACATAACAGGTCATTAGGATTAATATTATTATGTTGACAAATGGACACTACTTTACATAAAATACTCCATATTTTAATGTACATTAAAAGAATGATGACTCAATTTTTAAAAAGAGAGTTGAATACAGAGGTTAAAGACACAGAATTCAGGAAAAGCAAAACAAGTCCATAAAGGGGAATAACATCTGAAATGGAAAGGGGATAACATCTAAAATGTAAATAAATAAAATATCAATTTTTAAAAAAAAAAAACTAAAAAAAAAAAGAAGAAAAAGTAGCAGGACGGGGGATGGGATAAGGGGTTTCTGGGAAGGGGGAAATGGGGAACAGGGATAACATCTAAAATGTAAACAAAAAAATTCAATTAAAAAGAAAATTTTAGATGCCAAGGAACTTTCTGCTAAGTGCCTATGGCACCCTACAACTAGGCATACCTATGCCTAGGTGAAAAGGAAAGATCCACTTACTGGCATATGGCATGATCCTGATTAGGTATCTAATATGGGGAAGAGGACATGTTTGTGTTTTTTTTCTGCAGTATGCTGAAGGAGCATGGTAGCTGCCAGGGTGATTAGTGTGACATGTTGATGCTGAGAAAAAGAATTATGCTGACCTGTGAGCTTGTGAGTGCACTGACAATGGTGACTAGGAAGCTGTATTGGACATATGTTCCTAACCCACCTTTGATTTCCTATGTCCCAGATGGGACAAGCTGCCTTGCCTCAAGTTTTTGGATCTTGTGGGACAAAGAATCAAAAAGAGAAGTTATAATGACTCTTATATTTTTCTTAAATGTGACCAGTTATTCAGACTCAATCATGTACTGGTCTAGAAATCAATCCAATATTGGAAATAACAGCCTTCATTTGGAAAGCTGGATCTGGACATTTTCAGAGACATATTTGGAAGTTAGTGCAATTCTCTATGATGTTATGTTTTCAAGAGATAAAGTTGGGACAGGATCTGAATTTCAAACAAGTGTTAATAAATGTGTTAAGGCTCTTTTAAATGTCATGTTAAAATTACTTTTGTTTCTTCTACAATATTTATTGTAAGTTGCATTGATTATACACTTTCCAATTGTGCTAACATGTTGAAATCTTGCATGTCAGTTACTGAGGTCTATCAACCAACTTTTGTCTTATTGCCCTGAGTATTACAGAACCTTGGTTTTCTGGGGAAAAGAAAAGCTTGCAAGTACAGGAAGAAGTGAGTTAGGCTTTAAGCAGAAGCAAGAGGGTAGTGGGCTTGATTATTGCTGGGACAACAGCTTTAATTACATTAATTGCTATCACCACTGCTTCTGCAATTGCTTTGACACAAGAAGTTAAGACATCTACTTTTGTTAATCATTTAGCAAAATAAAAATGTTACTAATGTGTTGAGTATACAAGAGGATTTAGATAGGCATTTGGAACATTGGATTGATGCTCTTTATCCTATCCAAATTATTGTAAGAAAGTTCAGAGTTTAAGAGTAAGGAGCCATCTTGAGTGTCATGCCAAATAACAATGGAGTTGTGCTACTTCTAAAATTTACAATGATAATCATTATAATTAAGAAAATGCTTAAAGACACTTGTAGGGTATTTGACATAATTCTAACACCTCTCTGGATGTTTTAACTTTGCATAGTGAGTTGATGAATTTAAAGAATGTTTCTATGCTGAGCATTGATGCTGAAGATAATGCTGATAAAATTATCCATATCTCGAGGACAGTATTTCCATTTTGGTCAAGCATCAAGAATGGCATATATAGCTTGATTGTGCTAACCCTTGTTGTCCTGGGAATGCTTTTATTCCTGCCCATCATCTGAAAGCTTGTCTTTAACAACACCAACTGTTTGGCAGCCAAAGTACATGACTTGAAACTGAAAATCGACCCCCCAGACAGAGTTATTACTTTAACAGGCTGGCAAACCAAGGACGGGTAAGATTCTGCACAGAGCCTTACCAACCTAAGACATAAGTGCATTGCTTTTGTTAATGCATAATCCACGACAGGTAAGGAAGGCATTCTTGTCAGAATGACCAAGACAGGCTCAGCCTTGTTTATGAAATAAAAAAAGGAGGAGATGTGGAGAGATTTTGGGGCTGCTTGGCAGGAATCTGACATTGGCCAAGGACAAGGAAATGGCCTTCAGGCAGGGATCTGACATTAAGCTAGAACAAAGAAGTAATTTCAGGCAGGAATCTAAATCTTAGATTAGAACAAAGAAGTAGGCTTCAGGCATGAAAATGACTTTGGGCTAGGACAGGGAAGTAGGCTCAGATATTTTGGTCATCCTGATAAGCCCTTAGAAATAGTGATCACGGGAGTGATCACAGAACTTTGTTTATTGCCTTACTTGTTCTGTGACTATTTGTATTTATTGTCTTACTTGTTCCTTAACTATTGGCATCTATTGTATTGCTAGTTCCTCAACCTAAAACTCATCTTAATACTTGCCTGTAATTAAAATAGTATAAAAGCAAAAAGGAGGAGGAGGGATGGGATAAGGGGATTATGTGGGGGGGGGGAAGGGAAAGGGGATAACATCTGAAATGTAAATAAATAAAATATCCAATTAAAAAAGACTTAAACATTAAGATAAAATAAAAATTGAAGATTATTCAACAACCACAGGCATCCTATCAATATTATATAGAATATATTTCATGTCCCCGACAAAATAGACCCTTGTGAGTTTATGATAATGAGAAATGCCATGGGCAATTATATATCATCTCAAAACATTTGTTGTTGAGAAAATAAATGTTTTTATTTTTCTGATAGGCAACAACAACCAGGCTCTTTGTATCTTCTTCTGATTTTCAGTGGTGATATTTTTTAACACCATCAATTTCCCTTCTTCTAGTCTTTCTCTCCACAAATAGTCCTCTTGTTGCCTTCATGTCACATACACATACCACATACACACACACACACACACACACACTCACACACTCACATTTTTAAACTGTATATTCCACATATGAAAACCTTAGAATACAAGATGTTTGTCTTTCTGAACCTGGCTTGTTTCACATAACACAATCACCTCTTTCTTTTACAAAATGGAATAACTTTATTCTTCTTTATGGCTGAATAAAACACCATTGTAAATATAAACATTCTGTATATTTGTTCATCCATTCATGAAGTGATTACTATCTAGACAATTTTGGAAGTGCTGCAATAAACATGGAAGAACAAGTACTTCTGTGGCATTCTGGCTTAGCTTTGTATACATACAAAGGCATGTATACATGCCTATGTATATGTGTATGTATGTATATGTATGTGTAGACATATATGTGCACATGCATATGTATGCATATAAAAGGTTTTTTTCAAAACTTGGTTGTTTTGTAATTCTTGTATGTATGTGTGCATATATGCATACATACATATGTGCATGCATGCATACATACCTACATACATAGGCATGGCTAGAGCACGTAGTTCTTCCACTGAGACTGTCTATCTATTGGAGGTGGTCTCTTTAGGTTCTATCTTCCCACTTTGGGCATTTTGACTAAGGCCATCCACATTGAGTCCTGAGAGCTTCTTACCTCACAGGTCTCTGGGACTTTCTACAGGTTCTTCCCATTCCACACCCCCCACCCCCAGCAGCTGTATATTTACATTCATTCTCCTGACCCTCTGGGCTTCTCTCCTATCTTCCCCCATATCTTATCTTCCCCCCTTTCTTCACTCTCCCCTCTCCCATTCAGGTGCCTCTCTCCCTGTGCTACCTCCCATGATTATTTTGTTCATCCTTCTAAGTGGGATTGAAACATCCAAACTTGGGCTGTCTTAATCTTTTAACTTCTTTTGGTCTGTGGGATGTATCCTGAGTATTCTGTACTTTTTAGTTAATATCCACTTATCAGTGAGTACATACCATGCATGTCCTTTTGGGTCTGGGTTACCTCATGTATTTAGTATGATATTTTCTAGTTCCATCTATTTGAAAAATTCATGATATCCTTGTTTTTAATAGCTGAGTAGTATTTCATTGTGTAGATGAACTACATTTTCTGTATCCATTCTTTGGTTGAGGGACATCTGGGTTGCTTCCAGTATCTGGCTATTATGAATAAAGCTTCTATGAATATAGTGGAGCTCATGTCCTTGTGGTATGGTAGAGTATCTTTTGGGTATATGCCCAGGAGAGATATAGCTGGTTTTTCAGGTAGAATTAGTTCCAATTTTCTGAGGAACAGCCAGATTGATTTTCAGAGTGGTTGTACAAGTTTGTAATCCCACCAGCAATGGAAGAGTGTTCCCCTTTCTCTACATCCTCGCCAGCAACTCAAATATTGTCACTTGAGTTTTAGATCTTAGCTGATTGGTGTAAGGTGGAAATTATGGGTCATTTGATTTGCATTTCCCTGATAACTCAGAATGTTGAACATTTCTTTAAGTGCTTCTCTGCCATTTGAGATTGCTTTGTTGAGAGATCTCTGTTTAGCTCTGTGCTCCATTTTTTATCGGATTATTTGGGGTCTTGGGAGTCTAATGTTTTGAGGTCTTTATATATTTTGAATATTAGCCTTCTATTAAGTGTAGAGTTAGGAAAGATCTTTTCCCAATCTGTAGGTTGCTGTTTTGCCCTGTTTATAGTGTCCTTTGCCTTACAGAATCTTCTCAGTTTCAAGAAGTTCCATTTATCAATTGTTGATCTTAGAGCCTGAGATATTGATGTTCTATTCATGAAAATTTCCCCTGTGCCAATGCTTTCAAGACTATTTCCCACTTTCTCTTCTATTAGATTAAGTATATCTGGTGTTATGTTGAGGTCCTGGATCCGCTTGGACTTGAGCTTTGTGCAAGGTGATAAATAAGGATCAATTTTCATTCTTTTACATGGAGATCACCAGTTAGACCAGCACCATTTGTTAAAGGTGCTTTCCTGTTACTACTGCATGGTTTGGGCTTCATTGTCAAATATCAAGTATCCATAAGTGTGTGGGTTTATTTCTGGGACTTCAATTCTATTCTATTGATCAATATGTCTGTCTCTGTACCAATAGGATATGGTTCTTATCACTATTGCTCTGTAGTAGAGCTTGAAGTCAGAGATGGTGATTCCCTTAGAGGTTTTTTATTGTTGATAATTGTTTTGGCTATCCTGGGTTTTTTCTTTTTCCACATGAAGTTGATGATTGCTCTTTCTATGTCTGTTAATAATTGTGTTGGAATTTTGATGGGCATTCCATTGAATCTGCAGATTGCTTTTGGTAAGATGGTCATTTTCACTATGTTAATCCTACTGATCCATCAGCATGGGATATCTTTCCATCTTCTAAGGTCTTCTTCGATTGCTTTCTTCAGGGACTTGAAGATCTTTTTATACAGATCTTTCACTTGCTTGGTTAGGGCTACACCAACATATATTATTATCTGTAGCTATTGTGAAGGGTATTGTTTCCCTACTTTCTTCTCAGCCTGTTTATCATTTGTATAAAGGAAGGCTACTGATTCGTTTGAGTTAACTTTATATCCAGCCACTTTGCTAATGTTGTTTATCAGCTGTAGGATTTCTCTGGTAAAATTTTGGGGGTTGCTTATGTATACTATCATATCAACCATGAATAGTGATATGTTGACTTCTTCCTTTCCAATTTGTATACCCTTGTTCTCCTTTTGTTGTCTTATTGCTATAGCTACAACTTCAAGTACTACATTTAAAAGATGGGAGAGAGTAGTCATCCTTGCACTGTCCCTGATTTTAGTGGGATCACTTCAAGTTTATCTACATTTAACTTGATGTTGACTGTTGGTTTGCTGTATATTGCTTTTATTATGTGCCTTGAATCCCTGATCTCACCAAGACTTTTAACATGAAGGGATGTTGGATTTTGTCAAAGCTTTTCAGAATTTAGTGAAATGATTGTGCGATTTTTTTCTTTGAATTTGTTTATATAATGGATTATGTTGATGGATTTTCAGATATTAAACTATCCCTGTATCCCAGGGATGAAGCCTACTTGATCATAGTGAAGGATGTCTTTGATGTGTTCTTGAATTCAGTTTGTGAGAATTTTTATTGAGTATTTTTGTGTCTATGTTCATAAGTGAAATTGGTCTGAAGTTCTCTTTCTCTTTTGGATCTTTGTGTGGTGTAGGTATCAGAGAAACTGTGGCTTCATAGAATTAGGCAATGTTCTCCTTGTTTCTATTTTGTGGAATATGCTTACTGATATTAGCTCTTCTGTGAAAGTCTGGCAGAAATCTGCACTAAAACCATCTGACCCCTGGCCTTTCTTTTTTGGATGGGAGGTTTTAAATGACTGCTTCTATCTCCTTAGGGAATATGGGACTGTTTAGACTGTTTACCTGCTCATAATTTAACTTTGGTACATGGTATCTGTCTAGAAAATTATCCATTTTGTCTAGATTTTCCAGTTTTGTTGAGTATAGGCTTTTGTAGTAACATCTGATGATTTTTTTAAATTTATTTTTTCTCAAATCGTAACTCATTCACACAGGGGTTATGAACACAGAAATGCAGGATGTGGGGAAGGGAATGACACTGGAGTGTGGGTGTTCAGGGGGAATACAGATATCTTCAGAACCGGGTATTGGCTGGGTGAAGGTTCAGGGGACAATTCACTATGACTCTGCCTATGACTCGCTTGTCCTTATCTAAGTTGGTATTGTCTGCCAAGGCTACCTATTTACAAGGTCTATGGCTACTCAGGCTTGTAAATTTCCACAAAAGCTGCCTGTTGACATTAGCTTATAGCCATCTGTTCCAATGTTTTACCACTGAGACCCAAGACTTGGTGTTAGTATACATGTATGACAGGCCTATTGCTGAATTTAGGCCTATGGCTGATTTTAGGCCTTCAGTGTGTAAGCAGGGCTGCCCCTGACATCTCCTCCCTTCTCTAAGTATAGAAGGGCTGTGGCAATTCTAAACTTGTGAAGGCGGGGATAGAGACCTGACCTCCAGTATTTGAAGGGGACCTTGTAATGGCTCCAGTCCCCCTGTCATTGTCCAGTGAGGCATGAGGGCCATACCTGTCCTGATGTCTTTTTCCTGGAGAGGGGATACTTTTGACATCAACCCCTATGCAGTCAGGCTTGTTCCTCAGGGAACCCAGATAGATATTTTTATCTTTTATTTATATTCCCTTACAGTGCTTAGCCTCCCAGCCTAAGCAAGAATTCAGATCGTCTGTCAGAGGGGGTTCTGGGTGGCCCCTCTCTGCTTGGTCTAGGGGCAGAAATCCCCCCTTTTAGGTTGGGTGCAGATGGGTTTTGGAAACACCCTGTATAAAGTAACAACCTCATCTTGAGTCTCGTGGTCCTCCATAGCTAAATTATGATAATGTATCTGAGTAGGTTTTGCTACCAAATTATTCATCTGTTGTATCACAGAGTTAATTCGCCTATTTGAGGGCCAGGGACCAGCAGAAAAAAAGCAAAAAGAGCCCAAATAATGGTCCCAAGATGGGAGGAAATAGGGTTGACAACCTTGGAGAGGCTGAAAACCAATTCTTGTACCGATATTCATCTGTCTCTTTCTCTCTCTGATTTTTCTTAGGGCCTTCACTGACCTATTTCATGCTCTCTTTAACCCTCCTTGTTTTGTTTATGTAAAGGCAACCTTCTTCTTTAAGGGCTGTACACAGTCAAGAGCTGTACACAGCCTTTTCTATTGTAATAGAGAAAATCAAATCACATAAGGATCTTTGTGATTTTAGGAGGTCTCTTCAGACAGCGAAACGAGGGATTTCTTCAGATTAGTGATGTCAATATCTAGCTGTTTGATGTTCTTGTCAGTGGCCCTTCAACGGTCTGAGTACTATAAGTTCGGAGGCCAGCATCTGAATTAGAACTTCTAACAGCAGACATCACGGGTGATTCATTTTTACCTGGAAAGGAAAAAGAAGTGAATTCTCAGGGAGATTTCTCTTCCCTGGATGTAAATTGTTATTCATCGTATTTATGGTTGAGCCTGGCTTTGTGAGGGTATCTATTTTTTTCATTAATCTTTTTGGTAGCCGGTTAGCTGTGCCTTCTGTGGTATCAGACAGGCATATCAATCCTCAGCCCCATAAGAGAATTGGGTCTGGGCCATTCCCTCTGATGATTTTTTTTTAATTTCCTCAGTCTCTGTTGTTATGTCTCCTTCTTCATTTCTTATTTTGTTAATTTGAATACTGTCTCTGTGCCCTTTAGTTAGTTTGACTAGGGGTTTATCTATCTTGTTGATTTTCTCAAAGAACCAGATTTTGGTTTTGTTGATTCTTTGTATTGTTCTGTTTCTAATTGGTTTATTTCAGCCCTGAATTTGATTTTATTTTTTCCTGACTCTTCTTGGGTGTGTTTGATTATTATTATTATTATTATTATTATTATTATTATTATTATCATTCTCCTCCTCCTTCTCCTTCTTCTTCCTCTTCTTCCTCCTCTTCTCCTTCTCATTTTCCTCCTCCTCCTCCTCCTCCTCCTCCTCCT